>NC_138771.1:28725805-28940931 GCF_965119305.1 Pelophylax lessonae | reverse complement strand
TGGTCCTTTTAAAGGTAAGAAGCTTTAACCTCTTGCCGACCGCCCATCGTAGTATTACTGCGAGAGGGCGGCTCGGCTGCACAAAATCACGTAGTACTACGTGATTTCGTGCAGGAGGTTTCAGCGGCGTGTGCGCGCCGTCAGAGCCACGCTCCCGCTGTGTTTAGACTGGGCTGCGGGAGGAGCGGTGGCAATTGCCGCCGGCCTCCCGCAATCGTCAGAGAAACTGACAGAAGACCCATCTGCTTATGTAAACAAAGCAGGCAAGTCTTCTGTCAGACAGGCTGGGAGAGATCAGAAGTTTTAGCTAAGCTGACACCCCGATCTCTCTGTGCCTGTCACAGAACCCTCCCCCACAGTCAGTAAAAATATTTAGGCATACATTAACCACTTTGATCACCCCCAGTGTTGACCCCTTCCCTGCCAGTGTCATTTCTACAATAACAGTGCATAATATTTAGCACTGATTACTGTATTAGTTTCACTGGTCCCCAAAAAGTGTCAAAAGTGTCAGTTAGGGGTCAGATCTGTCTACCGCAATGTCGCAGTCCCGCTAAAAAATGGAGATCACCGCCATTACTAATAAAAACAAAAAAATAAATAAAAATTCCAAAAATCTTTCCCGTAGTTTGTAAATGCTATAACTTTTGCGCAAACTAATTAAAATACGCTTTTTGGGATTTTTTTTTTTACCAAAAATATGTAGCAGAATACAAATTGGCCTAAACTGATAAAAAAAATTGATTTTTAAATTTTTTTATTGGGAATGTTTTATAGCAGATAGTAAAAAATATTGCGTTTTTTTTTTTAAATGACGCTCTTTTTTTTTGTTTATAGCGCAAAATCAAAATTTTGCAGAGGTGATCAAATACCACCAAAAGTAAGCTCTTTTTGAGGGGGAAAAAAAGGACATCAATTGTATTTGGGTACAGCGTCGGACGACCGTGCAATATTTCGTTAAAGTAAAGCAGTGCCGAATCGCAAACAAAATGGCCTGGTCATTAAAGCGGAGTTCCACCCAGTGAAAGTTTTTTTTAATAAAAATACCCCCAGGACAGTCAGGGCTAGTGCATTCCACAATGGCTATCCTCTGATCTGTCCCGGGTTGCACTTACCTTTTAGGAGAAATACTTACCTTGAAAATGTATTCTCCAGCGCTGCCATCTCAGGTGTGGGCAGCTTGAAGCCAGCGCGATCCTTTTCTGCGTCCTCTTCCGTCTTCTTCGGTCCCATGATGCACTGCGCCGGCCCCGCCGTCACTTCCGGGGCTGCAGCGTCATCCCTGCAAAGCTCCTGGGCATGCCCAGAAGCTGTTTTGCAAGGTATGACGCGCCTGCACCGGAACTGACGTCGGGGCCGGTGCAGGCGCATTGATTCCTGGGAGCGATGACGTTCAGCTCCTAGGAATCATTGCAAGCCAGGAAGTGATGACTCGCCACGGCCGCCGAGGGGAGGAAGAGGAAGTAAGGTAAGTATATTTTCTTCTAAATGAGGCAAGTAAAAAAAAAAAAAAAAAATTGCGATTATCCATTTGTTTTTCAGGCAACCCGGAGCGAGAAGATGGAGGTAAGTATATGTAGCACCACCCCCGCAGGAGCTGCTGATTAGATTATTGGGTCTACGTCCTGCCTAACAACCCACAGAATTGGCTCGAACCCTCCCTAGGCACAACTGACCCAGAATAGGACTGGAATACCAAATGGCTACACAGATTGGAATATAACACTTCAATAAATAATAATGACCTGTTACCTCTCTCCAGCTGCAGTCCTTCTGGGTAATACAAGGTGACCACACACAAGCTTGCTTTTAAACAGGAAAGTTATTTACTGTAAATCAAATAAACAGTTTCGATACAGTAAAATATGACTTTGTAAAAGGATATACTGATTAATTAATCAAAGATAAGATAAATACTGTGATATCACTCCTCAAGGGCACATTAATTGTTTCAGGAAATGTCTCCGAGCCCATAGGACCACCATCTTAATCACTATTATACTTTTGTTAATAAGGCTCAGCATTCAGTTAGACACAGTACCAGACAGTCAGACCTATCTGAGTCCGCTGTTTCTTCTCTATATCTTCGCTAGCAACGTTGGTGCACTCGCGATTTGTAATCCACATTGAGGATGGGTGATCAATAGAGAGAATGGCAGCAAACAGTTAATAATCACCGCGGGGTGTCTGTGCAGGATTGGCGGTAAAACTTCTGTGAGAGATGTACTGGGCCACCTGGTAAACTGCCTTCTACTACTCTAAGGCTAATCCTGACTAAAGTTACTTCTTTGATAGATAGAGTCAGTTTTTGGGCAGGTGCCCTCTCACCAACAGGACTGTCTCCCAGGAAGCCTCCGCTGCGGTCTCAGTCTCCGGCCTCTGTCACCAGCCGCAACTAGGTATTTGGGGTGGATGAGTCTGGTCTCTGTAGAACATCGATGGGACCTCCAGGAGGGATCCTCTACTGGAGATGAAACACTGCAACTTAGTCACTTAAGGCCCAGGAGTTTCGGCCTAGCATGCAGCATCAGCCCACAGCGCTGGCTTCCTGCTTGTCTCACTGTGTCTTTCCCAAGAGAGTGAGCCTGGCTCCTCCCTTCCTTTATAAAGCTTCCCCCAGAAGGCTGTGCGGTGAAGCAGTGCATCCTGGTACTCTCAAAGCACTATGGGCGATGAAGACTGCTCAACTTCCTGAAAGGAAAATCACATCAAAAGAAATTCCATAGCTCGGCTCCTTTTGGCCACTAGATGGAGCCGAGTTCCTCTCAAATGTCAAGCAGCAGTCTTTTACACTTGTATAATGGAAGACCCCGCTACACACTCCCCCCACTTGAGAAACTTTGGTCCCCAAAGAGGACAACAGCATGTACTCCAGTGCATATGTTGGCAGTACACAAAAAAAAACATTAACATATGCATAACAAGGAATCATCTTCCTTTTCATAAGCAGAGTTCAAACTTAACAACTGCATATTACAACACAGGTTCGACATAGGAACCTCCCACCAATTGTCGGGGGAGGGAAGGTAATTCTGTTCACAGACCCCTGACACTTGAGTGGCTTGTACAGATGTGCCTGGGGGTGAGCTAGGGTTGTCCTCCACCAAATCTGTGGTGGAAGAACTAGGCTGATCAAGAGTTCGTTTGGAAGTAAAGAAAGCCTCTTCCGAGCATTCACCCAATTGGTCATAGGTCAGTCTTTTGGGTGGGTGAATGACTCTTCTTTCCCTCTGTTCTTTGGGATGCACGATCTCAGAGGTACTAGGACCAGCCACTTCTGGGGATTCTTCAATGTCCTCCTCCTCATGTTCCAACACACAGGAATCTGATGCTTCAAGAGTGGTCAGTTCTTCTTCAGAGAAAGGTGCAACCTCCTCCTCAGGATCTTCATCATCAACTACTTCTTCTGGAAGCATGTGGAAAGGTATGAATTCGGGGGCTTCCGCCCGAAGGGTTCCTCTGTCAGCCAATTCGGATGAAGACAGAGAGGCAGGTGTGGGTTCTGGTAACTGAGATGACCACATCCAGTCAGGTACCTCCTCATCATCTTCCAGATCTTCAGATGGAGAATTTCCCTCCCTCACATCTGGGAGTGTCGACTGAGATCTGGTGACTGGTCTGGACAGGCGAGAGGTCGAAGGGGTCTCTGGCGAATCTACGACAGGAGGCATGCGAACTGCTTCAGAGAGAGGCAGTAAATGGTTCCTATGCCAAGTCTTCAATGGACCCACACTTCCTTCAGGCCGAATTTGATACACAGGGAGGTTTGGTAGTTGCTTGCAGATAACATAAGGTTGGGACTTCCAGCGGTCTGCCAACTTGTGTTTTCCCGGGACACCCAAGTTCCTCAACAATACCCTGTCCCCTGGTTGCAAGTCTTGGATCCGAACTCTTAAGTCGAAATTCCTTTTATTCCTCAGTCCACGTTGATCAGATGTGGCCTGAGCTTTATCATAGGCCGATTTCAGACTCTTCCGCAGTCGGTCCACATATCCCTTGTGCGATGCTGAAGAGGTGTGATCGGGCGAGATGCCAAAGGCCAAATCCACTGGCAACCGAGCCTCTCGTCCAAACATTAGACGATAAGGGGAATATCCAGTAGCATCACTGACAGTACTGTTGTAGGCATGCACAATGGCAGCTACATGTTTGCCCCAATGCTGTTTCTTCTCTGAGCTCAAAGTCCCCAACATGTCCAAAAGAGTCCTGTTAAATCGTTCCGGCTGGGCATCCCCTTGTGGATGGTAGGGAGTAGTTCTAGTCTTTTGGATGCCTAACAGATCTAACAGTCTCTTGATCAGTCTGCTTTCAAAGTCTCTTCCCTGATCTGAATGGAGGCGTTGTGGTAACCCATAGTGTACAAAGAACTTTTCTACAAGAACTTTGGCTACTGTAGAGGCCTTCTGATCCCTTGTTGGGAATGCTTGGGCGTATCTGGTAAAATGGTCTGTTACCACAAGGACATTCCCTTGGCCACTCAGATCAGGCTCTAGGCAAAGGAAATCAATGCACACCAGTTCCATGGGTCCCTGGCTTTGCAGATGGCCCATTGGGGCTGCTTGACGTGGCAGAGTCTTCCTTTGTATACATCGGACACAAGAATGACAGTATCCTTCAACTTCGGCCCTCATACAGGGCCAGTAGAACCTGTCTCTGACAAGCTGAAAAGTTCTTTCAGGTCCCAGATGGCCATGATTATCATGAAGAGCAGCCAGAACTCTCTCCCTGTATTTAGCTGGTAAGAACAGTTGCCACTTCTCCTCCAGATCTTCAGATGGGCCTCTTCGGTGGGCCACCCCTTCTCGGATCTGTAACCGGGTCCACTCTCTATGCAACAGACGGGCCCCCTGAGGAGAGTCGGTTAGAAGCAACTCAGGGCGCTGGATCTCCAAGGCTTCCAAAAGAAGTTTTCCCAGAGGGTCTTCCAGCTGCTCCTTCCTCAAGTCCCCTTTTGACAGCCGGGGTAAATCTTCCCCTTCAACCTGGGTCACCCTGCAATAGTATTTGGGTACTCCGACAGCCGAAACCCCAATATCTTCGGCTCTTGATCCTCCTCTGGATCGAAGTTCAGTTCCCTGATATAGGGCACGCACCCCTTCTGGAGCCAAATGGGTCCATTCTTCATCAGGTTTGTGTGGTGCATGCAACCTTCTGGATAGGGCATCTGCATCCCTGTTCCCGATTCCTGGCCGATACTTCAGGCTGAAGTTGAAGCTAGAGAGGGCAGCCAACCATCTGTGTCCTGTTGCATCCAGCTTGGCTGTAGTCAACAGATAGGTAAGGGGATTGTTATCCGTCTTGACAATGAATTCAGCTCCGTACAGGTAATCTTTCAGTTTGTCGACCACTGCCCACTTTAAGGCCAGGAATTCAAGTTTGTGGGTAGGATAATTCCTTTCAGCAGGTAGTAGACTCCTGCTCACGTAGGCTACGGGTCGCAGGTGGCCCTCATGTTCCTGGTAGAGTACCCCACCCAGCCCATCTCGGCTGGCATCGACATGTAGTTCATATGGTTTCGTGGGGTCTGCGTAGGCCAACACAGGGGCAGTGGTTAGATTCTTTTTCAACTGAATGAAAGCCCCTTCACATTCTGGGGTCCACTGATCCTGGATGGACTCCTTGGCCTTCCGGGGTCCCATGGTGGACTTCACTGGCTTGACCCGTTCAGGAACGTCATCTTCTTCGTTCTTTAGTAACTCATTGAGGGGTCGGGCAATCTTGGCGAACCCCTCTACAAACCTCCTGTAATAGGAGCAAAAACCCAGAAACGACCGAAGTTCGGTCACATTTGTAGGTCTCGGCCAGGAGGCGACAGCATCTAGCTTGTCCGGGTCGGTGGCCACCCCTTCTTCAGACACGATGTGGCCCAGGTAATGGACCGAGGACTGATAGAATTGGCACTTCTCAGGAGAAAGTTTCAGGCCTTCTTCATGTAGCCTCTTCAGGACCTTTTCCAACCTCTCCTCGTGTTCTTCCAAAGTTCTGCCAAACACGATAACATCATCCAAGTATACCAGTACCTCTATCAAATTCATATCTCCAACGGTCCTTTCCATCAGCCTTTGGAAGGTAGCAGGGGCCCCTGACAACCCCTGAGGCATGCGATTGAACTCAAAGAACCCCACAGGGGTGATGAAGGCTGTCTTCTCCCGATCTTCAGGGTGCATGGGGATCTGATAATACCCACTCTTTAAGTCCATCACACTGAACCACTTCGCCCCTGACAGGCTCTGTAGGGCGTCTTCGATTCGAGGAGTGGTATACTGGTCTGGGATGGTTCTTCTGTTCAGGGTTCGGTAGTCGATACAAAGCCTCAGAGATCCGTTTTTCTTCCGGACTACCACTATCGGAGAAGCATATGGGCTCCTGGATTCTCGAATAACCCCAGTCTTCTTGAGTTCCGCCAGCTGCTGACGTAGATCTTCTAAGTCACCTAAGGGAACTCGCCGGACTCTTTCTCGGAAAGGTTTGTCCTCACTCAGGCGGATCTTATGAGTGGCACTCCTGGCGCATCCCACGTCGAACTCATCCCTAGAAAATATTCCTTGCCATCGAGCAAGTTGTGCCTTGGCCCTCTTCACCCATTCTGGTGGGAGGGCAGCGTTTCCAGAGCAGAGCTCTTCTATAACATCTTCACCCCTTTCCCCCTCTTTAAGATCAGATGGGACAACTGGGGTAGCCGGGTTAACTTGGCCCAACAGCACTCTGGCCGGTACCTTCACCGGTGTAGTAGAGGTGTTTCTGACACTCACTAAAACCCTTCCATGGTTTTTCTGTAACACCTTCAAAGGGATCACTTCAGGGATTACTTCTATCCCTCTCTCCTCTTCCTGTGGACCTGATTCAAAGATGATAAAAGGGCCTGGCTGCTTCCATGTGAGTTTAACGGAAGCTTTCAGACAAGCCACCTCTCCTGGCTGCAAGACCTTTTCCTTTCTGTCCAACTTCCAGAGTCTTCCAACTCCTTCTGCAGGAGTCTCTTGCTCCAATACTAATCGTTGATAGGCCTGCCGTAGCATGGGGTGAATCCTTGGCGCTGGAGCATCCTGTCCCTGGACCAGTTGTGTCAGGAGGCGCCTTACTAGGTCAGTGTTGGTCCCTACGATGAGAGAGCTTTTGTTGGCCCCTGGCGGACGAGGACAGACCACCGCTAGGGTGTCGAAGGTTTCAGCTTCACCAGCCACTGATGGGTCAAAGGTCAACTTGATTGGCAGATACCCGTCATAGGGAAAACTTTGAGTCCCGATACCCCATATCTCCAGATCTTCCAACTTCTGCAGAGGTAGATGGGTAAGGTGTTTATCATAGAAGTCTCTATACAGAAGAGTCACTTGGGCCCCAGTGTCAAGGAGGGCTCTTGTGTAAATTCCTTCTACCTGGACAGAGACTACAGGGGAAGGCCCGACCAAGTTAGTTGGGAATTCTCTTGAAGTGGCCTTGTTGTCTGATTCAGTTCTCTGCACCCAGGCTCTTTTCTTTTTTTTTCTTCTGGACTTCAGTCCCCTCTGGGCCCGGTGTGCATTGATTTTCCTCCTCTCAGTAGCCTGGAGTATAGAACTAGGGGCGTTGTACCTGGATCTGACTCCCTGACTCAGATTCCCTGAATCATTGAGTCTCTTGGATTCCCTTGAAACTGGCGGGCACCCGGTCGACTCCTTCACGGGTGCCCTCTGAAGTTTTTCCGCTGGCTTGCGAGGTTCTGAGGCGACATTTCCTGGGCTGGGACATACTCCTCTAACATGTCCTACTCCCCCACAGTTGAAACAAGTTAGCGATCTCCTAGGTCTCGGTTCCGGGTCTACTCTAAGGTTAGAAGGTTTATCCGGCTTCTCTGACGCGTTCCCATCAGGTAGAGTAGATGCCTGACTAGTCAGGATGGACACCATTTCTATCAACTGGGACACCTGGGTCTTTAGGAGTTCAACTTGCGAGTCACTTTCTTTTGCACTTATCACTCTGACACGAGCAGTTGAGTCAAACTGCCGACTCTTCCTTTTGTTGTCCAACATGACCTCTTCTTCTCTGACCATTCGGATCAGGTCAGGGTATTCCAGAATGCCACCATCTTGGCGAGTTCGCATCAGTATGGCAATGGGATCTAAGGGTTGAGCCCCTCTCAGCACCTGCCGTGCACGAGTCTCATCTACCTTCCGGGGGTCTATCCCTTTCTTTAACAAGATCTGGTGGATGATCTTATCTAGGCGTCTAATAAATTCGGACAACTTCTCTTCCTCTTCTTGGTAACAGTGGTCTAACTGGTAAAGAAGTTCAGCCACGTTCTCCGTCCGACCAAATACATCTTGTAGAATGTCTAGATAATCCTGTGCAGTACAGTTCTTTTTGCTTAGCTTGAGATTACGTACGGCCTCTAGTGCAGGTCCCTTTAAACTTTCTGTGATTCTCTGTTTCTTGTGCTGTTCTGGTACCTCCCACTCTTCCAAAGCCTGAGTGGCGGTATCTAACCACTCTTCAAACCCATCTTCTGTCGAAGGCACAGGCTGTTTCCCAGAGAATGTCCTGAGCTTCCTATATCCAGTCATCAGATAGTTTGGGGAGTCCTTACTACATTTTGCTACGATTTCCCCGAGAACAGCACACAGTTCTGAGCTAAAGGTAGACAAAGGTGGTGACTCTGGACTCCCTTCTTGGACACCTTTTTCTTTGCTGGATCCCCCAGGAGTGGTGGATGAGGGATCTTCAGTAAGGACTTCTGGATGTATTAAGAAAAGTTCTGTTTGGTCAGTAGTCTTTACACTGGTTCCCTTAAAGTAATCAGGGACCCCCTTCCTCCACTCACACAATGCATACGTGTGTGGAACGGTGGTGTCTGTCTTTATGTCAGTCACCCAGAATTTCCTGTCTGTGGACAGTGCCCTTAAAACTGAGAGGAGTTTTTCCTCAGTCCAGACCTCTCCCTTGATTTCAACCACCAGGCCATTTTCCACTACGACATTCTCTTCCCTGCACCACTCGGCTGCAGCGGTAGGATCCATTTCTGCGTTGAGGGGGATTCTGTGGCTGAGAGGGTTGTGTTGCAGGACTGTAGATGATCCCGGACGAGCCCCCACGTGTAGCACCACCCCCGCAGGAGCTGCTGATTAGATTATTGGGTCTACGTCCTGCCTAACAACCCACAGAATTGGCTCGAACCCTCCCTAGGCACAACTGACCCAGAATAGGACTGGAATACCAAATGGCTACACAGATTGGAATATAACACTTCAATAAATAATAATGACCTGTTACCTCTCTCCAGCTGCAGTCCTTCTGGGTAATACAAGGTGACCACACACAAGCTTGCTTTTAAACAGGAAAGTTATTTACTGTAAATCAAATAAACAGTTATGATACAGTAAAATATGACTTTGTAAAAGGATATACTGATTAATTAATCAAAGATAAGATAAATACTGTGATATCACTCCTCAAGGGCACATTAATTGTTTCAGGAAATGTCTCCGAGCCCATAGGACCACCATCTTAATCACTATTATACTTTTGGAAATAAGGCTCAGCATTCAGTTAGACACAGTACCAGACAGTCAGACCTATCTGAGTCCGCTGTTTCTTCTCTATATCTTCGCTAGCAACGTTGGTGCACTCGCGATTTGTAATCCACATTGAGGATGGGTGATCAATAGAGAGAATGGCAGCAAACAGTTAATAATCACCGCGGGGTGTCTGTGCAGGATTGGCGGTAAAACTTCTGTGAGAGATGTACTGGGCCACCTGGTAAACTGCCTTCTACTACTCTAAGGCTAATCCTGACTAAAGTTACTTCTTTGATAGATAGAGTCAGTTTTTGGGCAGGTGCCCTCTCACCAACAGGACTGTCTCCCAGGAAGCCTCCGCTGCGGTCTCAGTCTCCGGCCTCTGTCACCAGCCGCACTAGGTATTTGGGGTGGATGAGTCTGGTCTCTGTAGAACATCGATGGGACCTCCAGGAGGGATCCTCTACTGGAGATGAAACACTGCAACTTAGTCACTTAAGGCCCAGGAGTTTCGGCCTAGCATGCAGCATCAGCCCACAGCGCTGGCTTCCTGCTTGTCTCACTGTGTCTTTCCCAAGAGAGTGAGCCTGGCTCCTCCCTTCCTTTATAAAGCTTCCCCCAGAAGGCTGTGCGGTGAAGCAGTGCATCCTGGTACTCTCAAAGCACTATGGGCGATGAAGACTGCTCAACTTCCTGAAAGGAAAATCACATCAAAAGAAATTCCATAGCTCGGCTCCTTTTGGCCACTAGATGGAGCCGAGTTCCTCTCAAATGTCAAGCAGCAGTCTTTTACACTTGTATAATGGAAGACCCCGCTACATATAATTTTAGGGTGGAACTCCACTTTAAGGGGGTTAAACCTTCCGGAGCTCAATTCACGAATGCTGATACCCTGCAGAAGTTCAGGTTATCCAAGCCACTTATCATGGAGCCTTATAGCCAACTCATAGGGTACCTTGAGCCCTTAACACAGAGAAGCCATACCAGCTATTACTAAATTGCTGGCTGGCTGGCTTACACTTTTTTGGAAAAGCATCATATCAGATGCTTGCAATAACTTACCGCACGGTTTTAAGGCATGCTTTGAAAAGATAACGCATGGAAGATTTTAGGGAGTGTTTTTTTTTTTTTTGGAACGTTGTGCATTATTTTGTTGCATACTGGGATGTGGTAAATATCGCTTAGAGAAACATGGCCATTGTCTTTGAATGAATTTTTTCCCTGCTGTGGACATATCCACATGTGTGCCCTGACCAGGACTCACTGACAGATGAGGTTTTTAACTGGGAGCCGAAGAAATCAAACCAGCTCCTACATGAATATCACTGCAATTATCCCATGCATCGATCACTCGGGGTAATGTTGTAAAACCGGTAAAAAGTTCCACTTCTGGAGCCCTGTGTGTGATCGGTGACCTTACCCTAACAGCAGCTACAGCAAACCTGTATAATAAAAATACAAGTAAAACATTTTTCTATTCAACGCCCAATTACTTTTATTAAATATAATTAACTACTAAGTAACCCCTCCATCTCCCAGCTAGTTTTGCTTTAGCAACAAAAAAGGCATTTTTTTTTCTCAGTTATAGGAATTTATCCTATTATTACATTAATTTGAAACTACTAGAAAAAAAGAGCATTTTTATAAGATACCCTAAGGGCTCTTTCAGACGGCCGCTCCGCTGTTCTTGTCCGCTGCGGGACTTTTTTTTTTTTTCACGGATATGCCCGCATATCATTCCATCTGTTTGACATCCGATTTTCCTTCCTTTCCGTTTTTTGAACGGAACAAAAATAGGGTTCTGTTCCGTTCCAAAAAACGGAACAGAACTGAAAGGAAGGAAATCGGATGTCAGCGGATGGTATTCCGCTGACATCCGCAATGCCATAGACTTACATTATGTCCGCAAATCATCCGCAAAAAAATAGGATGATTTGTGGACATACGGAGCGCCCGTGTGAAAGGGCCCTTACTACGTTTTTTAAGTAACTTTCCAGTTGTACCATCAACATGGTGTTGTGATAAATAAGACAGCTTACAGAAAAAACACAGAACTTTGAGTTTTATCAGACCTTTCCGATCTGGATAGTTCATGCCATATCTAGAGCAGAGATCTCCAAACTGCAGCCCGTGGGCCTTCTGCTTGCCCTTATCTAGTTCTTGGGGCACTATTCCTTCCAGTGATATGAAGCACTATTCCTCCCACTGACACCAACAATGGGGTAATATTCCTCCCACTGACACCAACAATGGGGTAATATTCCTCCCTCTGACACCAACAATAGGGTAATATTCCTCCCACTGACACCAACAATGGGGTAATATTCCTCCCTCTGACACCAACAATGGGGTAATATTCCTCCCACTGACACCAACAATGGGGTAATATTCCTCCCACTGACACCAACAATGGGGTAATATTCCTCCCACTGACACCAACAATGGGGTAATATTCCTCCCACTGACACCAACAATGGGGTAATATTCCTCCCACTGACACCAACAATGGAGTAATATTCCTCCCACTGACACCAACAATGGAGTAATATTCCTCCCACTGACACCAACAATGGGGTACTATTCCTCCCACTGACACAAGAGATTGAAACCTAATTTTTCCACTGACACCAATGATGGGGCACTGTTTCTCCTACCGATACAAATATTGGAGTACTATTCCTCCCACTGGCATGAGAGTTGGGGCATTATTTCTCCCACTGACACCAAAGATGGGGCACTATTCCTCCTACTGACACAAACAATAGGGCACTATTTCTCCCACTAGCATGAGAGATGGGGCACTATTCCTCCCACTGACACCAAAGATGGGGCACTATTCCTCCAACTGACACAAACAATGGGGTACTATTCCTCCCACTGGCATGAGAGATGGCGCACTATTTTCTGCTATGACACCAAAGATGGGGCACTATTCCTCCTACTGACAGGAACAATTGGGAACTATTCCTCCCACTGGCATGAGAGATGGGGAACTAATCAAGTCATCAATGATGTAAGTTTGTCATTTTTTTACTCCCACTGACCCCCAAGCCTAAGGCATTGTTTACTTAATTTACTTATTTAATATTCAATTTTTTTATGTTTATCATCATTTTTTTTTTCACTTTTATATCTTATTGTATTTATTGCAATATGTTATTATTTCGAATTCTAAAATTCATTTTTGCAATTGAACTCTAATTCCTTTTTGAATTTTTGAATTCGCATTCATTTTTGAATTTTTCAAATTCTAATTTATTTTTGAATTTATAGAATTAAATTTTAGGATTTTTTTAATTCAAATTCATTTTTGAATTTTTCAAATTCTTGTTTTTTCGTTACATTATTTAGTTTCGTTCTAATTTATTTCAGATTGGATGAAATTCCTTAATATTGTTGTTCAGAAATTCGGATACATCCAAATCTCCGAATAACAGAAATGTCATCCAAATTTTTATTCGTAAGGAGATGAATTGCACATGTGTATGAAAGAAAAAATAGCATATAAAGAAAAAAACAATATAGCGTATACAATTGCGACACAAATCATATTGTAAATGAATGTTATTAAAAATGACCTTTCCTTTTCAATCTGCAGCTGTTGTAATTTTCTGAAAATGCAATGCAATATGGCCGCCTGGAGATATTCTGTACACAAAATGTATACTGACCACACACCCCAGAAACATAATTTTCTGCTTGTGTGATTGGCTCACCAATTTTCCTAGAAGTCTGCCTAAAATACAAGTCAGATGTCTGGCATCCCCTGCAACAAAAATGTAATTTTTGGTGAGATACTCCCAATAGGAACACGTTTAAAGGGATGCAGCCCCAGAAGCTTCCCTCATTAGAGCCCTGCAACTGCCACAGCTGACAGATAATTATGAAACCACCCCCATTAGATCCACTCAGCACAGAGGAACAAACAACGATTTCTTCAGAATAACAAAAGGTAGGAATCTGCAACAAAGTTTGTTAAATCCTTGCAATGTACAGAGATCACCCAGAGGGGAATGATTTTTTTCTCAACAAAAGTGGATTCATACTTTAACCACTTACCGCATATCGACGTATATATACGTTGGCAGACTTTGTGGGGTTATACCGGGATGCCTCTAGCTAGAGACATCATCCCGGTACCGTGGTTAACAGCCAACGGACGGCTTTCCGTCGGTAACGACCGATGCGGCTCGGGAGCCGCTCGATCGTTACCCGGGTGAGCGGGAGGGGACGTCCCCCCCTCCCGCCGCCTTCCGTGACTTTGCTCGGGGCTCCAGTCCCACCGGGAGTCCCGAGCACCCAGCCAGCACGTCCACCGGCTGGATGGAGTCCCGATCAATGCCGGAAACGGCTTCGATCGGGTCTCCGATGACGTAACACGGAGGCGGCGTCCATGACGTCACTTCTGGGTTACTGTGCTGCAAAAAGCGGCACATTTAAAAAATGGCTGTATGCAAAAACGCAGTTTTCGGTGTTTTGCATACATGAAAGTGTAGTGGAGGGGTCGAGGGTCTTTAAGACCCTCGATCCCTCCATAAAGAGTACCTGTCACTACATATTGGTATCACAAGGGATGTTTACATTGCTTGTGACAGCAATAAAAGTGATCAGATTTTTTTTTAAAAAAACCTGTAATAAAGTTAAAAAAATAAATAAATAAATAGGAAAAAAAAAATCTAGCCGCCCCCGTCACCGTTAGCTCGCGCACAAAAAAAAAACGTATACGGAAGTCGAGCCGCGAATAAAATCGCTGTTCAAACCACACATGTGAGGTATCGCTGCGATTGCCAGAGCGTGTGCAATAATTTAAAAAAAAGAGCTACACTCTAACTCTAAACTGGTAATCGTTAAATAAATTTAAAGCGTCGCCGATTGAGATCTCTATTGACCGTAGTTTGTCGCCATCCCACGGGGGGGGGGGGGCGCAATTTTAAACCGTAACATGTTGGGTATCTATTTACTCGGCGTGACATCATCTTTCACAATATATATAAAAAAATGGGCTAACTTTACTGTTTAGTATTTTTTAAATGCAGTGAAATGTGATTTTTCTAAATTTTTCCAAAAAAATGGCGTTTTAAAGACCGTTGCGCAAATACTGCGTGACAAAAAATATTGCAATGACCGACATTTTATTCTCCAGAGTGTTTGCTAAAAAAATATATATAATATTTGGGGGTTCTAAGTAGTTTTCTAGGAAAAAATACTGGTTTTTAACTTGTGAACAAAAAGTGTCCGAAATAGGGCTGGGGCATAAGTGGTTAAACAAGCTCAATAGGTCTGGCAAGCAGGGCTGGGACAAGGAGTGGGCAGGAGGGGCGCAGTGGTTAATTGCAGGGATGGGGGTGCCCTGACCCTAACCCTAAGGGAAGGAGGGGGGAGCAGTTTTGGTATCTTTGCCCTGGGCGCTGGAAGACCTTGTCCCGGCATTGCTGGCAAGGCAGCTCTCACACAGCAAGGCTTCCCTTGATGGTCACCCAACAGTAACTCAAACCATAGAAATACAGAAGGGAGCACCAAACAGAAACCAGATAAAAAGAGTCCAAGATCATTTTAATTTATTGGTAAAAAAAGTCATATAAAAACAGCTTCTAAAACATAGTTACATAGTTACATAGTAGTTACATAGTAGGTGAGGTTGAATAAAGACAATAGTCCATCCAGTTCAACCTGTGTAGGTGTGTGTGACTGTAATCATCTAACATAGCCCTTTATCTCCTGATCCTTGAGATGTAAGTCTAAGAGTCTTTTGAAAGTCACCATACTACCCGCAGAAACCACCTCTTGTGGTAGACAATTCCACAATCTTGTAGCCCTAACAGTAAAGAACCCCCCACGTTGCCTGAGGTTAAAACGCTTCTCCTCTAATCGCATTGTATGTCCTCGAGTCCTCATGCAATTCCTTCGAATGAACAGCTTTTTTTCTAAGCTGAGATCCCCATTAAGATATTTATAAATTGCTATCATGTCCCCTCTCAGACGTCTCTTCTCCAGGGAAAATAAATCGAGCGATTGCAGCCGCTCTTCATAGGTAAGGTCCTCCAATCCCCTAATTAGTTTAGTTGCCCTTCTCTGGACTCTCTCCAGCTCCAACACATCCCTCCTGAGGACTGGCGACCAGAACTGGACAGAATACTCCAGATGCGGTCGGACCAGAGTTTTATAAAGTGGAAGGATTATAGTCTTATCTCTGGAATACATCCCTTTCTTTATGCATGCTAATATTCTGTTGGCTTTGGAAGCTGCCGCTTGGCATTGCATGCTGTTGCCTAATCTATCATCAACCAAGACTCCCAGATCTTTCTCCATTTTTGAGTCCCCCAAGGGTTCCCCTCCTAACATGTATTGTGTTTTTATGTTTTTGGTCCCCAAGTGCAAAACCTTACACTTCTCCACATTAAACCTCATTTGCCATGTCGTTGCCCACTCCGTAATTTTGTCCAGGTCATTCTGTAGGATATCTGCTTCATGCTGTGCAGTTATTGCCCTGGCCAATTTTGTGTCATCTGCAAAAATTGATAACGAACTACTGATCCCGTCCTCAATGCTGTTTATGAATAAATTGAACAAGGTTGGTCCCAGGACTGAGCCCTGGGGCACCCCGCTTACTACCTCAGCCCAGTCTGAGTATGCGCTGTTTATTACCACCCTTTGGACACGGCCTTTTAGCCAGTTCCGTATCCAAGAGCAAACCCTGCTGTCGATACCTGCAGACCTTATTTTATAAATTAAGCGCTTGTGGGAAACTGTATCAAACGCCTTAGCGAAATCCAAGTACACCACATCCACTGGTCTGCCCCTATCTAGCTCACAGCTCACTTCCTCGTAGAATGCTAAGAGATTGGTTTGATAAGAACGCCCATTTGTAAACCCGTGTTGGTTACTACTGATGATGTTGTTGTCTTTAGCATACTCTACGATATAGTCCCTTATCATCCCCTCCAGAAGTTTACATACTATTGATGTCAAACTGACAGGCCTATAATTTCCCGGGATATGTCTCTGGCCCTTTTTGAATATCGGAATCACGTTAGCCTTCCTCCAATCCCCTGGTACATCTCCTGTCCTAATACTGTCAGCAAAGATTAGGAACAGTGGTCTAGATATAACCATACTGAGTTCCTTGAGCACTCTCGGATGTACGCCATCCGGGCCTGGTGATTTGTTTGTGTTAAGTTTATCCAGTCTTTCCCTGATTTCCCCCTCTGTTAGCCATAGTGGCAAGTCCTGTGTATTACTACTAACCATACAGTCATGGTCAGTGTACCCCTCCTTTTCCTGCGTAAAGACTGACGAGAAAAAAGCATTCAGCACGATTGCTTTTTCAGTGTCCTCTGTAACCATCCTCCCATCATCGTTAATTATGTGTGCAATATGCTCTGCCCTAGTTTTTTTGCTGTTGATATATTTAAAGAATTTCTTTGGTTTTTTTTTACTATCCTCCGCTATTTGTCTCTCAAAGTTGATTTTAGCCATCTTGATTTCGTGTTTACACTTCTTATTTTCCTCCTTGTATTGCTGGAAGGCCGATACTGTGCCCTCTGATTTATATTTCTTGAAGGCCAATTTTTTTCCCCTAATAAGTTTTTTAACGCTACGGTTTAGCCAGCCAGGTTTGGCTTTGTCTCTTCTAAATTTATTCCCCATAGGAATGCACTGCAAGATGCCTTTGCTTAATATGTTCCTAAAGCATTCCCATTTTTCCTCAGTGGTCAGGGATCCCAGGGTTTGGTCCCAGTTTACCCTTTCCATCATTGAGTACAATTTTGGAAAGTCTGCCCTTCTGAAGTTTAGGGTTCTTATGTTCCCCACTTGCCTTTTTATATTGTTATTTATACTAAATGTGATCATCCTGTGATCGCTAGAGCCCAGATTGTCCTGGACTCCTACCTCCGAGATTATGTCTGGGTCATTAGTGATCAATAGATCCAGGATTGCATTCTCTCTAGTAGGGGAATCCACCAACTGTGACATGTAGTTATCCTGTAAGGTTTCCGTGAATAGACGGGCCTTATGCGAGTGTGCAGTCCCCTCTTCCCAGTCAATGTCGGGATAATTGAAGTCCCCCAATATGATGACTGATCCCAGTTTTGCCGCTTTACCTATTAGTGCTAAAAATTCCAGCTCTACCTCCTCCCCTTGGTTAGGTGGCCTATAGCAAACCCCCACAACTACTTTTCCCTTATCTTCTTCCCTATCGAGTTCAACCCACACAGATTCTAAATCCATGCTCATCCCATCCGTAATGTCACTCCTTTCTAGCACCTTTATATTGTTCTTGACATAGAGACATACCCCTCCCCCTCTTTTTCCTACCCTGTCCTTCCGGTACACAGAATACCCTTGGATATTTGCCAGCCAGTCATGTGAGGGGTCGAACCAAGTTTCTGTTATTCCCACAAGGTCTATGTCCTCCTCATGTACTAACATGTCCAACTCATCCATCTTATTAGCTAGGCTCCTGGCATTAGCATATACCCCTCTTAGTTTTACGGAAGTTAAACGTGATTGGCGGTTATGTTTATTTTTGTTTGGTCTGCTGTTTTCCCGCACAGACCCGCCAATTGATGTTGTTGACCTAATGTCGCTGCTGACCCTACAACTGCCTTCAGTCCTCTGCTCCCTCCTGACTGATTCTACTTCTGAGCCCTCCCCCCCGTCTCCTAGTTTAAAAGCCCCTCCAACTCGGTGGCCATCTTTCTCCCCAAAAGAGCTGTACCGTCCCCATTAAGGTGCAGCCCATCCTTACTAAAGAGCCGGTAGCCGACTGAGAAGTCAGCCCAGTTCTCCAGGAACCCAAACCCCTCCTTCCTACACCAATTCCTCAGCCACTTGTTAACTTCCCTAATCTCCTTCTGCCTCTCCTGTGTGGCTCGAGGTACAGGCAGTATTTCAGAGAAAACCACCTTGGAGGTCCTTTTCCTCAATCTATTACCTAAGTCCCTGAAATCGTTCTTAAGGATCCTCCACCTACCTTTAACTTTGTCATTAGTGCCCACATGCACCATGACCGCTGGGTCATCCCCAGCCCCCCCATCAATCTGTCTGCCAGATCTGCGATGTGCCGAACTCGGGCGCCCGGTAAACAACAAACTGTTCGGTTCACGAGATCTTTTTTACAGATTGCCCTCTCTGTCCTCTTGATAATTGAGTCCCCCACTACCACAACCTTTCTAACCTTTCCTGAGTTACGGCCCCCCTTCTTCCTGGAGCCGTCCCTCCGATGGCTGTTTTATATGTTACTTAATTAAAATTATCTTGGACCCTTTTTTTGGTTTTGGCTTTTCTTCCATGTTTTGAACAGTTAGTATTTCTATGGTTTGAACACCATATTTGATTTCCTATGGTTTGAACAGCTGACCAGGAATAGAACTAGATTGTCACTGAAAAAATTGAAAGGGACCCTCTATAATATTTGCAAGTTGGAGAAGGAAAGAAGTGCAGAGTCTCAGCCGTCACTGGATCCTTGCAGGGCACCCCGTAGTTATTTACTGGTGGGTGCACCAGGTTGCAGCCGTCAGACGCATCCATATCTTCGTAAACAGGAATAGAACCAGAATGTGGTGCACAGTTGACAGGCAATAGCATAAACAGGGAAAGGCAAAAGGTCAGGGTCGGTAGTGAACAAGCTTAGTCAGATACAAGCTGAAGTCGGTAAATGGAGAAACAGGAATCCAGGAAACAACGTTGGGCTAGGAAATGAACCTAATGACCAGGCAACAGGTGTTTGTCTAAGCACAGCTAAATATTGAGCATGGTTGACAGACTGGATGGGGACTTATCCAGCACCCAGCAGTTCTTATACCTCCCGGTCCTGGAAGAAGGCATGATGTAGAAAGGAAGGAGAGACCAAATGTTAAGGGAACCACAAGTAGCAGATTGGCTTTACTGCTGAACTGTGACACAGATCAGAGGCGTAACTTGAACCTTCAGGGCCCCAGTGCAAGAAACCATGAAGGGCCCCCCGGACCCCTGGCCGGGGACCTTCCCTTCAAGCCTGGGGCTCTTCCCACTGATCCTGGGGCCCTTTAGTCTTGTTGCGGGGCCCATTACCACAAGTTCTGCAGTGGGTCCCTTTCCTGCCATCTTGGGGCCTCCCCACGGTGGTGGAATGCCAGGACCCGGTTGCAAGTGTGACCTTTGCGATCCTGGAAGTTCACCCACGGTGTCAGTAGTTTTTCTTTTTTTGGTATTTTAATTGTATTATTTTATATCATTTTATTACATTTTTTTACAATGTCACTGACTATTACTCTGTCGATTCAGAAAAGGAAGGAGCGGGTAAATTACATATTCACCGACCCCTTCCTGGTTCTCTATTGGGACACATCCCCTGCAGCAGCCGGCAGGAGAGGGGAGGGAGCACAGTGGAGGGGGGGGGACCAGGGGAGCACACAGGGGCCCAGAGACAGCAGAACACAAGTGAACTGGATAGGAGGGGCGGCGGGGGCAGCATACAGAGGAACCCATCTCCTCCATTTTCCTCCTGCAGCTACAGGAGGAAAAAGGGGGACAGTGATATTTCTCCATGCTGCCCCCGCCACCCCTCCTATCCAGGTGTACAGGGGAGCCGCACAGGCCCCCTGGAGCATGGGGCCCGGTTGCCGTTGCAACCCCTGCAACCCCTGTAGTTACGCCCCTGACACAGATCAGGTTCTAAAAAAAAATAAGACTATGGCGCTAACGCAATCAAATTAACACAAAATTGCAGAAAATAATAATTATTGTCAACAAACATGCACAGAAGTCCCCACACCATGTGGAACAAATCTTCTGTGTTCTGATGGATAATCTTCCAAAAGTTCAACACCATACACCACCACGGTGAGAAGTGAATACTCACCTTCAGTCCAGAGACCTCTAAATCCATAGGCGTTGTATGATAATCAATGATCACGTCCAGATGGGTCATACCACTCTTCAATAGATCTCCCCCACTTTCTTCCATCATCACTCCATAAACACCACAACATCAAAGCCAAAGAAATACTATAGTGTAGTATTTTACACCAATGCAAACAGGATCGGTGTGCATTCCAAACACCAGAGGTTTCCGCATACATGGAGCCTCAACTAATTTCACTGACCACCCCTGGTGGCATCCTGAAGATTCCATGTCTTAATAATAGACTTCACTGTGCTTCTAAGCATTGATAAAGCCTTTGATTTTTTTTTGTATCCATCTCCTGACTTGTGCCTGTCCACAACTTTATCCCAGAGTGCCTTGCCACCCATAGTTGATTGTTTGCTTCAGTTGCGCTACCAGGGACTAAAAGGCTCCAGGAGAGCTCTTTTCATGCTGAGCTAATCAAAATGACCACTGGTGATCACAGTTGAAAGTCAAATGGATTTGTATGCCAGTGAGAAGGTAATTAGCTTCACCTGATTGTGTTTACAAGTCATTTTTAGGAGGGGGTGATCATTTTTCCAACTCATGAATTCTGTTTTTGATATTTTTGTATTTTTTTTGGACATGTTGGTGTTATATCTTTCACTTGGATGTTATAGGTTGCACTGAGTAAATACAACTGGATAAAACAAAGACTGTGTCTGTCTTCATTTCAGCCCACAAAGCAACAGAATGTGATTATTTTAAAGAGGGGTGCTACTTTTGATTATTTTAAAGGGGGGGGGGGTGTGATTTATTTTATATATATATATATATATATATATATATATATATATATATATATACAGTATATACTTTTTTTTTTTTTTAAATGTAGCCGTGTTTTTCTTGCTACAGCCATAACCTACTACCAAACAACAACCCAGAATAAATTCTCCTACTCCTGACGATTGCAGTGATACCACATATGTAAATGTTATTTGAACCTATAGTAGGGCCCAGAAACGCACATTTTGCTTTTGTAATCCATCCTAAAACATACTGACACTGACATTAATACTAATTTTAAAAATGCTTTTTTTAAAAAAAATCCTACCTAAAATATACTGACACTGAGCTTTGACCTTTGACACTGACCTTGATCGTTGACCCTGACATTGACCATATCTCTAATCCTGACCTACAATAGAACAAACCTTGATCTAGTGATTTTTTTTTCTTTATTTTATTTACTTCATTTTTTTTATACACACTTTTGGTTATTTATATTTTTCTCTTCTAGCAAGGAAAGAAACAATGTATCTTTCTCCCTATTCAGAAGAGAAAGCATGCACGGGGGCTGTCTTTATACTGATTGATCGCTGCCGAAGCACATTGGGGTGCCATCATCCCTTACCACTTGCCACCCACTAACAGTACAATTACTGCTGACAGGCATCATAGCACATGTGCACTGGCGTGCTCCCAGAGAGCACAGAAGGCACGACCCGCAACCACTGTTTCCACCAGACACAGCGGATTGCGGTGCTCACGTCCCAGATACCCCAGATACATGAAAAAGGGTAAACAATAGTCATGAATGGAATCCAATTGTTACATTATTGTTTACTACTGCATAGTTCCTAACTGTCCCCAGCACGGGACTGTCCCTGATTTGAAACAAAGTCCCTCTGTCCCTATTTCCTCCTCATGTGTCCCTCATTTTGGTCTGATCTAAATAGTTGTATATAAACTGCACTTTTTTTCTTTCAAAAAGTGTTTCCTTTCATCCAATTTCTAAATTGCTGCATTTGTAAATTTCAAAAGCCAATAAAAAGGAATAGTTGTGATAAAAAAAAATGCACTTGTAGGTTTAACTAATCCTTTTTTCCTTTGTATTATTCTCCTTTAAGGGGGTGTGGCAAGGGGTGTGTCCTATGGCTTCATACTTTTGCTAATAGGTGTCCCTCATTCTCATCTCAAAAAGTTGGGAGTTATGCACAATATGCGTTTGGGTGCTATTATCCCTTAACCACTTGCCGACCACTCACTGAGCTGGTGCTGCGGCAAAGTGGCTCATTATACCTACGTCGCTGGATCCCGCCCCCTCTCGGCGGTGCGCGCACCGCCAGATGCTCGCTCCCGCTGTATTCAGACACAGCGGGAGTCGGGCCAGGGGAGGAGAGGCGGTGATCACCGCCGCTCTTCCCCGATCGTCGGGGATCGAGTGAGGAAATCCGCCCACTTGTGTAAACAAAGTGGGCGGATCTCCTATGTGACAGGTAGGGACAGATTACAGGACAGCATAGCTGAACCTGCGATCTGTGTCTGTATCACACAGTCCCCTCCCCCCACACATGTCAGTAAGCATGAGGCATTTAACCCCTTGATCACCAATAGTTAACCCCTTCCCTGCCAGTGTCATTATTACAGTAACAGTGCATATTTATAGCACTGATTACTGTAGTAATGTCACTGGTACCCCCAAAAGTGTCAAAAATGTCAGTTAGGGGTCCGATCTGTCCGCTGCAATGTCGCAGTCCCGCAAAAAAAAATCGCAGATCGCCGCCATTACTAGTAAAAAAAAATAAACCATAAAAAAGACAAATCTTTCCCGTAGTTAGTAAACGCGATAACTTTTGCGCAAACCAATCAAAATACGCTTATTGTGATTTTTTTTACCAAAAATATGAAGCAGAAAACAAATTGGCCCTAAAGTGTTAAAAATTTTTGATTTTTAAATTTTTTTTGGGAATGTTATATATCAGAATGTAAAAAATATATTTTTTTTTTCAAAATTGTCGCTCTTTTTTTCAAAAATTAAAAATCGCACAGGTGATCAAATACCACCAAAAGAAAGCTCTAATTGTGGGGGAAAAAAGGACATAAATTTAATTTGGGTACAGTGTCGCACGACCGCGCAATTGTCCGTTAAAGTAACGCAGTGCCGAATCGCAAAATATAGCCTGGTCAAGAATGGGATAAAATCTTCCGGTCTAAAAGCAGTTAAAAATACGCTCATTGAGGATTTTGTTGTCAAAGACATGTAGCTAAATACATTTTGGCCAAAATATATGACAAAAATTGAATATATTGGATATTTTTTAACTGTCAAAGTAGAAAATGTCAATTTTTTTGCAAAATTTTCTTTTTTTATTAATATCGCAAAAAATGAAAAGCGCAGAGGTGATCAAATACCACCAAAAGGAAGCTCTGTTTGTGGGAAAAAAAGGACGTAAATTTTGTTTGGGTACAGGGTTGCATGACCATGCAATTGTCAGTTAAAGTCGTGCAGTGCCAAGTTGCAAAAAGTGGCCTGGACGTAAAGCAGGAAAATCTTCCGGTGATAAAGGGGTTAACCACTTGCCACCCGCTAGCAGCACATTTACTGCTAACGAGGGCACAGCACATGCCCAGTGGCACACTCCTGGAGAGCACAGCAGGCACAATCCACAACCACTGTATCCACCAGACACAGCGGATTACGGTGCTCAGTATTGAGCCACTGTGAGCCTCCCAGAACCTATGTAATCGCTATGCGATCGCATGACACAGGGTAAACAATAGTCATGAATGGAATCCATTCATGACATCACTGTTTACTACTGTGTGTGATCTGTGATTGGTCACCAGTGATCATATGACACCTGGGCCAATCACAGCACCCTGTGCCAAGTGATAGCTTTACGCCAATCGCAGCATCACAATAGTAAACAATGAATCATGAATGAAAGCCATTTATGACAGTTCAAACAAACAAGCAATCACAGTGTAAAAAAATATTTATTTATATACTGATCACCGAACCCCCCCTTAGTACGGTGTCACTATGCTGACATTGAACTATTCTGATAATAATAATAAAAAATCTAAAAACAACCTAGTGATTTTTTTTATTTTTTTATTTACTTGATTTTTTTTTTCTATACTCACACTTTTGTTTATTTATATTTTCTCCTCTAGCAAGAAAAAAAAAACAATGTATATCTCTCCCCATGCAGAAGAGGAAGCATATAGAGGGGCTGTCTTTATAGTGAATGACCACTGTGATAGCCAATCACAGGCTATCACAGCGATCAGGTGACTGGGATCTAGGCTTTCCAGCTCCCGGTAGTTAGTTTGGGTAAGAGCCCAGTCCCTGAGCTGGAAGCGCATTGTGCAATGGCTAATAAGGAAGCGCCTATTATAAGGTGACCAGATTTTTAAAATGAAATCCGGGGACATATCTTTTTTTTATTGGCAAAGGGTAAACTATTTAAAAGCATATTTTCCTCAAATGATATATGCAGTGTATGCGGTATGTGTTTATGGAATGATTGTATGATGTAGACGTTATTTCTCACATTTCATCTATGAGATAAAAAATAAATAATACTTCATAGAATTTTCGGGGATATGACTACCAAATGTTAAGAAGATAAGATATTGAAAAAAAACTTTTCAATGCATATCTCCATATACTGTATTTCCTTCTCTCTATATACTGTATTTTCCCCTCTCTATATACTGTATCTCCCTCTCTCTATATACTTTATCTATCTGCCTCTCTCTATATATGGTATCCATATCTCTTTATATATTGTATCTCCCTCTCTCTATACTGTTATCTTCCTCTCTTCATATATACTGTATTTCTCTCTCTATATATATATGGTATCCATCTCTCTTTATATGCTGTATCTCCCTCTCTCTATATACTGTATCTCCCTCTCTATATATACTGTATTTCCCTCTCTCTATATACTGTTTCTCCCTCTCTCCCTATAGTGTATCTCCCTCTCTATATACAGTATTTCCATCTCTCCCTATACTGTATCACCCTCTATCTATATACTGTATTTCCACCCTCTCTCTATATATATTGTATCTTCCTCTCTCTATATATACTGCATTTTGCTTTCTATATACAGTATACAGTACTGTATCTCCATCTCTCTCTATATACTGTATTTCCCTCTCTATATATACTGTATTTCCCTCTTTCACTATACTGCATTTCCCTCTCTCTCTATATATTTATACTGTATCTCCCTCTCTCTATATACTGTGTCTCCCTCTCTATATATACTGTATCCCCCTCTGTATATATATATATATATATATATATATATATACTGAACCTCCCTCTCTCTCTATATATACTGTATCTCCCTCTCTATATATATATACTGTATCTCCCTCCCTCTATATACTGTATCTCCCTCTCTCTCTCTATTGTATTTCCCTCTCTCTCTATATATATATACTGTATCTCCCTCTCTCTATATACTGTATCTCCCTCTCTCTCTCTCTATATTGTATTTCCCTCTCTCTCTATATACTGTATCTCCCTCTCTCTATATACTGTATCTCCCTCCCTCTATATACTGTATCTCCCTCTCTCTATATACTGTATCTCCCTCCCTCTATATACTGTATCTCCCTCTCTCTCTCTATTGTATTTCCCTCTCTCTCTATATATATACTGTATCTCCCTCTCTCTATATACTGTATCTCCCTCTCTCTCTCTCTATATTGTATTTCCCTCTCTCTCTATATACTGTATCTCCCTCTCTCTATATACTGTATCTCTCTCTATATATATATATATATATATATATATATATATATATACTGTATATCCCTCTCTCTATATATATACTGTAACTCCCTCTCTCTATATACTGTATCTCCCTCTCTATATACTGTAACGGTGTGGCCCCTGAAGCTCCTCCCTGAGTGTCAGTCTGGGCCCCGCTCCCTCCCTGCTCCTTCCTTCCATTCAGCAGAGCGGCCAGCACAGCCATGTGTGTGCAATCACTGTGCGCCGCTCGGGGGAGATCGGCTCTGCAGGTGGAGAAAAGCAGTGGCCGTAGTCTGGGCCTGCAATCCGGGGACAAAACCGGGGACAGACTTGGTTTGGGGACAGTGTCCTCAGTCCAGAGACTGTTCCCGGAAACCAGGGACGTCTGGTCACCCTACCCCATTATAAACCAAACTTAAGTTCGGAAGCCAGGAAGTACATTATTGGTTGTCGGTTGCTCTGGTGGCAAACAGCCGCATCGGTTCCCGGTGTGCGCAAATGGGTTGAGTTTGCTGCAAATCTGTACTCAACCCAAACCCGAAGCTCGTCCCTAACAGTCCAGTGAGCACTCCTAACAATAAATAGGAATCACGTGGACAACATTATCTTAGTCTCGGCTCTTTCTAGGACCCCAGCCTGTACCGGGGGCCACCAGGTGCGTAAAAGGGCCCACTCTGTCCTTATATTAGATCCAGCAGAATTATTTTCCCAGCTAAAAGGGCAGCAATTATCCTTGCGTCACGGTTAGGATTACAAAACATTTTGCTTTAATAGGAGTTATTATCTCCGTAAAAAAAAAAAAAAAAAAAGAACCGTGTCTATTCCGGAAGAGGGGATTTGGAATATGAATCACTCATGTGAACCAGAGAAGGGACTCAATTTCGCTCCCCCCTCCTCCTGTATCCTAAATGTGGGTCTGTCCTAACATAGCCTTCCCAGCTCCCGGCAGAACGAAAACTCCGAACCACCTCTTAGAGAGAGAGCCACATACTTTTCCCATGACATATGAGGAAGCGAGGGTTGGAAATAAGTCCCGGGCTGGGTTCCTGGCATGGAAGGAAAGAGATTGGGAATGATAGAGGTAGACGCCGAAATCCTGAATGGCACGCTGATTTCCCTGGAAATAAGATTCCTTCAGGAACAGGATGGGGATAGATGGAGTTAGGATATCTCCGGGTTATAATGAGATGTATGCATCTGCTTGCGGTACATCCAATCCAACAACGGAAGAGTTAAAACGCCTGGGTTTAATAAAGTTTAAAAGTAAAAACAAATGAGACCTTAAAATCCATTCTACGAAACACATAAGTACTGACTCAACTCATTGCAGTGATTTGACATTCGAAAGCCAAGCCAAGAATAACACCGTGCGGCGCATTGTAAAGGGATGGAACACCTGTGATCCCCGCCTGCCAAGGTGCACCACCGGGCCAAGCTGGTACAAGAAGTGATTATTTAAGGGTGTTGTCATATGTTAGCACACTTCGCTGAGCAGATCTTCTCCACCCCAAGGCCAGAAACAAATCTACATTCCTAGCAACAGAATGTGCGGGACACGAGAACGTTGGGGTCCTGCTATATGGTGACCGGGCCAGCAGGTGATCAGATTGACCAAAGTTCATTTAAAAAGACGCTAAACTAAATCCACACACTTAATGGCCCTGTTGTGCTATTACCCCAATATGTAAGATATAATATAATGTATAGCTATAGTAATGTCTATATATTTGGTCATTATGCTGCCATCTTGTGGTTATTTCGGGTATTTCACTTGCGTTCTGTCTATCCTTTCTGTGTTCCCTCCCACCTGTGATGTACTTCCTTTTCCTGCTTCTTTATGCTTGTGGGAATAGAGATGGCCACATCTTTTTAGAACAGTGATGGTGAACCTTGGCACCCCAGATGTTTTGGATCTACATTTCTCATGATGCTCAACTACACTGAAGAGTACAGGAGTATCATGGAAAATGTATTCCCAAAACATCTGGGGTGCCTAGGTTTGCCATCACTGGTCTAGACCTTTATACAATCATCTTGCATCCAGGAACACATTACCATGTTTTGACCTGCAGATACCATCCTTCAATCACCTGCCACATTTTGTTGACTGCTATACCTACTGCTTGCAATAAAACCTACGTGGATGGAAAGAAACTGTGTCTGGTGAGTTCAGCTATCTGATAATGATTGTCCGCGTTGATTGTATCTGCTTATACAGGTCAGGAAAAGGTCTCAGCCAGGGATAAGTCACTATTACAATAATTGGAGTCAGAATACCTGTAATGTTTTTTTACTGCATTTTTCTGCCTCCTTGTCGAGCACCTGAACTTAAAGCAATAGTAAAAAAAACAAAATCTCCTTTAACCACGTCAGCCCCCCGGAAGGTTTTACCCCCCTCATGACCAGGCCATTTTTTGCCATTCGGCACTGCGTTACTTTAACCAGTTCTGGACCGGAAGGATTTGCCCCCCTAATGACCAGGCCATTTTTAATGAACATTCCCAAAAAAACAAAAGTAAAAATCAAATTTTTTCATCATTTTAGGCCAATTTGTATTCTGCTACATATTTTTGGAAAAAAAAAAATCCCAATAAGCGTATATTGATTGGTTTGCGCAAAAGTTATCGCATCTACAAACGATGTCATTCTTATTTATTACATTTTTTTTACTAGTAAAAAAAACCCTGGAGGCTGACTAGAACCGAGAGCCTGGGAGGGAGAAAACCTCCACTGCCACGGCACCACCCTGCCCTGAGCAGCAGCGGGCACAGCATCCCTGGCACCTCCCAGAGCCTGCACTCCTTCTCAAACCTCCTCTCCGCTCCCAGCTGGGACATCAGCAGGAAGACAGGCTGACCGAGTGCCCAGAGGACGAGGAAGGGCAGGAGGTAGGTGCATCACACACACCTACCCATAGACAAGGGGGCACAGGAGGGACTGCAGGCAGGGCTAGGGGGTATCCCACACCCTCTCCCTCTCCCACCCCCTCTCCCTCTCTCTCCCATCCCCCTCTTCCTCTCTCTCCCACCCCCCTCTTCCTCTTTCTCTGTCTCCCACACCCCCTCTCTCTCCGACCCACTCTCCCACTCCCCCTCTTTCTCTCTCCCACCCCCCCTCTCTCCCCCCCTTCTCTTCGCCCCTCTCTCTCACCCACCCCCTCTCTCCCACCCTCCTTTCCTACCCCCCCTCCCTCTCTCTCTCCCACCCCCTCCCTCTCTCTCTCCCACCCCCTCTTCCTCTCTCTCTCCCACCCCCTCTTCCTCTCTCTTTCCCAGCCCCCCTACTCTCTCTCTCCCACCCTCCCTTCACTCTCTTTCTTTCTCTCTCTCCCCATCTCCCCCACTCCCCCTCTTTCTCTCCTCCTCTCTCTCCCCATTTATCCCCTCCTCTCTCTCTCCCAACCCCTCTCTTACTCTTTCCCCCCTCTCTTTCTCCCACCACCCCTCTCTACCACCACTCTCTCTCTTCCACCTCCTCTCTCTCTCTCTCTCTCTCTCATCCCCCTCTCTTTCTCATCCCCCCTCTCTCTCTCCCACCCCCCTCTCTCTCTCTCACCACCCTCTCTCTCCCACCAACTTTTCTCTCTCCCACCACCTTCTCTGTGTATTTTGATTAGTTTGCGCAAAAGTTATTGCGTGTACAAACTAGGGGAAAGGTTTATGTAAAATTGTATTTATTTATTTATTTTTTACTAGTAATGGCAGCGATCAGCGATTTTTAGCGGGACGGCGGACAAATCGGACCCCTAACTGACATTTTCGACACTTGTGGGGGGACCAGTGACGTTACTACAGTAATCAGTGCTAAAAATATGCACTGTTACTGTACTAATGACACTGGCAGGGAAGGGGTTAACACCAGGGGCAATCAAAGGGTTAAGTGTATGCCTAGGGGGTGCTTTCTAACTCTGGGGGGAGGGACTTGTGTAATCCACACAGAGACCTGTGTTCCTATATAGGAGGATCACATGTGACAGAACAACGGTCTACCGTGTTTACAACAGCAGACCGTTGTGATCTCTCCACGGGGAGCGATCGCGGGTGCTCAGTGGCAATCGCGGCTGCCTTTCCATCCGCTGATCGGCCTTCCTGCCGCCTAAGGGGGGGGGGGGCGCAAGCCAGGTACGGCGGTTTGCGTAGTCGAGCCAGCTTGCCGCAGTATATCTGCGGCGGACGGTCGGCAAGTGGGTAAAAAAAAAACAATTGTGAGAAAAAAAAAAAATTAATTACATTTTCCAAAAGATTGTGACAAAAAATTACAACTTTAAAAAAACTCTCCATGCCTCTTACAAAATACCTAGGACTGCCTACTTTTCAAAAAGGGGTCATTTGGGGGGAATTTGTACTATCCTGGTATTTTAGGGATTCCGCCCTATCCTGTCGCGGACAATCGCAGCAAAGTGGCTTTCAAAATCACCTTAAAGCAGAGTTCCGCCCCCCCCGTTAAAGATTAAAAGTCAGCAGCTACACACACTGTACACATATTGTAGCTGCTGACTTTTAATATTAGGACACTTACTTGTCCTGGAGTCCAGCGATGTCGGCACCGTAGCCAATGTTTCCATCGGCTGTCGGGTGCTGCCGCCGCCACTGCCGGTAAGGGAACCCGGCAGTGAAGCCTTGCGGCTTCATGGGCGGGTCCCTACTGCGCATGCGCGAAGTGCGCTGTGCATTCGGATTGGCTCGGCGGTGGGGGAAGGAGGAGGGGGCCAAACCTCAGAGGGATCGCGGCGCCATGTCCCGGAAGTGGGGAAGGGTACCTATCAAAAACAGGTACCTGTTCCCCCCTCCCCCTCCCCCCTGAAAGGTGCCAAATGTGGCACCGGAAGGGGGGGGGGGGGGGAGGAAGCAAATGAGCGGAAGTTCCACTTTTGGGTGGAACTCTGCTTTAAGCTTGTTGCCTGAAAAGGAGCAGGGGATTTTTTTCGGGAGACATAGACACGTAGGGCAGCCTATTCAAGTATATGGGCTTGCCCTATGCGACACGCAAATATGTGTGTAAAGCGCTCCGCAAATTTGTGCAGCGGGAACGCAGGATGTTTCCCAGCCTTCAGAAGGCAATGATCACTACTGGCAGCTGTAGCCGGTGGCAGTTATCGAATGTAAAAGGACAGGTTCATTTTACTGAAGTCGATCGAAAGAACAGGACGAATGATCTGTCTATGGCCGGCTTAGGTCTATCAATTTTTAAAAATGTTCCCTGCCCCATCTACCTACCTACCTAGGTGGAGCTGCGGGATCACGTGACCATACTGGAGCGGATTACAAATTGGTAAGTACACAGATATTTTTTTATGCAGGTTAGTCAGCATAAGGAGGAGGGGGGATATAATTTTTATCAGAAGAGGGCGTGAAGATCAGCGCCAGGGAGCTTTGCCCGGCGCTGGATTAAAGGTGAGTGGAACACCAATTAGAGCATTTTGATGGGCCGACACTTCTGGACCCCTTTACATTACACAGCTACCCACACACCTCTCGAACCCTTTTGCATTACACAGCCCCCCCCCCCCCCAAGAGTTGTACAGAGTGCAAGGTTCAGGAATGCATTACGTACAGAGTGTGAGGTTCAGGAATGAAATACGTACGGAGTGCAAGGTTCAGAAGTGTGTTGTACAGGGTGCAAGGTTCAGGAGTGCATTGTATGCGGTGCATGGTCAGGAATGCGTTGTACGGGGTGCAAGGTTCAGGAGTGCATTGTATGCAGTGCATGGTCAGGAATGCGTTGTACGGGGTGCAAGGTTCAGGAGTGTGTTGTAAGGGATGCAAGGTTCAGGTGTGTGTTGTACGGGGTGCAAGTTTCAGGAGTGCATTGCATGCGGTGCATGGTTCACGAGTGTGTTGTACCGGGTGCAAGGTTCAGGAGTGTGTTGTACGGGGTGCAAGGTTCAGGAGTGTGTTGTACGGGGTGCAAGGTTCAGGAGTGTGTTGTACAGGGTGCAAGGTCCAGGAGTGTGTTGTACGGGGTGCAAGGTTCAGGAGTGTGTTGTACGGGGTGCAAGGTTCAGGTGTGCATTGTATGCGGTGCATGGTTCAGGAATGCGTTGTACGGGATGCAAGGTTCAGGAGTGTGTTGTACGGGGTGCAAGGTTCAGGAGTGCATTGTATGCGGTGCATGGTTCAGGAATGCGTTGTACGGGGTGCAGGGTTCAGGAGTGTGTTGTACGGGGTGCAAGGTTCAGGAATGCATTGTACGGGGTGCAAGGTTCAGGAGTGCATTGTATGTGGTACATGGTTCAGGAGTGTGTTGTACGGGGGGGAATGTACACACGGCTGTGGATGCACACCTTCCTCCTCAGCCCTGTTTGTCCCTTTCCAAAAACACAGAGGCACAAAAATGCATTGATGTGAATGTGTTCTATAGGAACCCATGTTAAAACACAGTGTCCTGCATTTCAACAAAAAGCATGAAAAAACACATTGGTGTGAATGGAGCCTTAACCTTTAGTGCCGTTTCACACTAGTGCAATGCCAGACGTCGCATGTGATTTGCAGGGCATTGCTGTGCAGATAACCTGCAATGTCTGTGCAGTGCGATTTCAGCCATACAAACTGTATGGCTGAAATCGCATTACATTCGCAGCAAAATGGTGCAGGACTCTTTTTTTGCGATCCAATTCCTGCACCATTTCACAGTTCGCACTGCGATCTGCAAACCGATCCGGGGGTGTCATTAACTTTACACTGACAACCCCCCCCCCCCCTTCTCGATCCACAGATCCCAGCATGAACCATTGTTCGATTCTGGTGCAATGCGGGAAGTGACACTAAGTACTGGTTCAGACTAGTGCGATGCCGGAAACCATGCGATTCAGTGCCAGTTCCCGCATCGCACCAGAACCACACAGTGGTTCACACTGAGATCTGCGAATTGCTGGGGGTGTCAATGTAAAGTTAATGACACCCCCAGATTGGTTCACAGATCGCAGTGCAAACTGTGAAATGGATCGCATAGGTGTGAACACTTATGTGCGTACCAAAAATGGGTCCTGCACCATTTTGGTGTGAATTTGATGCGATTTCAGGCAGTTTGTATGGCTGAAATCGCACTGCACAGACATTGCATGTGATCTGCACAGCAATGCGGTGCAAATCACATGTGATGCCTAGCATTGCACTAGTGTGAACCAACACTGAATCGAAGGGGTTCCTGCATCGCACTAGTGTGAACCAACGCTAAATCGCAGGGTTTCCTGCATCGCACTAGTGTGAACTGACACTGAATCGCAGAGTTTCCTGCATCGCACTAGTGTGAACCAACACTGAATCGCAGGGTTTCCTGCATTGCACTAGTGTGAACCTACACTGAATCGCAGGGTTTCCTGCATCGCGCTAGTGTGAACCAACACTGAATCGCAGGGTTTTCCTGCATCGCACTAGTGTGAACCGACGCTGAATCGCAGGGTTTTCCTGCATCGCACTAGTGTGAACCAACACTGATTCGCAGGGTTTTCTGCATCGCACTAGTGTGAACCAACACTGAATCGCAGGGTTTTCCTGCATCGCACTAGTGTGAACCAACACTGAATTGCAGGGTTTTCCTGCATCACACTAGTGTGAACTGACACTGAATCGCATGGTTTCCTGCATCGCACTAGTGTGAACTGACACTGAATCGCATGGTTTCCTGCATCGCACTAGTGTGAACCAACGCTAAATCGCAGGGTTTCCTGCATTGCACTAGTGTGAACCAACACTGAGTCGCAGGGTTTCCTGCATCGCACTAGTGTGAACCGACACAAATTGCATTTTTGCTCCATGCCGGACGTTTTATGGCTGTGAGATTTTTTTACAGCATTTTCTGTAGTATTTCACAAGAGCGGTGGGTAGAATAGACATTTTGCTCGCAGTAAGCGCGCACACCGAGCCTTGCGGTACACACCTGGTAATTTTGATATTTATGTCTGTCTGCAGAAGACTTGTTTGCAGACATTCTTATGGGACTTAATTTATACTTGTGAAGATTTTGAATGCTGGCCTACATAAAAAGCTTCAGCTTTCATAGTGATAATTAGTTAAGGATGTAGAAAAACACGAAAGTTCCATCAAATGACTGCAAAATGACTGCAAATGACTTACCTGAAAAAAAAAACTCAGAATGGAATGCTTGTTTTTCATCAATTGTAAGAAATTCTTTAGACAGACGCGGCTGCAGGGTAGCAGGAAGACGTCTTATATCTACAATATATAAAATGTCTTTACTGCTTTGTGAATAGAGATAAGCAAATTATTTTTTTTTTTTTTGGCTATTTTTTTTTTTTGATCACTATTTTCCATTCTGGGGATGTTCCTGGCGATCTCCTGCCTGGGGAGCTCCTCCAGCTTCCTCTGTTCAATGCTGTGAATGTTACCAAGAGTCAGAATAGGTAGAGAGTGTAAGGGGGCACTCTGATGAAAACCCCGATGTAAGGGGGAACTCTGATGTGGACCCTGATGTAAGGGGGCACTCTGATGAAAACCCTGATGTATGGGGGAACTCTGATGTGGACCTTGATGTTAAGGGGGACTCTAATGGGAACCCTGATCTAAGGAGTGCCCTGATGTGAATCCTGGTTAAAGGAGGAACTCTGATGTGGAACATGATGTAAGGGGGGAATCTGATGGGAACCCTCATCTAACAGGGGACCCTGATGTGGACCCTCATGTAAGGGGGGCTCTGATAGGGACCCTGGTGTAGAGGGGGGGGGGCACTCTGATGGAAACCCGGATCTAACAGGGGACCCGGATGTGGACCTTGATATAAGGGGGGACTCTAATGGGAACCCTGATCCAAGGAGTGCCCTGATATGAACCCTGGTTAAAGGAGGAACTCTGATGTGGACCCTGATGTGGAGCATGATGTAAGGGGGGCTCTGATAGGGACCCTAGTGTAAGGAGGGACTCTGATGGGAACCCTGATCTAAGGGGGAACCCTGATGTGGGCCCTTATGTAAAGGAGGACCCCCCCAAAAGTGTCAAATGTCAGTTAGGGGTCTGATCTGTCTGCCGCAATGACCGTTCTTCACTCTCTGCTGGGAGCGATCACGGGTGTCAGACGGCAATTGGAGCCACCTGACACACGCATCGGCTTCCCCTGCTGACGATCAGGGGTGGGAGGGCGCCGCCGGTGGCACGCATTTGCCCCCTAGCTGCCACCAAGCGAGCAACGTATCCATATGTTGTTTTGCCTGTACGAGCCACCCTGCCGCCGTATATATATATATATAAAGTAAGCGGTTGGCAAGCGGGTAAAAGATTACATAAAATCAGTACACAAAACATATATAATATCTCCCCATAGTAGAGCAGGCTCTCTCCTAAAATACAAGGGAGAGGCCTATAGAAATACTCGTAATATGAACATGTGACATACATAAATTGGTAAGGATAACTGAATTTCACGGGTATCTCAGAATATCACAGGATCGCTACGCGTTTCGCTTGTAGCTTCTTCAGGAGATCCTGTCAATGCTGGGAGATGTAATTTAATAGTACATTAATGATCATTATATTACATTATATTATATTACATCATATTTTCCAAATCAATTAAAAGAAACGTGAGTTACAACATTAAAACATATCAGAGCAAACGCCCAACATGTAAGTGAATACTCTTGGGGTACCTACCCAACTTCCAAAGGAAAGGAGATAAATATGGAGCATCTGAAGCCATGAGATGGAGAGAACAAAAGAGGGGAGACCCGGACACACCTGTCCCAGCCAGAAGGAGGGCAGGAAGCCCACACACCACAGATATTACTCTGGTATTTCCAAATTTCCAAATTCAGGGGTATCTGTCACGAGCCAATAACACCTATCATGTATAATATAAAAAAAAAAATCAGTATAAAATTTAAATGTATTTATTATTTATTAATTAATTTATTAATGTATTTATTACTTATTTATAAATTATTTAAATCAGTATAAAACGTCTGTTAGGAAAAGGTGTAAAACATCCGTGCATTAAATATCTATTCCCATGCACATATAAGCACACGCATATATATATATATATACACACATAAGTAGGGAAGGAGAGGGACAGGTTCAAGAAATTGAGAAAATCTCCAACATTTCATTGTAAATGTATGTGATGTATGAAAAGTCCAGTAAATATATCTATGCATATATCTTCCAAAGATCTAACAAGAGACCGCTACAAACAATGTATTCAAAAATACCAATAGGGACTCACTTGTGGGTAAAGAATATCCGTGCAGTCGGCAAACGGTTGCTTAATCTCCATGTATCACCTGAGGCCTTCAGTGGGTATATGTAAGGGTTTACAACCACTTTTACCACTTCTGTGACAAGATGACCAACCAAATTTCACGGGATTTCGGCATCCAATGAGAGATGTTTTCTATCTAAGTCTAAGATGACCACCTGGAGTCCATATTAGGAGACAATGTAGTCTCAATTGTCTTTTGCCAGTCTGAAGAAATGACACAGTGCCACCCTCAGGTTGGCTGATATATTGCAGCCCAACACCTGCCTTCAGGTAGCTCTGTGACACCCAAGGTATACCGTTTCCCCGAAAATAAGACCGGGTCTTATATTAATTTTGGCTACAAAAAACACACTAGGGCTTATTTTCAGGGGATGTCTTATTTATTTACGGCACGTACAATAAATTTACATTTATTCAAAAACAGTCATGTCACCATGACGATCTTAAAGTGGTTGTAACCCTAACAAAAAAAGAATCCTGATTCTTTAAGGCATGATAGACAGCACAGTGCTTGTATTGTGTCATTTACCTCTCTCTTTGTTCTAAAAAACCTGGAATAAAACAATAAAATGTTTTTTTAAAAAAGTTCCTGCGTCCCCTGTCTTCTCAGGAGTCAGCATTAGGACATTCAGTAATCCCAAAAATAAACCTTGATTAAAGGCATTATAAAATTATAGAATCCGTTTTGTAAAAAGATTATAGAGTGTGCAGTGTGTCTCTTTTTGTAACTTTATAGTAGAAAATACCTTATTTACAGTGCCATTGGGTGCTCACATGACCCACCGGAGCTCTTCTTCCCCGCTTTCAGCACTGCAGAGTGAGGGGCCACTGACATAAACCGCGAGGAGAGGAGATCTACCTCAGGTCATACGAGCGCCCAGCGCGCTGTAAATGATCTATTTTCCACAATAAAGTTACAAAAGGAGACACACTGCACATTATATAATCTTTTTACAAAATGGATTAAATGTTTTTAGAACGACTTTAACTAGGGCTTATTTTTGGGGTAGGGCTTATATTGCAGCCATCCCCAAAATTAATGCTAGGTCTTATTTTCAGGGTAGGGCTTATTTTCAGGGAAACAGGGTATCTAAATTGTCTGCTGCAAATAAGAAAAAGTTAACTTGCTGAAAGCTTTGTTCACTTTCAGGAAACCATAGTTGGCAGCTCCAGGTCACTTTGCTGTGGGGGTACCTAATGTCAAGAGGAATACATAATTCACAAATCTGCCAGAACACAAACTAGTTTCATATTTTATTCTCACAGCTGCATTGCCTGTATTGTTAATTCCTCTTGCGTACATTGTGAGACATATAAAGTGAAGGATATTTTCAAATAGAGGATTAATAAAGGGCCATCTAAGGATTTGCAATCCATAGACTGTGGGCTCAGCCTCTGCTGTGATCATACCGTCTGCTGCCGGCTCTGAGCGGTTCCACAGATGAAATCTTCATAATACTTCATATGCATTTCTCATAGAGCGATATGTACAAGATGTGTCTGCTGCACTATGTTCCATCTGGGTTTTAATTATACAAAACACTGTAATTATGATGGCTATAGGAAGTATAAGTCACTTTGCTTTATTTTCCCATTAGTGACTAACCAGCTCCATCTATAAAAATAAAAATGTCTCTTTATGGGTTTGTGTCTTTTGACATCCTTGCATTTTATCAACTTTATTTATTTTTTCCCAGTCTTGCTCTGATTTTCTATCATATCCACTGATGCAACCAATGACCATAATATAAAATACTTAGATCTTTATTACCTATGTTTTCCCCTTGTACTTGTACAAGCTTTGGTCAGATTGGTCATATCCACTGTGTCTTAGAAGAATTATTATTATTATTATTATTATTATTATAATTTATTTATATATAATTTATTATAATATTGTATTTATATGATTCCAAAACAGTCTACAGAAGAATGCCTCTATATGTTCAGCACTCTGTATGTCTATTATTATTTATTTTATTATTGTTGATTTTATAAAATAATAATAATAATAATAATAATAATAATAATTATTATTATTATGATTATTATTATTATTATGATTTTTATTATTATTATTATTATAAATTTATAAGTTATGAGAAGTTTTAAATTATATTTATATTTTTCTCAATACAGAAAAATGTCTCCATTTGTTTAGCACTCTGTATGTTTTTAATTATTAGTTGTATTTATTTTATTATTATTATTATTATTATTTATTTTATATAATAATAATAAACCAAAATAATTAATAATATGTATTATTATTTTAAATGTATTTAAATGTGAACGTATATATTATATTTATATGTTTCCTAATACAGTCTACAGAAGAATGCCTGTTCATGTATGTCTATTGTTGTTATTATTTATTTTGATATTATTATTTTTTTTAAGTAATAATAATAATTAATATTAATAATAAACAATATTAATTATTATTTGTTATTATTTTGAATGTATAAGTTAAAAGGACTTATAAATTATATTTATACGTTTCGTAATACAGTCTATAGAAGAATGTCTCTAAATGTTCAGCACTCTGTATGTCTATTATTCATATTTATTTTATATAATCATAATTATTATTATTATTATTATTATTATTATTATTATTATTATTATTATTATTAATAATAATATTAATAATAATATTATTGTATAAGTTATGAGAACTGTTTCTTAATACAGTCTATAGAAGAATGTCTCTATATGTTCAGCAATCTGTATTTTTATTATTATTATTATTATTATTAATATTTATTTTATTATTATTATTATTTATTTTATATACTGATAATAACAAAAAAAATAATAATTATTATTATTATTATTATTATTATTGGTATTTATTATTATTATTGTTATTGTTGTTATTATTATTATTATTATTCTACATATAGAGGCTTTCTTCTGTAGACTGCATTGAACTTATAAATTATATTTATATGTTTAATGCAGTTTACAGAAGTAAGCCTCTATGTTCAGCACTACTATTATTATATTTAAATTATTATTATTTATTTTATATCATGTTAATAATAATTAATAACTATTAGTAGTATTATATTTATAAGTTCTAAGAAACTTTTAACTATGTTTATAATTTTCTCAATATGGAAGAATGCCTCTATATGTGCTCACTCTCTATGTCTACAATTGCCTTGCCTACAAGCAAAAGACATTCCCTTTATCACAGTGGAGACGAGTCTTATGGTGACCATACAGGTAACAATCTGATGGAATAATTATTTTTAGCATCAGGCAATATAAGTAAACCTAAAGCTTGTCAAAAAGGCATGTAGGGGTTTATTTATATATATATATATATATATATATATATAAAATGCACAGCAAGTTGCCTAGTGAAAGGGCATGTACATTTGTTCTGTTGGAATTGGGGAAAATACACATTTGATTAAGTTATTTCTTGCGCTGGTTGAACGTTTCACATTTGGCCACTAGATGGTGCTAAGTAACAAAAGCATTTCCTATGACACTTAGTGCCACCTAGTGGCCAAATACAGTATTTCCAGTTTTAAGTCAATAAAAACTAAGAGAAAATAGCCTAATAACAAACAAATGTACATGCCTTTTCTTTGACTGTTTTTATTAATAAGAGAAAGATGACATACAACCAATATACAAGAAATCTTGCAGGCCTATGAAATAAATGCTTTCATTCTGTACACAATAGAAAGGATACAATATTCGTGACTAGAGAAATTCGGCTCGCCAGTGCATTAGGCCGGAAACATAGAGAACAGACAACTGCATATGGTAGACCCATTCAGCAAAGGGATGTGACATGTATAACCAATCTCAATCAAAGAGAGTTTTCCAGAGAACATCATGAGAAGTCATAAATTGAATTGCTGTGCAGAATGTACATTCATATTCAGTGGGTGAATTGTTAAGGGAATTTTTTTTATAAATACCCCTTTACCGTATCATTTATTTATTTTTATTTATTTATTTATTTTTGTAAATAACATAGGGGATGGGTGGAGTTTATTACCACTATAACAGTTGTTAAGCATATAGTAATTGAAGAGCTGTTATTATTTCATATCATTCTCCTGCACTCATCGCAAATCAAAATATTTCCCATCGAAGAGGATCTGTTGACAAAAATAGATAAACTGTTTCAGATTGTACTGAACGGAGACATGAGAATGAATAATTGTATCTTATTTCCATGGAAACAAGACCTGTAATAAAGGGAAGCTTGTCTCAATTTATCTAAATTTAGTTGTTCCCAAAATGAAGAATAAAATGTGAAAAAATGAAGCTGTCAGGTTGTAGATCCGGCACCTGATTATTGAGTCAAAGGCAATGGTTTATTACTTTAGAGTTTAATCTAAAACGGAGTTGACTAAATATCCACTTTTCTGTCTGGAGAGATAGATCAAGAAATTCTTTACACAATAAGGATCATTGATAGAAAAATGATGTGAAGGATAATATTTGGTAACTAGCCAAGCATGTTTTATTGGCAATACTCTCAGCGGAAAGCTTTCCGTAGCTGCTAGACCTTTGTAGCGGTTAGGAGTAATTTTGATCCAGTCATTTAAGTTTGCATATTCTTTTGGGATGTCTTCTTTGAGTTCAGTAGGATGGAAGTCAAGAAAAGCTTGTCCCTTCTAAAATATGGAATTTTTTTCTATTACCAGTAGAATTTTGTGCAAAAATGTTCATTTTGTGAACCTTCTTTTCCATTTTCTAATGGTTAGTGAGGTCAAATTGATGATCATGTTCAACTGTAGTCGTGAGGAAATTACAAGGAGCAGGATGGAAAAGTTTTCTTGGATGAATGAAATTCTAAGGCTCCTTTCACACGGGCTTTCCGATCAGTTTTTTCAGGCGGACCCGATCAGATGCTTCATGTACCTCTTTGGGGCAGCGGATGTTAGCGGTGACATGTCCACTGACACCCGCTGCGCTCCGATCCGATCCTGTCTATGTAATCCAGATGGATGGAAACCCTATTCTCCATCCGTCTGGAGGATCGGATCAGATGAAAACGGACAGGCAGTTTGTTTTCACCCAATCTCCCATAGAGGAGAGCGAGGATCTGATAGGTCCGTCTCTGCAAAGTAAGCAGAGACAGAGCTGTCATCCCCCTGCTTAGCGGAAATCGGCGGATCAATCCCGGCAGAGCAAAACAGAGTCCACCGGGAGGAAAGCCTGTGTGAAAGAACCCTAAGGGCTCTTTCACACGGTCCGCCTCCGTAGGCGGATCCATGCTGCTCAGCGGGGATCGATCTGCCGATCCCCGCTGAGCCGGCGGATGACAGCTCCGTCTCCGCTTGCAGTGCGGAGAGGGAGGTGTCACAGCCACCGCTGCTCTCTATGGGGTATCGGATGAGAGAGATCCCCAGGACGGATGGAAAATAGGGTTTGGTTTCCATCCGTCCGGATTTCACGGACAGGATCGGATGCGGATGGCAGCGGGTGTCAGCGGACATGTCACCGCTGACATCCGCTGCTCCATAGGGCTGAATGGGGCATCCGATCAGATCTGCCTAAAAAAATGACAGGCGGATCTGATCGGACCGCCCGTGTGAAAGAGCCCTAAGGCCCCTTTCACACATACGGTCCGTTTGTCTATATTTCATCCATCCGTTGACGGATAATAAAACGGACATCAATGCATCTCTATGCAAAAACGGATGATCATCCGCTAACATCCGTTTTCATCCGCTTCCATCAATGTCCGTTTTTTAAAAAGGATGAAAGCCCTATTTTTCATCCGCCAAAAAAACGGATCGGATGAAAAACGGATGAAAAACTGATGAAAAATGGATGCAAAAACGGATGAAAAACTGATGCATTTTGACGAGACTGAACAGATGAACTTAACTTATTGGTGAAAGGGGCCTTAGGGCTCTTTCCCACGGGCGGTCCGATCAGATCCGCTTGTCAGTTTTTTAGGCGGATCTGATCGGATGCCCATTCAGCCCTATGGAGCAGCGGATGTCAGCAGTGACATGTCCGCTGACACCCGCTACCATCCGCATCCGATCCTGTCCGTGAAATCCGGACAGATGGAAATCCTATTTTCCATCCGTCCTGGGGATCGGATCGGATGGGATGAGAAGCACACATCTTTTGGTAAGGTGTTCCAGAATAAATTGGTCATCATGGTCATGCTTACCAATGAGCAATTGCCTTTGCAAGCATTATGGTGTACAGACCCCTACACCAGCAGGATGAGGCATCACAACTGCTATGTGCAACAGGGTATGGAGGGTGGCCAGGATATTTGGTATTAGTTCACCTTTTCATTTTTCATTTTCTAGGTCAAAATGATGTCATACCTCCCAGGAGTCTTCCGGGGCTTTTTTTTCTTTTATTTGGAGGAGAGGCGTTCTCAGCTAAGCACACCCTCCTGCCTGCATGAGCTAAGGGCAAATTAATTCAAGGATGTAAATCATCTGCCCTTACTCAAAATGGCCACAACTAGAAATGCTAAGTGGATGTTTTTCAAAGGGATTTCTCAACAAAAGAAAGCATGGAGACATAGATAGATGGGGGAGATTGCTTTTAATATTAAAAATGAATTCTGATCTTCGACCTCTCCTATTCCCAATCTACACCTTCTCCCTGGGTCAGCTGTTAGCCTCCCACGGCTTTCAATACCATTTCCACTCTGACAACACCCAAATCTATCTCTCTACCCCTCAGCTCACTCCATCAGTCTCCTCAAGCATCTCTGATTTACTAGCTGACATACCAGTCTGGATGTCCCACCACTTCCTCAAACTCAACCTGTCCAAAACCGAGCTCATAATTTTTCCTCCACATGTCTCTTCCAGTGACTTCTCTCTCAAGATCAATGGCGCAACCATCAACCCGTCCCCTCATGCCAAGGTCCTAGGTATAATCCTGGACTCTGAACTCTCCTTTCAGTCCCACATCCAATCACTATCCAAAGTTTGCCACCTCAACCTCAGCAACATCTCCAGAATACGTCCCTTCTTAACCAATGACATCACTAAGCTTCTAACCCACTCCCTGATCATCTCTCACCTTGACTACTGCAACTCCCTCCTCATTGGCTTACCTTTACATAGGCTGCCTCCTATTCAGTCCATCATGAATGGTGCTGCCAGACTCATCCACCTTACCGACTGTTCTGTGTTTGCTATCCCTCTCTTCCAATCCCTCCATTGGCTGCCACTCACCCAACAAATTAAATTCAAAATACTAACAATATACAAAAGTGAATAAAGAGATCCTGCGAGCAACCTCAAGGTTCTAAATAAATAAATAAGCTATCTGCTGCAGACACTCCACTTCTCATAACAGTGTAAACAAATTAGAATAAATAAATAGTGCTGCGCAAATAAAATAAATCGTCATAAACACTTGCAATGCATGATAAAATGGCATATAAACCAAAAAAGTGGTAAATTAAAATAGTATATAACATTAAAGTGCCAATAGTGCCAATACAAATATATAAAATCCCATTAAAGTGTAGAGATTATAAAGAAAGTCCAGTGAAGATCGTGAATAGTAGTGTTGAAAAATAATATAATAAATATAGTCCAAACAATGGTGAATTAACCAGTATAAAGTGATCTGTGCTCCCAGGGACAAGTGACCAGAGTGTCACAGTAGACAGCCAACCGTGCACCGTCTACTGTGACACTCTGGTCACTCGTCCCTGGGAGCACAGATCACTTTATACTGGTTGAATCACCATTGTTTGGACTATATTTATTATATTATTTTTCAACACTACTATTAACGATCTTCACTGGACTTTCTTTATAATCTCTACACTTTAACCTTCTTAGCGGTATTCCCAAGCGTGGCTCGGGGTTACATTTCAGAGCCAAAAGCGGTAACCCCGAGCCACACTCCGGGTACCGCCAGAAGCATCGCTGGATCCTGTAAAAGAGGTTACTTACCTTGTCACCGGGATCCAGCGATGTGTCTCGCCGGTGTCTCGCGGCGGATCTTCCTCCCGATCGTCTCCGTGCCCTGGCTTCCGTCTCCTGCGACGTGACGTTCGCAAGGGGGTGGAACCGGCGGCAAATTCAAATGTAAAAACACCTGATACCATTCAAAATAAAAAAAAAAAAATCACATTAGTTTGCCCCCCAGTGCCCTTTCCTGCAGTTTTACTGTACTTTTTATGTAAATATATATATATATATATATATATATACGTAATTCTTGTGAATGAGCAGCCCAAGCCAACTATATACATTATATATATACATATATACGTATATATATATATATATATATATAATATATATGTATACATACACATATATATATATATATATATATATATACACACATATATATATATATATATATATATATATATATATATATATATATATATATATATATATATATATAATAAATGTATACAGTTGGTTTGGGCTGCTCATTCACAAGAATTACATGCAAAATAATGGTACCGCTTTCAGCACCTAAAATCCAAAAGAATCATACCGCCAGGGAGGTTAATGGGATTTTATATATTTATATTGGCACTATTGGCACTTTAATGTTATATACTATTTTAATTTACCACTTTTTTGGTTTATATGCCATTTTTTCACGCATTGCAAGTGTTTATGACCATTTATTTTATTTGCGCAGCACTATTGATTTATTCTAACAATTTACAAAGCCATCCACAACTCTGCCCCCAGCCACATCACTAACCGTGTCTCAAAATACCAACCAAATCATCCTTTTCGTTCCTCCCAAGACCTCCTGCTATCTAGTTCCATTGTCACCTCCTCCCATGCTAGCCTCCAGGACTTCCACTGAGCCTCTCCCATCCTTTGGAATTCCCTACCCCAATTTGTCCAACTCTCTCTAACTCTATCCACTTTTAGGCGATCCCTGAAAACTTTTCTCTTCAGTGAAGCCTATCCTGCCCCCACCTAACAACTGTACTTTTATTTTCTCCATCCGCTCATCCCCCACAGTTATTACCTTTTGTATCACTTGATCCTCCCTCCTAGATTGTGAACTCTAACAAGCAGGGCTCTCTGATTCCTTTTGTATTGAACTCTATTATAATTGTACTGTCTGCCCTCATGTTGTAAAGCACTGGGCAAACTATTGGCACTATATAGATCCTGTAAAAAAATATTAACAAAAAATAGCATTTCAATACAGTTAAAGTGTTACTAAACCCAGGAGCCTGCAGTCACTATATCTGCTCTCCCACAGAACACAGAAAATGGAAATGCAATCATTTTAGTAAATATAAACTGCTAAATACCTTTTCTCATCAGCAGTATACAGTATAGCAGTTTTGTGACTTTTTTCAGTGCCCAGCAGAGCACTGGTAAACCTTGTAGGAGGAGTTTTCATTCTCCCCTGATTGTCCTATGAGGCTGCTGGACCGCTGACCTTCTGTATGGACAGTGCTGATTGGTGCTGTGTTGATCACATGCACCCTTCCAAGGAAAAAAACAACTACTGAGCAATACACACCAAACTGAGCATGTGCAGAGTGCCTCCAAGGCTCTGTACTTTCAGGAGAGGGATTGGAGACAGTGGAAGAAGGGGAGGATCAGAGAAGACAGAATCAAACAGCCTTTTTACACCATGCAGAGGATTAACCCCTTTGGTTCCACAGTGAATATAACAAGCATGCTTTCCTGCATAACCAGACTGATTTTACTGTTGTGGGTTTAGTAGCACTTGAAATTGCGCTTTAACCACTTAAGCCCCGGAAGATTTTACCCCCTTCCTGACCAGGGGGTATTTTGCGATTCGGCACTGCGTGAATTTAACGGACAATTGCGTGGTCGTGCGACGCTGTACCTAAACGAATTTGACGTCCTTTTTTCCCACAAACAGAGCTTTCTTTTGGTGGTATTTGATCACCTGTGCGATTTTTTGATCATGCGCTATAAACAAAAAAAGAGCGTCAATTTTGCAAAAATAACAATATTTTTCACATTTTTTTATATGAAATTCCCAAAAAAAAAAAAGGAAAAATCAAAATTTTTTAACATTTTCGGCCAATTTGTTTTATGCTACATATGTTTGGTAAAAAAAATCGCAAAAAGCGTATTTTGATTGGTTTGCGCAAAAGTTATCGCGTTTACTAACAAAGGGAAAGATTTTTGTCATTTTTGTTGTTTTTTTTTTAACGCGTAATGGCGGCGATCTGCGATTTTTTTTGCGGTACTGCGACATTGCGGCGGACAGATCGGACCCTTGACTGACATTTTTGACACTTTTGGGGTTACCAGTGACATTTCTACAGTAATCAGTGCTATATATATGCACTGTTACTGTAAAAATACACTGGCAGTGAAGGGGTTAACTTTATTTGAGAGGGAGGGGCTGTATGTGTCCCTAGGGGCGTGATTCTAACTGTGATTGGCTGTGGCTTGAGGTGTAGTGACACTGATCAACGGTTCTACATAGTAGAACCGTATGATCAGTGTCTCTACACAGGGAGAACTGACAGGCAGCTTGTTTACACAAGCTGCCTGCCTTTCTCCCTCTCCCCCGACGATCGCAGAGTGACCGGCGGACATCGGGTCCGCTGGTCACACGCGCGGGGGGATGCGTGACCACGCGGGAGCGCGCCGCCGCCGGCGCGCGCTTGCTCCCCAGACCCTCCCAGGCTAGTGACGTACCGATACGTCACTCTGCCTGTGAGGGGCTGGCCGCCGCAGTATATAGTCGTGCGGCGGTCGGCAAGTGGTTAACCATTGACTGTATAATTTTGCCTGTTGCTCTGTAAGCATTTTTTTGTGAATCAGGATGGTGAGGATACATTCAGATTTTACTTGTGTAGGCCATATCCTTAGTTCTGGCTATTGAGTGATACTATATATGCTTTATCGGTGTTAAAATAATGGCAATTAGTAGAGATAAAGTCTAGCTTGAGGCGAAAGCGTGTTCTGCACATCTGGAACTTGTCAGTATAACAACTTCTTTTTTTTTTTCTTTTGCTTTGTTTGTAGCACCAGATCTGAAAATAACCGACTCAATAATGATGATGGGGAAAAAGGTAATTAGTTTTGATCTCTGTTCTGCAGGTGGCCTTCCCTTACACGTTCTGACATCAAACCCTCCCAGCATTTTCGAGAACAGAATTTTTGTTTATTTCACGAGAACTGTCAACATTCCTGAGATCTATTCTTCTCATATTGCAGGCCTAATGGCCGGATGTGCAGAGCTGGCTGAATGGAAACTATTGTGGCATGCTCTAATTACACACGGTTCTCGTGGAAAATAAATATTACTTAGCATCTCCTCTGACCCCTTCTATTAGCCCGTCTGGCTAAAAGAGAGGGGTGGAGAAGGATAGAACTTTACCTACCAGGAACTGAAGGAGAACTTATTGAAAGAAAGATCAAACATTCAATGGACCAATTAAAAAACAACTAGTCACCCGGACGTTCGCATGCTTCAAAAAGGAACTTCAGTTTTATATATATATATATATATATATATATATATATATATATATATATATAGTTTCTTTTCAAATTATAAATGTATTACTTTATTTTTATTTTATTTTATTTTTATTTTATTATTAAATTAGAAATATATAGAAGTTATATATATATATATATATATATATATATATATATATTTATATATATTTTTTTAAATTATAAATGTATTACTTTATTTTTATTTTATTTTATTATTAAATTATACATTTATAGAAATCTACAATGGAAAAAAAAAAAAAAAAAAGAAACACAGATAGCAGCAAGGAAATATACAGTTGACCCCATAGGTCCCCTATTTATAGAGCTGCTTGATTCTGGATAAAATGAGAATCACAATATTTTTGCTTAGAATAAAGATCAGAATTCTCGGCGTAATATCAGCTTTCACATTATACAAAACAATTGGGCTAACCTTACCGTTTAGTTTTTTTTAATCAAAGATTATTTTCCCCCAAAATGTTCCGTTTGAAAGCACACTTTTGCAAGTATAGTGTGACATAAAATATTACAACCACCGCCATTTTATTCTCTAGGCTCTCTGCTAAAAAATATATATGAGAATATTTTCTAGCAAAAAAATGCTGATTTTACCTTGTAAGCAAGTAAGTGTCAGAATATGGCTTAAGCCCCGTACATTCGTGTCGAAAATTGGCCGGGAATTTTCTGCCAACGTCCGATCTGCCGATTTTCAGCTTGTTAGTATGATGCTTCCGACAACCGACTTTTCGGCCGAAAAAAATCTGGTGTGCAGACTATAAAATTTTTGTTGGCTGTCAACACAACGGCTGATTTTCATGCAGTCAGTACAGATTTCAACAGGGAATAATCTGATGAGCAAGACTGGGCATGCTCAGAGAAGAAAGAACACAAAGAAAGCAACCCAACACATGACATCACTTCTGAAGTAGAATTTTGTTGGGCGAGAAAATTTGTGTGCAGTCTAGGCACATTCCAACCAACAAAACACAACTCTGGACAAAAGACGGACGATCGGTCGGCCGATAATCGTTGCGTGTGTACTAGGCTTTAATCTTGTAAAGTCATTGTAAAGTGATTGTGATTGTGTGGTGATAAATGGGGAGTACTCGGATTGAGCGGGTGTGGAAAGTGGGGTCCCCCAAGGATATGTCCTGGGACCAATCCTGTTTAATTTATTCATAAAGTATCTAGAGGATGGGATAAGTAGCTCAATCTCAGTATTTGCGGATCATACTAAGCTAAGTAGGGCAATAACTTCTATGCAGGATGAGGAAACCTTACAAGAAGACCCAAACAAAATAATGGGGTGGGCAACTACATGGCAAATTAGGTTTATTGTTGGAAAATGTAAATGCATTTGGGTGCCAAAAATACGAGCGCAAGTTACTCACTGGGGGAGAACCTCTGGGGGAATCCAAGATGGAAAAGGACCTGGGGGTCCTAGTAGACAAGCTCAGCAATGGCATGCAATGCCAAGCTACTGCAAGCAAAGCCAATAGAATACTGGCATGTATAAAAAAGAGGACTCACTCCAGAGATAAAACGATAATTCTCCCACTCTACAAGACTCTGGTCTGGCCACATCTGGAGTATGCCGTCCAGTTCTGAGCACCGGTCCTCAGGAAGGATGTGCTGGAACTGGAGAGAGTCCAAAGAAGGGCAACAAAGCTAATAAAGGAACTGGAGAACATCAGCTATGAGGAAAGACTACAAATATTGAACTTATTCTCTCTGGAGAAGAGACACTTGAGGGGGGATATGATATCAGTGTACAGATACTGTACTGGTAACCCTAGCATAGGGAACAAACTATTCAGCGAAAGGGAATATAAAAGGGCTTGCGGCAATTCACTAAAATTAGAAGAGAAGTGGTTTAACCTTAAACTGTGTAAAGGGTTCTTTACCATCAGAGCGGTAAGGATGTGGAATTCTCTTCCACAAGCAGTGGTATCAGCGGGTAACATCGATAGTTTAAAAAAACTATTAGATGGGCACCTTAACGACCACAACATAAAGGGGTACATGATGTACTATTGACAGCACACACGCTGGATGGACTGGTGTCTTTTTTCAACCTCACTAACTATGTAACTATGTAAATATGTAAAGCCTCATTTTTTTTCTATGAAAATAACAAACATGTTATACTTACCTCCTCTGTGCAGTTGGTTTTGCACAGAGCAGCCCGGATTCTCCCCTTCTTGGGTCCCTGGCTGGAGCTCCTGGCCCCTCCCTCCTGTTGAGTGCCCCCACAGCAAGCAGCTTCCTATGGGGGCAGCCCAGCTGAGCTTCAGCTCCGTGTATCCATTCAGACACAGAGCTGCCATTCGGCCCCGCCCCTCTCTCTCCTGATTGGCTGGCTAACCAAGTTTGATTGACAGCAGCGGGTGCCAATGGTGCTGATGCTGTGTCCCAGCCAATCAGGAGAGAGATGGCTGAAGCACTTGTGGACATCGCTGGATAGAGATGGAGCTCAGGTAATTATTAAAGGGGCTGAGGGGGGCCGCTGCACACAGAAGGTTTTTATTCTTAATGTATAGAATGCATTAGGATAAAAAAAAACTTTCTGACTTTACAACTCCTTTAAGTGGTCAAACTGCCCTCATTTACCGACCGAAGTTCATCCCTTTGATCTAAATCAGCCTTTCTCAACCTTTTCAACACAGAGAAACCCTTGAAAGAAATTTCTGGCCTCGGGGAACCCTTGATAAAAATAAAAAATCTACATCTCATGACACATTAGTGCAACAGTCAGTGAGAAGAATGCTCCTTACTCTTGTCATCATTGGGAAGAATCACTTCCTAACAGATAGCTAAAAGGAACAATGGTGTCATTGGGAACTTATCTGAGAGGCAGAAATTGCCCATTTCTCAAGGAAGAACCCTGGTTGGGAAACCCTGATCTAAAAGAACCAAATGATACAATGTTTATAGTTATATCTCAGTGCTGAGCAATGTTGATAAACATTTGCCAGAGGCTCTTTTTTTTTTTGACAGCTGTGAGTAAGCAGAGAACAGCTCCGCTCTGTATGAATCATTAAAAAGCTGGAATAAAATCGTGAGGGGGGGGGGGGGGGGGGGGTTGAATCGAGATCACAATTTTTTAATGATTAGCAGCTCTACCTAAGTATATTTGGTGGTATACCCATGGAAAATAACATAGATGTCCATGGAAAATATTAAGATTGATTTACAAATATGCATTAAGGATTGAGCTTTAGTCCCCGTTCACACTAAGGCGACCTGTGAGGCGACCTGGTCGCCTCACAGGTCGCCGTAGGTCGCCTTCCATAGGGAAGCTGCAGACCCATTCTAATAGGAGCGACACAAGTCGCTCCGACTTAGAAAAAGGGTCCGGAGCTTCTTTGGGGCAAACCGGAGCGACCGTCATAGACTTCAATGTTATGAAGTCCGTGGCGGCCGCTCCGAGGTCGCGGCGTGCTGCTCGCACCGCGACCTCGGAGGTCGCCCCCCCAAGTCGGATCGCCCCAGTGTGAACGGGGCCTTAATAACCATTAATAAATATAAAAACAAAGACAGAAGTGTGGGACTTTAAGCCCCGGTTCACACTGAGGCGACCTGTGAGGCGACCTGGTCGCCTCGCAGGTCGCCTCCCATAGGGAAGATGCGGACCCGTTCTAATAGGAGCGACACAAGTCGCTCCGACTTAGAAAAAGGGTCCGGAGCTTCTTTGGGGCGACCAGGAGGCGACCGCCATAGACTTCAATGTTATGAAGTCCGTGGCGGCCTCTCCGAAGGCCGCGGCGCGCTGCTCGCACCGCAACCACGGAGGTCGCGGTGCGAAGTAGCGTCGCCCCGATGTGAATGGGGCCTTAATGAGGTCAACTAGACATAAAAGTTTATTAAATAGATACATATGCATATAAGAATAATGTTACATAGACACATACAGAGATATAGCATTCAGTAGATTAAACAGTACATATTGAATCAAAAATAAATACAATATTTCTGAGATCAAACATGGATCTCTCAAGAATATAATGAATACAATAAGACATCATAATCTCTGTGTGCTCACAGTCTTTAAATATATCACAATTCCATAAAACATCTGAGTTATTTGTAGGCTCGAAGCCCCGGATAAGGAGATCCGAAGCAACTCCAATCACTCCCACTCCAAACTGGATAAAAAAAAAGCTTGATCAATATTGGTATAATATATAATATAATAATAATAATAATAATAATAATAATTGTTGGGAATATTAAAGATTCATAAAAAATATATGATAATCAGAAAAGATCTAAAGGAATGTGGCAAAACATAGAAAAGCGGGTGTCTTCCACCCAAATATACAGTATATGAGAAAAATATATGATTTGCCACATGGAATCCTCCATCCCTATATATATATAAACAAAGACAGAAGTGTGGGACTTTAAATGAGGTCAACTAGACAGAAAAGTGTATTAAATAGATACATATGCATATAAGAATAATGTTACATAGACACATACAGAGATATAGCATTCAGTAGATTAAACAGTACATATTGAATCAAAAATAAATACAATATTTCTAGGATCAAACATGGATCTCTCAAGAATATAATGAATACAATTAAACATCATAATCTCTGTGTGCTCCAAGTCTTGATCTTGGATCTATGACACTGCTTAAGGTAGTTTATTCCATCATACCCCCCATTATAGTTCATTATTTTATAAAAGTATATTATTACAACCCATATTTTTATTTTTAGACATATAACTTATATTCAAGCTCCTGAAGAATGGACGGAGGTCCATGAAACGCGTCAAGCCTACAAATAACTCAGATGTTTTATGGAATTGTGATATATTAAAAAACTGTGAGCACACAGAGATTATGATGTCTTATTGTATTCATTATATTCTTGAGAGATCCATGTTTGATCCTATAAATATTGTATTTATTTTTGATTCAATATGTACTGTTTAATCTACTGAATGCTATATTTATGTATTTATGTATGTGTAACATTATTCTTATATGCATATGTATCTATTTAATAAACTTTTATGTCTAGTTGACCTCATTTAAAGTCCCACACTTCTTTCTTTGTTTATATATATATATAGGGATGGAGGTAACTATACATTCTATGTAGCAAATCATATATTTTTCCCAACCATTATTAAATATAGAAAAGGACAAAGAAAAAAAAAATTTACTCAGGCCTGTCAACAGGGTGTCCAATAGTGTAAATCTGAAAAGGAAATAGGAAATCGGGTTTTATGATCAAATGGGAGAGTTTTAGGATATCAAAGTTTTGAAGTCTGGGTTTTTCATAAAAGATATCCAGGGAAGTCATACATCTTGAAAAAGAGAATATCAGTCGTGCACCTGCGCTGATCATTCTTCTTTTATTCTCATAAACTTATTTAATTCAGTTATCCATTTTATTATTGAAGGAGTGCGCTGTGATTTCCAATGTCTCGGAATTATCGCCCTGGCAGCCACTAAAAAGAAACAAAAAATCCCCTTCCTAACTTTTGAGGCAGATTCCGGGAACATAATATGAGTGCTATTTTGGGGAGTTTGGGACACTGTCTCTAAAGGCAAAAACGCGGTATATTTTAACCGCTTCCGGACCGCCTACTGCACATTTACTGCGGCAGGGCGACCCGGCTATGCAAACGACATAAGTATACGTCGCATCTTCTTCCTGGTCTGAGGCGTGCGCCGACGACCCACTCCCACTGTGATTGGACACAGCGGGAGCCAATCAGTGGATGCGATGTCCGCCAATCTTTCCTGAGAGAGGCAGAACAGCGGTCTGTCTATGTAAAGAAGGCAGATCACCGCTCTGTCAGGGGAGAAGATGGAGATCTTGTGTTCCTGCTGAACAGGAACATGGATCTCTGTCTTTCCTCAGTCAGGCCACCCCCACACAGTTAGCAAGCACTCCAGAGAGGCACATTTAACCCTTTGATCGCCCCTGATGTTAACCCCTTCCCAGCCAGTGTCATTAGTACAGTGACAGCGCATATTTTAAGCACTGATCACTATAATAATAATAATAATCCCCAAAAAAGTGTCAAAAGTGTCAGTTAGGTGTCCGATTTTGTCCGTCGCAATGTCGCAGTCCTGCTGAAAATCGCGGATCACTGCCATTACTAGTAAAAAAAAAAAAAAAATTCCATAAAAATATCCCATATAAAGAAGGGATACAGTGCAGCACTAAAAATTAAGATATGACACAGTGAAAATGCAAAAAAAGTGAAAGTAAAAATATGAAGCCTTTATAGTTCATAAAAATAGGTATATAAAGATAAGTCCCATGTGAAAATGAAGTATCCAAAAAATCATAAGGTGATAGTAGACTGAGAAGATCCCCACACCAGCATGAGTTTACCACACAGATTTACTACGGCAAAAAAAAAAAAAAAAGGTACTTGCAATAGTACCTTTTAAAATATATAAATATAAATATATATTTAATAAATACATGTAAATATCTGAAATATAATTACAAATATGAAAAATATTTACAATATACAATAATATGTATTTATTTATTTATATACTGTATATATATATATATATATATATATATATATATATATATTTTTTTTTTTTTTTTTTTATTTTTTTTCAAATATCTGCCTGGGATGTACTTGTAAAAAAAAAAATGTGCATAGTTATTTATCCTACAAAGCGAAATGTACATTCTTTCTGTGCAAATGCCAGCGAAATTGAATGTTCTTAGGCTATTTTCTGTCCAAGTCGGATGTTCGTCGTTCATAAGAATATGAATAGGAAAAATACTGCAATATAGCCAGTAGATGGAGCTGTTAATCGTGGTGATATTTCCTAAGATCCCCAGCTCCATCTAGTGGCCATAATTTGTTTTTTCCCCGATTTATTCTATTCTTACAAATGAAGAACATCTGACCTGGAGAGAAAATAGCCTAGTAACAATCGATTTTTTGAACATATATGCAGTTTTGCAGAGCAAATAATTTGCATTTTTTTTTTTTTTACTGTCGTAATGAGAAATTAGGGGACTAACCCTTCCCATGGGGTAAAGATTGACCTAAAAATCTGATAGGAGTTATTCCTCCATACAGTATGCATGATAGAGCTGATGATTATAGGAAATAAATATATATTTTGGTTGTCAGCTCCATCTAGTGGCCATGTTCCAGTATTTCCCTGATCGCATTATTCTTATGAATGAAGAACATCCGACCTGGAGAGAAAATAGCCTAGTAACATTTTAATTTTGCCGTAATTCACAGAGAACAAATGTGGATACAGTTCTGCAGAACAAATAATCTGCAATTTTTTTACTGTGGTAATGAGAAATGAGGGGACTAGCCCTTCCCATGGGGCAAAGATGGAAGTAAAAATCTGATAGGAGTTCCATTCCTCCATACAGTATGCATGATGGAGCTGATAAACATAGGAAATAAATATATATTTACATTGGTCGTCACCACCATCTAGTGGCCATATTGCAGTATTTACCTGATTCACACATATTTATGAATGAAGAACATCCGACCTGGAGAGAAAATAGCCTAGAAATATTACATTTTTTAAATGTATATGCAGTTCTGCAGAACAAATAATCTGCAACTTTTTTTTTTACTGTGGTAATGAGAAATGAGGGGACTAGTCCTTCCCATGGGGTAAAGATTAAAGTAAAAATCTGATAGGAGTTACATTCCTCCATACAGTATGCATGATAGAGCTGATGATCATAGGAAATAAATATATATTTACTTTCATCGTCAGCTCCATATAGTGGCCATATTGCAGTATTTTCTTCATTCACATTATTCTTATGAATGAAGAACATCCGACCTGGAGAGAAAATAGCCTAGTAACATTTTAATTTTGCCATAAATCACACAGAACGAATGTAGATACAGTTTTGCAGGGTGAATAGCACTGCATTTTTTTTTTTTAAATAAATACATCTCATAGGGTCTTATGAACATAGGGGGCAGGCGGGTGTGCAGGTGTCGTCCGACCACCCTCAGGCACCTCTGAGTAAACAAACAGGAATGCTGGACTCGGGTGGGCATTTGTGTTAATGTCTAACAGAGAGGCATGAGGAGATGCACGCAGACAGTTTCAGTGCCAGCTAGAGCGAAGGAATAGTAACCGGGCAAGCCCGGACTAATCTGTCCAACTGCCAATTTTCTAGAGAAGTGTCAAGAACAGCTGGAAATGGTAATTATCCTCTCATGTGTATAGATAATATTTGCTTTAAAGTGTAACGCCACTTTTTTTGAGAATAAAAAACATTCCCTGCTGGGTGATCTCTGTACATTGATGGGAATTTAACTAACTTTGTTTGCAGATTCCTTCCTGTTGCTGCTCTGAAGGAATAGCTGTTTGATTGGCCGTGTCTTTTGATTACTGATTCTGAATAGGATGCTCTGGTTCATTATAATCACCTGGTGCACTCTTAGGGCCCATTCACACTTCTGCGTCTTGTAGCTTGAAGCTCCAAAATGCTAGAGGACAAAAAATTTATTTATTCTCTATGAGAAGCTCAAAAACGTTCTGGAGCTTTTTTTGCAGCTCAAATGTGGCAGATTTTAGCAATTTTGTGTGAATTTGCATGTTTTGTTGCGTGGTTTTGCACGATTTTCTGCCCAAATGAAAAAAAAAAAAATAAAAAGTTATAATATATGAATAAATAAATGTAAAATAAATACACAAATAACTAAAAATCATCATTAAAATAAATAAAATGAATGAATAATATGTAGTGATACATAGATAAATAATAATTGCCCCTAAGTCCCGGTTCACACTGGGGCAACCTGTGAGGCGACCTGGTCGCCTCACAGGTCGCTGCAGGTCGCCTCCCATAGGGAAGCTGCAGACCCGTTCTAATAGGAGCGACACAAGTCGCTCCCACCTAGAAAAAGGGTCCGGAGCTTCTTTGGGGCGACCAGGAGGCGACCGCCATAGACTTCAATGTTATGAAGTCCGTGGCGGCCGCTCCGAGGTCGCGGCGCTCTGCTCGCACCGCGACCTCGGAGGTCGCGGTGCGAAGTAGCGTCGCCCCTATGTGAACGGGGCCTTACTCTAAAAAATATATATTAGATAAATTATTCACAATAATAATAATAATAAAATAATAACATATAATTACCCAAACCCGAACAAAAAAAAGAAACTACTATTAGTAATAATAATAACAATAATAACAATAATGTATTGGTATTTTTGTTATTATTATTATGATAGTAATAATTATTATTGATAATATTATTTTATTATTATTATTATTATAATAAAAAATGTTATTTACTTTGTGTTAGAGTTAGGGTGTTTAGTGCTTTATTATTTTATTAATATTATTATTATTATTATTATTATTATTTTTAAGGGTTGGGGTTAAGGTTAGGGGTTAATTGTTTATTTATTATTACATAGTGTTAATTTATTGTATTAATTTATTATTTATTTATGATTATACATATTTATTTTTTTATTTATTTTACATTTATTTATTTATGTATTATTAATAATATTCGGGGTAGTAGTAGCAGTGTTAACACCCTAAACCTACCAAAAAAAAAAAAAACAAATAAATAATAAAATAACCATAACCCCTATTCCTAACCGTAACCTAACCTTAAAGTGATTGTAGTCTTTATTTTTTTTTTTTTATTTCTAATTAACAAACATGTTATACTTACCTCTTCTGTGCAGTTGGTTTTGCACAGAGCAGCCCGGATCCTCCTCTCGGGTCCCTCGTTGCTGCTCCTGGCCCCTCCCTCCTATAGAGTGCCCCCACAGCAAGCAGCTTGCTATGGGGACATCCTAACCGATTGGCAGCTCTGTGTACCCATTCAGACACGGAGCTGCTGTTCGTCCCCGCCCCCTCTCTCCTGATTGGCTAACTTTGATTGACAGCTGCAGGGGCCAATGGCACCGCAGCTGTGTCTCAGCCAATCAGGAGAGAGAGTCCCGGGCGGCCGAGGGACTCGCAGACATTACAGGATAGAGAAGTACCTCAGTTAAGTATTAGGGGTGCTGGGGGGGCTGATACACCCAGAAGGCTTTTTATCCTAATGCATAGAATGCACTTCTAAACGTTACAGTTCATTTAACTCTAACCCCTTACCCTAGCAAAAAAAAAAAACGTGCTGGAAAATCGCTCAAAGATGCTACATTCAGGTGTGAATGCAGCCTTAGTGTTCTAATAAGGAAAGATGCAGTGTCTGGATCCCTTTCAACACTGAAATTTCTATTGCAGAGGATGCCTAAAAATCGAACTTTTCTCAGTGAGCCTATCACACAAGCAGGAATTTACATTTGTAGAGACATGTAGGTCGCTTTGTGTAGCAGCTAATGTGGTCGGAGGTGCGCAAGTGGCAATTGGCTAGAGGGGGAGACGATGGCCGCGATCGCGTTCTATGGAGACAGAACGGCAGTCTGCCAATGTAAACACAGCAGACCGCTGTTCTGTCAGTTATGAACACAGGGATCCTGTGTTTCTCTTATTTAGGACCACAGGTCTCTGTGTTCATTCAGCAAGCCCACCCCCCCACAGTTAGAAAACACCCCCTAGGCACACATTTAACCCTTTGATCACCCCCTAGTGTTAACCCCTTCACGGCCAATGGCATTATTACAGTAACAGTGCATATTTGTAGCACTGATTACTGTAGTAATGTCACTGGTCCCCCCCAAAAGCGTAAAAAATGTCAGTTAGGGGGTCCGATATGTCCGCCGCAATGTCGCAGTCCTGCTAAAAATCGATGATCGCTGCCATTACTAGTAAAATAAATAAATAAATAAAAATGACATAGATCTTTCCCCTAGTTTGTAGATGCGAGAACTTTTGCACAAACCAATCAAAATAACTGAAAAATCAAAATCAATAAATCCAATCAAAAAATTATTGGAATTTTTTTTACCAAAAATATGTATCAGAATACAAATTGGCCTAAAATGATGAAAAAAATTGATTTTTAAATTTTTTTTTTATTGGGAATATTATATAGCAGAAAGTAAATATATATATATATATATTTTTTTTTTTCAGAAATGTTGCTTTTTTTTTTTCTTGTTTATAGCGCAAAAAATAAATATTGCACAGGTGATCAAATACCACCAATAGAAAGCTCATTTGTGGGGAAAAAATAGACATCAATTTTAATAGTGTACAGCGTTGCACAACCGCGCAATTGTCAGTTAAAATAATGCAGTGCGGAATGGCAAAAAATGGTCTGGTCATTAACTACCTCAATACTGGGCACTTAAACCCCCTTCCTTCCCAGACCAATTTTCAGCTTTTAGCGCTGTTGCAATTTGAATGACAATTGCGCGGTCATGCAACACTGTACCTAAACCAAATTTCTGTCATTTTTTCCCCACAAATAGAGCTTTCTTTTGGTGGTATTTGATCACCGTCAGGTTTTTTCTTTTTTGGTGCACAAATAAAAAAAGACTGAAAATTTTGAAAAAAAAAAAAAAAAAATTTTTGTTTAGGTTATAAAATTTTGTGAATAGATAAGTTTTTTTCCTGCACTGATGAGCACTGATAATGCCGCACTGACAGGCACTGATGAGGAGACACTGATGGGGTGGCACTGATGGGGTGGCACTGATGGGGTGGCACTGATATGCAGCACTGATGTGCACTGATAGGTAGCACTGATATGCAGCACTGATGGGCACTGATATGTGGCACTGATAGATAGCACTGATATGCAGCATTGGTGGGCACTGATAGGCAGCGCTGATGTTCACTGATAGGCAGCACTGATGGGCACTGATTGGCGGCACTGATGGGCACTGATAGGTGGCACTGTTGGGCGGCAATGGTCGGCACTGATCGGCACTGATGGGGGGCACTGATCGGCACTGATGGGGGGCACTGATGGGCACTGATAGGCGGCACTGGTGGGCAGTAATGGGCACTGGTGGGCGGCACTGATGGATGGCAATAACGGCACTGGTGGGCAGCACTGATAGATGGCATTGGTGGGCAACACTGATAGGGAGGGCACTGGGGGGCTCTCTGAGCCCTGCTTGCCATCCCTGGTGGCCATGGTGGGCATCCCTGGTGGTCATGGGTGGGCATCCCTGGTGGCTTAGTGGCACCCCTCCCCCCCCCAAGGCTGCACTGGTAATCAATCATCTGATTACCAGCACAGACCCCCCCTGTGATCAGTGAGTAATTAGAAATACTCACTGATCACCCCCGCAGCAGCACCGATCCTCTTCTCTTCTCCTCACTGACAGGATCTGTCAGGAGGAGAAGAGATCGAAGCCGTTACAACGGCTCTATTTACATTACATGACGGCTGTGATTGGACACAGCCGTCATGTGTTCAGGAGGGCCAATCACAGGGCCCTCCTGCCGAATGATGTTGCTCTGTGTCCGAGGGACACAGGCACATCGAGATCGCGCCGCTGCGCGTGCCCGCGGCGGCGCGATCTCTCTCCTTCTGAAGGACGTTCCGGAACGTCCATTCAGAAGGACGAGACTCCCACCCGGCCGTATATTTACAATGGCCCGGGTGGGAGGTAGTTAAAGCGGAGTTCCGGGCAGAGAAACGATTTTTTTCTGAACATACCCCCGGGACAGTCAGGGCTAGCACATTCCACAATGGCTAGCCTCTGATCTGTCCCGGTTCGCACTTACCTGTAAGAAGAAATACTTACTTAGAAATTTTCTTCCACAGCGTTTCCATCTCGGTTGTGGGCAGCTGAAGCCGGCGCGGTCCTCTTCTCTGTCTTCTTCCGCGTCTTCGTGTCCCAGAATGCACTGCACCGGCCCCTCTCGTCACTTCCGGTGCGGCGTCGCCCGGAAATGACGAGCGGGGCCGGTGCGGCGCATTGATTCCTGGGAGCTATGACGTTTAGCTCCCAGGAATCATCGCGAGGCAGGAAGTGACGGGGTGAGCCTCGGCGCTGGAGGAGGAAGCTGTCATAGGTGAGTATTTACGATCTTCAATAAAAAGGTGAGTAAACAAAAAAAAAAAAATAACTATCCAATTCCTTTTCAGGTGCGGCATACCTAGCGGAGGGGCACAAAAAAAAAATATTTTTTGTGCCCGGAACTCCGCTTTAAGGAGGCAAATCCTTCCAGTCCTTAAGTGGTTAAAGAATAACTTTACTTTTGTAAAAAAAAAAAAAAAAAAAAAAACATTCCCCTCTTTGTCCATTCACACTACCGCGACTTGTCAGGCGACTTGTCAGCCTGACCAGTCGCGGTCCGTTGCGGTCCATTGACTGCTACAGGACCCGTTCTAATAGGAGGGACACAAGTCGCTCCGACTTAGAAAAAGGGTCCTGTACTACTTCAGGGCGACCTCGGAGCGACTTGCATAGACATTCATTATATGAAGTCCGTGCAAGTCGCGACGAAGTCGCGGTGCATGGGACTTCACAGGTCGCCCCCGAAGTCGGAGCAACCTAGTGTGAACCGGCACTCTGGGTGATCTCTGTACATTGCAAGGATTTTAAGAAACTTTGTTGCAGATTACGTTCTTTTGTTATTTTGTAGGATTAGTTGTTTGTTTCTCTGTGTCCGTGTTCATCTAATGGGAGTAATATTATAATTATCACCTGCCAGACACTAATGAGGAAAGTGGCAAGGTCTGCATCCCTTTAGACGTGATTTCCCTTTGAGAGCATCTGAGCAAAAATTACATTTTTTGTTGCAGGGAATGCTCATATTCTATTTGTAGACTTCTGCAAAAATCAGTGAGCCAATCACACAAGCAGGAAATTACATTTCTGGGGGCCGTTCTGTATACTATCTGTGCACAGAACACCTCCAGGTGGTCATTATGCACTTTACAGAAAATTACAACAGCTGCAGATTGAAAAGGAAAGGTAATTTTTAACCACTTTACCACCGGAGGATTTTGCTGTCCAGGCCACTTTTTGCGATTCGGCACTGTGCGATTTTAACTGACAATTGCGCGGTCATGCAACACCGTACCCAAACAAAATTTATGTCCGTTTTTTCCCCACAAACAGAGCTTTCTTTTGGTGGTATTTGATCACCTGTGCGATTTTTACTTTTTGCGCTATAAACAAAAAAAAGTGAAAATGTTGAAAAAATAACAACATTTTTCACATTTTTTATATGAAATTCCCCCCAAAAAATGTAAAAATCAAAATTTTTTATCATTTTTGGCCAATTTGTTTTCTGCTACATATTTTTGGTAAAAAAAAAACGCAATAAGCGTATTTTGATTGGTTTGCGCAAAAGTTATTGCCTTTACTAACTAAGGGAAAGATTTCTGACATTTTTGGTGTTTTTTTTTTTTAACGAGTAATGGCGGCGATCTGCGTTTTTTTTTTGCGGGACTGCGACATTGCGGCGGACAGATCGGACCCTTGATTGACATTTTTGACACTTTTGGGGGTACCAGTGACATTACTGCAGTAATCAGTGCTATAAATATGCACTGTTACTGTAAAAATGACACTGGCAGGGAAGGGGTTAATTTTATTGGAGAGGGAGGGGGTTAATGTATGCCTGGTGCTTACTGACATGTGTGGGGGGAGGTGACTGAGTGAGTCAGGGACAGATCGGATGTTCAGCTATGCTGAACCCTGCAATCTGTCACTGTTTGTCACTTAGGAGATCCGCACGCTCTGTTTACACAAGCGGGCGGATCTCCACACTCGGTTCCCCGACGATCGGGGAAGAGCAGCGGCGATCGCCGCCGCTCCTCCCCTGGCCCGACTCCCGCTGTGACTGAACACAGCGGGAGCGAGCTTTCGGCGGTGCGCGTGCGCCGCCCACAAGGGGAGGAGTCCAGCGACGTAGGTCTACGTCGCTGGACGATAACGAGCCACATTGCTGCAGTAGCAGCAATGTGAGCGGGGGTAAAGTGGTTAATAACATTCAATTACAATATGATTTGTGTCCTAATTGTATACGCTATATTATTATTTATTTATTTTTATTTGCTAATTGTTTTTTCCCTATGAAATTGGAGTTACCCTTTACATTGAATTTTACAGAAAATTACAGTGGCTGCAGATTTAAAAGGAAAAGTAATTTTTAATAACATTTAATTACAATATGATTTATGTTGCAGTTGTATAGGCTATAATATTTACTTTTTTTTTTTTTTATTTGCTGATTTTGTTTTTTTTCCCCCATGAAATTGGAGTTACCCTTTACATTGAATTTTACAGAAAATTGCAGCAGATGCAGATTGAAATGGAAAGATCATTTTAATAACATTAACTTACAATTTGGCTTGAGTAGCATATGTAAATGTTCTATTTATTTATTTTTGCTATTATTTTTTCCCTATGAAAGTGGCGTTACCCTTTATAATGTCTCTGAACTCTGGTTCAGGGCTGGTTCACACCAGAATGTGGTGCAGGCAAGGTGCGTTCTGTGTGCACTGACCTTGTAATCTGCATGCAGGTTGGGAACTCCGATGCACGGGGCAGGCGGCTCCGATTGCCGCATGACAACCGCGATCGCTCCCCGCTGTGTAAACACAGCTGACCGTTCTTCTCCGTGGAATGATCATAGAGCTCCTGTCCTGTGATCCTTCTATATAGGAACACAGGTCTCTATGGTCATTTCACAAGCCACGCCCCCCCCACCCCACAGTTAGAATCACTCCCCTAGGCTCACATTTAACCCCTTAATCACCCACAGTGTTAACCCCTTCCCTGCCAGTGTCATTATTACAGTAACAGTGCATATTTTTAGTACTGATTACTGTAGTAATGTCACTGGTCCCCCCAAAAGTGTCAAAAATGTCAGTCAGGGGTCCGACCTGTCCGCCGCAATGTTGCAGTCCTGTTAAAAATCACAGATCACTGCCATTACTTTGAAAAAATAAAACAATAAAAAAGAAAAATCTTTCCCGTAGTTAGTAGACTCAATAACTTTTGCGCAAACCAATCAAAATACACATATTGCGATTTTTTTTTTTTTACCAAAAATATGTAGTGGAAAACAAATTGGCCTAAAATTTTAAAAAATTTTGATTTTTACATTTTTTTTGTTATATAGCAGAAAGTGAAATATATATATATATTTTTTTTTTTCAGAATTGTCGCTCTTTTTTTGTTTATAGCGCAAAAAATAAAAATCGCACAGGTGATCAAATACCACCAAAAGAAAGCTCTATTTGTGGGAAAAAAAAGAATATCAATTCTAGTTGGGTACAGCGTCACATGACCGCGCAATTGTCCGTTAAAGTAACGCAGTGCCGAATCGCAAAATATGGCCTGGTCATTAAGGGATAAAATCTTCCGATCTAGAAGTGGTTAAAAGTAGTGCAAGCAATCCTTTTTCCATGTTCCTGTGCATTTTGCAGCCCATTCAAATAAACGTGCTGTCAAAATGCCTTGCCCAGGATTGCGCATGTTCCTGTACGATCCCAGTGTGCACCAGCCCTAAAAAAAAACATTCAAATCATGTATGAGAAGAGCCTAAATCTAGCTACTTTTAACTCCACTTTTGTGGGGAAAAATAGCATATAATAAAAAAAATAATACAGTGTATACAATTACGGCACAAGTCACAATGTGATTGAATGTTATTACTGTAAGTACAGTGGAGACTGGGAGGGTGGGGAAGGTGAACAATGTTAGTTCACCTTTTCATTTTTCCAAAAAGGTAAACTAACCTGATGCTGGAAAGGGACGTTGTGCGATCAAATTTACCTTTGGGCTCAAGCTCCTGGTCTTTTTCCTACCTAGCAACACCCTTGACCATAGGGCTACATATAATAAAATGACCCCACTCTTAAAATGGTAATAAACAGGAAAAACAAAAAAAATGTTCATATTGCAACTTACCAATTCCTAAATGTAGTAGCTGTTCTTATTTTATATTTTGTTTCCTTTTATTATCACCTAGTGATCTGGCCATTAACCTGTCCTGTCTTAGGGTGTCCTCATCCCACTGAAGAAGCAACAGAGACACCCTTGGACATCAACATTATCAATCTCGGGGGGAGAGGATAGTATTCGATGGACTATCAGACTTACAGTAAGCCTTGGTTCACATACAGTCAGGTCCATAAATATTGGGACATCAACACAATTCTAATCTTTTTGGCTCTATACACCACCACAATGGATTTGAAATGAAACAAGAAAGATGTGCTTTAACTGCAGACTTTCAGCTTTAATTTGAGGGTATTTACATCCAAATCAGGTGAAAGGTGTAGGAATTACAACAGTTTGTATTTGTGCCTCCCACTTTTTAAGGGACCAAAAGTAATGGGACAATTGGCTGCTCAGCTGTTCCATGGCCAGGTGTGTGTTATTCCCTCATTATCCCATTTACAAGGAGCAGATAAAAGGTCCAGAGTTCATTTCAAGTGTGCTATTTGCATTTGGAATCTGTTGCTGTCAGCTCTCAATATGAGATCCAAAGAGCTGTCACTATCAGTGAAGCAAGCCATCATTAGGCTGAAAAAACAAAACAAACCCATCAGAGAGATAACAAAAACATTAGGTGTGGCCAAATCAACTGTTTGGAACATCCTTAAAAAGAAAGAATGCACCGGTGAGCTCAGCAACACCAAAAGGCTCGGAAGACCACAGAAAACAACTGTGGTGGATGACCAAAGAATTCTTTCCCTGGTGAAGAAAACACCCTTCACAACAGTTGGCCAGATCAAGAACACTCTCCAGGAGGGAGGTGTATGTGTGTCAAAGTCAACAATCAAGAGAAGACTTCACCAGAGTGAATACAGAGGGTTCACCACAAGATGTAAACCATTGGTGAGCCTCAGAAACAGGAAGGCCAGATTAGAGTTTGCCAAACAACATCTAAAAAAGCCTTCACAGTTCTGGAACAACATCCTATGGACAGATGAGACCCAGATTAACTTGTACCAGAGTGATGGGAAGAGAAGAGTATGGAGAAGGAAAGGAATTGCTCATGATCCAAAGCATACCACCTCATCAGTGAAGCATGGTGGTGGTAGTGTCATGGCGTGGGCATGTATGGCTGCCAATGGAACTGGTTCTCTTGTATTTATTGATGATGTGACTGCTGACAAAAGCAGCAGGATGAATTCTGAAGTGTTTTGGGCAATATTATCTGCTCATATTCAGCCAAATGCTTCAGAACTCATTGGACAGCGCTTCACAGTGCAGATGGACAATGACCCGAAGCATACTGCGAAAGCAACCAAAGAGTTTTTTAAGGGAAAGAAGTGGAATGTTATGCAATGGCCAAGTCAATCACCTGACCTGAATCTGATTGAGCATGCATTTCACTTGCTGAAGACAAAACTTAAGGGAAAATGCCCCAAAAACAAGCAGGAACTGAAGACAGTGGCAGTAGAGGCCTGGCAGAGCATCACCAGGGATGAAACCCAGCGTCTGGTGATGTCTATGCATTCCAGACTTCAGGCTGTAATTGACTGCAAAGGATTTGCAACCACGTATTAAAAAGTGAAAGTTTGATTTATGATTGTTAATCTGTCCCATTACTTTTGGTCCCTTAAAAAGTGGGAGGCACATATACAAACTGTTGTAATTCCTACACCGTTCACCTGATTTGGATGTAAATACCCTCAAATTAAAGCTGAAAGTCTGCAGTTAAAGCACATCTTGTTTGTTTCATTTCAGCCAAAAAGATTAGAATTGCATCAATGTCCCAATATTTATGGACCTGACTGTATATGTACTGCGATTTGCATGTCAGATTTTTAAGTGCAATTGTAGCTGTTCAGCGGTTCAGGTGCAAGTCAGTTGCGATTCTGATACGATTCGGGGATACGATTGTGAATACCCTTTCATTCAATGCAAATTTAGTACTGCTGCGATTTTCAATCTGCCTTCATATGCTAAAAATGCTGCCCATCCTCTTCTCTACAAAACTGCCTCCCATCCACTTCTATGCATAACCGTCTGTGAATCGCATCCTATGTGAACAGTTATCTTAGAATGCCATCATACTCTATGCTGTGTGAGTCTGGAACTCCCACAGGACCCTTTTTCCAGCCGGATCAAAATCGCATCACATAGATGTGCAAAGAAAAAAGGATATAGCCCTGGGACTTTAAATGAGGTGTACACAAATGGTCAATTGTAATGGGGTAGATTTAGTAGCAAATTAATTAGGTATAAAAAACATCAACATATGTGCAAATGCATGTGTCAATACAGACATAACTACACACATGAAAAAGGACATGATGGTTGGTATACATGCTTGCGCATTAACATTCAATGGTGAACTAGATGCATCTTTCTAACTCAACGCGTTTCGTGAGTCAATCGCTCACTCTTCAGGGTTTGACTAACCAATGAAAGCCGAACTCAAGCTAACACTTTAACAAGATTTTTTTAATCCTTTGGGATAAAGGTTTTACATCAATGGAGGGGATACGTAGATGAATTACACCGTTAGTAAGGTCTGGGGGGTATGTACAGGGATCACAAGGGTCGCCATTGCGACCTGGCCCCCCTGTACAGTGGAATGTAGAGGAACCAAACTCTCCATGCAACCGCAGAATGCCGGCTTCCCCTCCTCTCCAGATATTCAGCGGCTGCAGGAAGGAAATGGAGGGCATCAGTTCCTTTACATGTCGCTCCTGCTGCCTCCCTATTCCTGTCCTGCTGCCCCGGGCCCCAGTGTTCTTCCCTGGCCCCCCTCGACCCCTCTGCAGCACTCTTGGGTTTCCACCTCCTGCTGGCTGCTGCTGTGAGGGATCTGTCAGGATGGAGAGCAGGGAAGGGGCTGGTAAATGTGTAATTTATGGGCCCCTTCCTTGTCTTAATGAACAGAGTCAGTGATCCGTACCAATCACAGCCTCTGTTTTGTTTTTTTAACTCATTCATAGCTGGGGCATAGTAAATTGTGTTTACTATGCTTTAGTTTATGAATGAGCAGTACAGAGCTTTTCCTGTTCATTCATTCTGTGCAGCTGAGGCCGCAGAGAAAGGGACTGGGGAATCTCTGTCCTCAGTCCCTTTCTTTGTATAAAAGTGTAAAAGTGAGACATCAGGGGTCTGTTTAGAACCCTAATATTTAACCAAAGCCCCCCAATGGGGGTCCTAAAAAATGTGTAAAAAATAATAAAAAATAACATTGTAAAAATAAATAAATATAAAATGGTAACTAATAATTATAAAAAAAATAAAAACCACTGACATGAGTGGCGGGACTATCAGGGTTGCAAACCTTCAGATGCCCCTTTTCTGCAATTTTGGTAAAGGTAATCTAACCCTTGTGTTTGAAGGTGGCATAGGTGTGTGCAGCCTATTGCATCGAAGTGTGTATTTTTGTATTTTATGTGTTTATTGTTTATTGCCGCTTACGGGCAAAGTGACGTAGTACTACGTCGCTTGCCAAAGAGCCTGTAGGGGGCGAGCGTGCACCGCCGGCGGCGCGCCCCCGCTCGTTCCCTGCCTACCCAGCGCGTGTGACCGGCGGCTCCTATGTCCGCCGGCCACTCGCGATCTCTCACAGGAGATGGAGAAAGACAGACGGCTGATGTAAACACAGCGGTCTGTCATTCTCCCTAAAGTAATTACAGAGGCTATGTGATCCTGCTATATAGGATCGTATGTTTCTGTGATTACTTCATTAGCCACGCCCCCTAACAGTTAGAATCACACCCCTAGGTACACATTTAACCCCTTGATCACCAACGTGTGTTAACCCCTTCCCTGCCAGTGTCATTTTTACAGTAACAGTGCATTTTGTTAGCACTGATTACTGTAGTAATGTCACTGGTACCCCCAAAAGTGTCAAAAATGGCAGTCAGGGGTCCGATCTGTCTGCCGCAATGTCGCAGTCCCGCAAAAAAAAAAAAATTGCAGATCGCTGCCTTAACTTGTTAAAAAAAAAAAAAACAATAAAAATGACATAAATCTTTCCCGTAGTTAGTAAACGCGATAACTTTTGCGCAAACCAATCAAAATACGCTTATTGAGATTTTTTTACCAAAAATATGTAGCAGAAAACAAATTGACCTAAAATGTTAAAAAAAAATTTTTTTTGAGAATTTCATATAAAAAAATGTGAAAAATATTGTTATTTTTTTAAAATTGTCGCTCTTTTTTTGTTTATAGCGCAAAAAATAAAAATCGCACAGGTGATCAAATACCACCGAAAGAAAGCTCTGTTTGTGGGAAAAAAAGGACATCAACTTCAATTGAGTACAGCGTTGCACGAGCGCGCAATTGTCTGTTAAAATCACGCAGTGCCGAATCGCAAAATAGGGCCTGGGCTTTGAGCAGCCAAAACCTCCGGGGCTTAAGTGGTTAAATAACTTTTTACAATATTATTTTTTATTCCATTTTTAAATCTTTTTTTAGGAGCGCCGTTATAGGGCTTTAGTGAAATATCAGACCCCCCGATGCCTCACTTTTGAGACAGAGAAAGGAACTGAGGACAGAAAATCCTCAGTCCTTTTCTCTGCAGCCAGCAGTAGACATGATAAACTATGCTCAAGTTAAGAATGAAGACAGGAGCGATCCATACAGATCACTCATTGTGTTCATTCAGAAAAGAAAGGGGCCGGTTAATGAAATCTTTACCAGCCTCTTCCCTGCTTTTGAGAGGAGCTGCAGGAGAAGACAGCAAGCAGGGGGAATCACCACTGTGCAGGGTGATTAGTGTGTGCCTGGGCACACCTGGCACACCCTGTGCACGCGGCTATGAAAGGGGACACTTGGGTTGCAGCGGGGGATAGGTAGGAGGGGAAATTGGAGGGGGGGGGTGTTCTAAGAGTGGGGATTTGTTTTGGGACGGGGGATGGGGGAAGAAGATTTGTGCTAGGAGGGTCAATTTGTGGGTAATTTGTGCTGGGAGGGGGGGATTTGAGGTGGGGGTGGTAGAAGATGTGCACTAGGAGGGGAGGGCAAATAAAGGGGTAGAGAATTTGTACTAGGAGGGGTGTTTTTTTTTTCTATTGGGGGGGGGGGCATTTGAGCTGGGGGGCAGATTTGTATTGGGAGGAGGGCGGATTAATGCTTAAGAGGTAAGCATGCAGATTGGTGCTCATTGTTTTTGTGGGGGATTTTTGCAGACAGACAATGCTCATACATCCTGAGGGGGGGGGGGCGTCAGGGCCTGGACAAGGGGTGGGCAGGAGGGAAGGCTGCCCTGGGTGCAATGGTTTATTGCAAGGATGGGGGGGGCGCCTTGACCCTAACCCTAAGGGAAGGGGGGCGCAGTTTGGCATCCTTGCCCTGGGCGCTGGATGACCTTGTCCCGACACTGGGGGGCGCAGTTTGGCATCTTCGCCCTGGGCTCTGGATGACCTTGTCCCGACACTGGGGGGCGCAGTTTGGCATCTTCGCCTGGGCTCTGGATGACCTTGTCCCGGCACTGGGGGGCGCAGTTTGGCATCTTCGCCCTGGGCTCTGGATGATCTTGTCCCGGCACTGGGGGGCGCAGTTTGGCATCTTCGCCCTGGGCTCTGGATGACCTTGTCCCGGCATTGGATAGGATACAAAGCAAAGTCACTTGTTTATAGGCTGGGAGGTGTCAAGCACACTATTCATAACCACATGGGCGCTGTATTCAACGTTGTATAGTTATATGTTCTACTTTAATGTACTCGAGGTTCATGGCGTAATGAGAGCCTGAATGATTCACAGCCAACCCATTCATCAGACCGTCTTTACTGTTTCACAGGTAATTCAATTCTCTTTAAAAGAAAGATTGAGATTTTAATTCTTCTTTATACTTCAGCTGACTCTATAAGTAGTGCGAAATACCAAATCTAAGCCTTTTAAAGCGATGTTATGAGCACGAAGGATTCAAGTACGCTGCTAATGCCCTAACTTTTGTTTAATGTGATTTCAAATGAAGTCTTTTCTGCTGCTGACCTGTTATTCAGGTAACATGTTAGCATTGCTTAGCATGCTCCATCTAGCCCGAAACTGACAAATAAATGCATTTTCAAAGTAGAACTTAATCCTTGCTCTTTATGTAAGGACGCAGAGAACGGATGATGTACAGCATGCACTTGCTATTAGTCATCAGAACAAATGGTGCACAAATTGTAACAATTAAGGTGAATTCTCTTTAAAAGCATCTTGAAGTTGACTTTTCATTTTTTCTGATAATGTTTCAAACTTCCAGTAAGAGTAATTCTATCGTAAAAAGGAACCTGTCAGGATAGAGATGAGGCAATAGCAATTTATGACTTGTTTTTGAAGGTGTACTCCAGGGCTATCATCCAAACCTCTTCTTCACAACCTGGTGGGATACTTTCCTGGGGTACAGAGGTGTGCGCACGCCAATACTGTACACAGGCCAGGAACTTCCACCAGTATCCTGAGTCGGCACAGACATCCGCGGGTGCAGGCACATGTACGGGCGCATCCAATTCCAGAACTGGTGCCAAACACCCAACTAGTCCATGATCCTTGCTTCCGTGTATCCTGACCTCGTGCTTATCCGGACCTACTGTTACTGACTTGGCCTGGCCCTGCATTTCTCGTTGTCTGATTCCTGGTTGTGACTTCAGCTCGTTTTTTACCGACCCTGACTTTGGCTCCTGACCACTCTGGTATCTCCAACCTAACTGACCACCCGTGTGTGACCTTGGCTTGCCTCCAGACCCCGATTCTCTCATCTACATCCTATTGCTCACCTGTGTATGACCTCGGCTTGGATCCTGACCTTGACACTGCAAGCCTTCTGTCCTTTTAAGCTGGTACTATCCTGCATCATTTCTTCCTACCGCAGGTTTCAAAATTCTGCCAACTGCTGGGTCGGCACATCGCGGATCGGGTGGACAGATTATTGGGTGGGGCTGGGGAAGACCCAGCTGTCATGGTACACGTGGGTACCAATGACATAGGTAGAGGAAGATGGAGAGTCCTAAACGATTGGAAAAAAGCCAACGTGGTACCAATATTTAAAAAGGGGCCGAGGTGTATCCCGGGTAACTATAGGCCGGTCACGGTCAGCCTAACATCTGTAGTCTGCAAAATTTTGGAGGGGATGTTAAGAAACCACATACAAGACTTTAGTAATGAAAATGGTATTATTAGTAGTAATCAGCATGGATTCATGAAAAATCGTTCTTGCCAAACCAATCTATTAACCTTCTATGATGAAGTGAGCTGCCATCTAGATAAAGGTAAGCCTGTGGATGTGGTGTATCTGGACTTTGCAAAGGCTTTTGACACCGTTCCCCACAAATGCTTACTGTTCAAACTAAGGAAGGTAGGTATGGACCATAGGGTGAGTACCTGGATAGAGAACTGGCTCCAGGGGAGAGTCCAGAGGGTGATGATTAATGGGGAGTACTCAGATTGGGCGGGAAAGTGGGGTCCCCCAGGGTTCGGTCCTGGGACCAATCATGTTTAATTTATTAATAAATGATCTAGAGGAGGGGATATCTAGTACAATCTCAGTATTCGCGGATGATACTAAACTAAGCATGCCAATATCTTCTGGGCAGGATGTGGAAACCTTACAAGCGAACCTGAACAAAATAACGGGGTGGGCAACTACATGGCAGATGAGGTTTAATGTTGAAAAATGTAAAGTAATGCACTTAGGGGCCAGAAACCAGAAAGCAAGCTACTCACTAGGGGGGGAACCTCTTGGTGAGTTTAGGATGGAAAAAGACTTGGGGGTACTGGTAGACAACAGGCTTGGCAGTGGCATGCAATGCCAAGCCGCTGCAAGCAAAGCCAACAGAATACTGGGATGTATAAAAAAGGGGATTCACTCCAGAAATAAAGAGATTATTCTCCCACTCTACAAGACTCTGGTCCGGCCACATCTGGAGTATGCTGTCCAGTTCTGGGCACCGGTCCTCAGGAAGGATGTGCTGGAATTGGAGAAAGTCCAGAGAAGGGCAACAAAAATAATTAGGGGAATGGAGGACATCAGCTATGAGGAAAGACTACAAGCACTGAACTTATTCTCTCTGGAGAAGAGACGATTGAGGGGGGATATGATATCAATGTACAAATACTGTACTGGCGACCCTAGCATAAGGAACAAACTATTCAGAGAAAGGGAATACAATAAGACACGTGGCCACTCACTAAAACTAGAGGAAAGGCGGTTTAACCTTAAAATGCGTAAGGGGTTCTTCACTGTAAGAGCGGTAAGGATGAGGAATTCTCTTCCACAAGCAGTCGTATCAGCAGGAAGCATTAATAGTTTCAAAAAACTATTAGATGGGCATCTTAGAGACCACAACATACAGGGGTATACAATGTATGGTTAACAGCAAACACACGCGCACATTATAGGTTGAACTGGATGGACTGATGTCTTTTTTCAACCTCACTAACTATGTAACTATGTAATTAAATACCACCAAAAGAAAGCTCTAGTTGTGTGAACAAAATGATAACATTTAGTTTAGGTACAGTATTGCATGACCACAAATTGTCATTTAAAGTGCAGCAGCGCTGAAAGCTGAAAATTGGCCTGGGCAGGAAGGGGGTAAACGTGCCCGATATTGAAGTGGTAAAATGGGTTGCTTTTGGTGCAAACTCCAGGCTTTTCATCCAAACCCCTTCCTCACAACCTGGTGAGACACTAACTTTGAACAAGTAGGTGAATATCAACAGTCAACGCACCCGATGAACACATTCTACTTCTCAGTAGTGAAATTTAAATGGTTGCTCTTTGGTACAAACTGGAGGACTGTCATCCAAACCCTTTCTGTAAAGCATGTGGAGACAACGGCCTGGGACAAGTATGTGCAGGGCTTTTTTTTCAGCGGGAATGCAGGTGAATGCAGTTCCGGCACCTCCAGCACTAAATGTAATGTAATGGCAAGGGCTGTGGTGTGTGCTGGAGGGTCTATTGATGCTGGATGCTGAGAGATCTATTGTCACTGTTGGGGATCTATTTTTGTGTGATGCTGGTTGCTGGGGGGGGGGGTCTTATGTTGCTGGTAGGGATCTACTGTTGAAGGAGAGGTCTATTGTTGTTGGCTGCTGGAGGGTCTACTGCTGCTGGCTGCTGGAGATCTGTTACTGTGGCTGGGGTGGATATTTTGTTGCTGGGGGTAGTATTTTGTTCTGGGTGCTTCATTGTTGCTGTGTAGGGGGGGTCTATTGTTCTGCGGGGGGAACAATTGTTGCTGAGGTGGAGTTATTGTTGCTGAGGTGGAGTCTATTGTTGCTGGGGGGGGACCTATTGTTGCTGGGTTGAGGCCCATTAATGCTGGGGGAGTCTATTGTTGTGTGAGGGATCTAATCTATTGTTTCTGGGGTGGTGTCCTTTGTTGTTGGGGAGCTATTGTTGCTGGGGTGAGGTCCATTGTTGCTGGGGGAGTCTATTGTTGTGTGAGGGATCTATTGTTGCTGGGGTGGGGTATTTTGGTTTTGGGGGGCCTATTGTTGCTGGGGTGAGGTCCATTGTTGCTGGGGGAGTCTATTGTTGTGTGAGGGATCTATTGTTGCTGGGGTGGTGTATTTTGTTGTTGGGGGGCCTATTGTTGCTGGGGTGAGGTCCATTGTTGCTGGGGAAGTCTATTGTTGTGTGGGAGATCTAGTGTTGCTGGGTGGGGTCTATTGTTGCTGGGGGATCTATTTTACTGCTTTTCTTGTTAATAGACCAGAACAAATCCCATACGCATTATTTAGCACTAGTACTTAGGAGGTGGGTAGGGGTGGGAACCAAGAGATGGTGCTCAGAGGAGGGTAGGGGGTGGGGACAAAAGGGGGTTTAGAAGGGTGGAGTTCCTGCACCTATTCTCTGAGAAAAAAAGCCCTGAGTATTTGTATATGAAGATGGGCGATGTGCAGTAGGCTGCAGTCTGCTGTCTCTCACTCTGTACAGCAGACTCATGTGCACACGATGTGTCCTGGGAAGCAAGAGAACGTGGCCTGTTCAGCAGATCCCTTCATAGTCTCTCCCACAATACTCCTCAGGAGCCCAAGGCTTGCTGGGAATTACAGTTCCTAAACAATTAAGTAGTGCTGTAATATCCTTGTAAGAGACTACAGATCCCATGATGCATTTCTTCCAGTCTCAGGAGTATGATGCATGAAACCTGAGACCAACACATAGAAGTATACAGAGACAGTCTAAAGGAGCAGAAATTAAGTCTGCATTATCAAAGAATGGCAGTCCGCTACACATGTCTTTATGGACCTTGCTTTGTGCACTAGTGTGCAGCCATGTTGGAACAGGAAGGGACCATCCCCAAACTGTTCCCACAAAGTTGGGAGCATGAAATTGTCCAAAATGTCTTGGTATGCTGATGCCTTAAGAGTTCCCTTCACTGGAACTAAGAGGGCAAGCCCAACCCCTGAAAAACAAACCCCACACCATAATCTCCCCTCTTCCAAATGATTTGAACCAGTGTACAAAGCAAGGTCCATAAAGACATGGATGAGTGAGTTTGGGGTGGAGGAACTTGACTGGCCTGCACAGAGTCCGGACCTCAACCCAATAGAACACCTTTGGGATGAATTAGAGCAGAGACTGCGAGCCAGGCCTTCTCCTCCAACGTTAATGCCTGACATCACAAATGCGCTTCTTTTTTTCTTGGACGAGTGCATGTGATCAGCACAGGACTAATTAGCAGTGTCCAGACAGAGGGTCAGGGGTCCTGCAGCCTCATAGAACAGTCAGAGGAGAATGAAAACTCCCCCTACAAGCTTGAACCAGTGCTCTACTAGACACTGATAGAAGTGCCGAGACTGCTATATACTGCTGATAAGAAAAGGTATATAGCAGTTTCTATTTTTTTAAACTATTGCATTTCCATGTCCTGTGTACTGTGCAAGACCAGCTATAGTGAATGCAGGATCCTGGGTTTAGTAACACTTTACGTTTTTGGGGTTGTATTCAATATGTACAAAGAGAGATCACACAAATACTTATAAATATAACATTTAATAAAAGTAATGACAGATACAGATAAAGAAAATATAATAATACTTAACTAAAGATGCTGTTTCCACCATGGGTCCCTCTCACTATATGGCACGGCGCAGAGGATAAGGATCAGATGCATGCTTGATGGTAGCTTTGAGGTGAGACAGTTATTGCAAGTTCTAGCGATGTTATATAGGACTTGAGTGTAAGGAATGGCCAACCCCCACTGCAAGAATGACCTTTTAAAGGACTTGGCCAGTTTGCAGTGACATTCCTATAGCATGAAGTCAGCTAAGGTAACCAGAATAACCAGGATATTACTATATAATTTTTGAGGTAACTAACTTTAATAAGGAACTATGAATAATGCAACATTCCCCATCAGTGGACAGCTTTCAACTTAATGGAATTCAAAATGTCTTTCTTCTCTAATGGTGGCCATGTTCAGCCCAACAAATGTTTGCTTGGAACAGTTAAAATATTATCAGTTCATAGATATTAAAGTAGACATTAGTAGGAGTTATATTCCTGTTGTGGTTTTCTGTCATCTATGTCCCATTCCCTTCACTTCCTGTCCTATTGCTTTAACAGGATGTGAGGTGAAATCCCTTCAACATTAGGGAAATCTCTGGTTGTCACCAGAACTAGTGTCCCAATTGGAAGATCTACCCTATATTCCTATTCTAGTGACAACCCAAAAATTGCTATTTCCTTTCACTTTTGTTCATAACAATCACCAGGACAGAAAAAGAGGGTTAAGCCCCATGCACACAAGCCATATATCGGCTGAAATCAGCCATTACAGTAGAAATTGGCCGACTTCTGGCCCGGTGTGTACAGCTGCCTGTCTGAAAGAAGCCGATCTCATGACTGGCATCTGTCAAATGAGCATGCTTTAAAACCAGCAGCCGATCGGCATCCAATTAGTGCTTGCGCTGACCAATGTGTTCTGGAATAGCACAGCAGGGAGATCACTGTACTAACATTGGTTGTGTTAGTACAATGATCTGTCTGTTTTTTTCAGTCTGCTGGGTTGAACGAAAAAAAAAAATCTTTTAGTGTGTCCCAGGCTTTAACCCCCCTAACAGGGACAGACATCTATACACCCTAAAATCGTCCTAAATCACTCTCCACTCTAAAACTAAAAAATATTGGCTTCATTAATACTTTAAAAAGAATCTGTCACGTTGCCCTGACCAGTTCCACAGCACTGCTATGCCTTACACACGTACAGTGGTGAGACTTCAGGAAGTCGCAGCCGACTCCCATATCCAAGATGGTGGCACTGGAGAGCCAATCCTGGCAATGAAAAGGCTCTGAGGAAGACAATGCTGGGTTACATGGGTAAGTGTCTTTTTTTTTAAAAAAAATCAGCAACCACAGTATTTGTTGCTGCTGACTTTTTTATTTGTTCAATTGATTAAAGTTCCCCTTTAAATGGGGAGATAAATACAAGCACTCCCAGCTGTTGTGGAACTACAAGTCCTGGGAAGCATTGCATGCTCTGGCAGCCACAGTTATGGCTCCCAGGAGCATGATGGGATTTGTAATTTTACTAAACCCCTGGGTTAACAGATGTTTCACCGCAAAGTATAAGCTTGGGTTTTGACCAAATTTGGATTGGGACCTAGAAGGAAGCTATCACTACTGCCCAATGACACCCAATCAATGACACCCAATCATATGTGGCCAGCAAGATCACCAATAGGGATGAGTAGGAATAAGCGTGGGGCAGAGATGCTTGTGACATCATTGACCTAATATGGCTATGTAGCACCACCCCCGCAGGAGCTGCTGATTATATTATTGGGTCTACACCCTGCCTAACAACCCAATCAAATTGGCTCGATCCCTCCTCAGGCACAACTGACCCAGAATAGGACTGGACTATCAAATAGATACCCAGGTTGGAATACAATACTTCACTATGCAACAATACCTTGTTACCTTCTTGAATAGTAGTCCTTCTGGGTGACACAATGGAACAACGCACAAGATTGTAATTAACCAAACTTAGTTTACTATATATCAAATTGAATAGGGGAGATACAATACAATACAATACAAGTCCATAAAAGGTTATTTAAAACAGCTTTAAAAAGGTAAAAGAATACCCCCACACTCCTCCTGCATTAAGGCTAGACACAGTACCAGGTAGGTGGGCCTATCTGAGTCCCTCCCCCAGAGTTCTCTTCTTTCTTGTTGATCTTCGCTAGCAAGGTTATTGAATAGAGCTCATTTGTAATCCAGATTAGGAATAAAGATCAAGAGAGAGAAAACAACGAGCTGTTAGTTGTCACCGCAGGGTGTCTGCGTAACTGAGCAATAACTTCTGCGAGAGAGATAAGCCTCTGGCGACTCCTTTACAGACCTTATTGTTTGTCTATGAGTCTCCTGAGAGAGTATGGTGATAAACCCCGGGGTTTTATCACCTCCTGCTGCGCTACCGCTATCTGTAGATAAAACTGTCTCTTCAGCAGATAAAGTCAGTTATTGGGCATGTGCCCTCTCACCAACAGAAGTTTCTCCTTCGCGCGCTTCCACTGCGGTCTCAGTCCTTTGGCTATATGCCAGCCGCGCGGGGTCCTTCTGGCGGATGACTTCCGGTCTCGGCAAACAGCAGTATGACCTCCAGGAATGTGCCTCGTGCTTGAGATGGGACGGTTCCACGTCGTCCCTCCAGGCTAAAAGGCTCTGGCCCAATATCCAGTGTCAGTCCTTCACTCTCGCTCGCTGGTTCCTCAGAGTCCAGCGCAGAAAGGCCCCCCCTTCGCGCGCTTCTCTCTTCCTTTAAATAACCTCCCCCATAGTGCCGTGCGGTGCAGCCGTGCACCCTGGATCTTGCAAAGCAGCCTGGGAGATGTAGTTTCTTCATCTTGTGAAAAGGAAGTCACAGCCCGGGAAATTCCATGCAGCTACCACTAGAGGGAGCCTAGTTCCTGGATCTTGCAAAGCAGCCTGGGAGATGTAGTTTCTTCATCTTGTGAAAAGGAAGTCACAGCCCGGGAAATTCCATGCAGCTACCACTAGAGGGAGCCTAGTTCCTTCCCACATATCAAACAGTGTCTTTAGGCATGTTTAACCCCGCTACACACTCCCCCCACTTGAGAAACTTTGGTCCCCAAAGAGGTCAACAGTATGTACCCTAGTGCATAGGTTGGCATTATACAACAAAAACATTAACATTTTGCTGAAATAAGTCAATCTGAATACATCCAATTTTGTATTCTAATAGCAGTGCAACAGTAAAACGATAAAGTGCAATTAATAAGCAAATAAGTGATTTCTACAGTGTTAATATAGTGCTAATTTCTAGTGCTTTTATATAGTGCTCCTTTAAAAAGCACATGTGCCTTTGCAATTTCTTAAACACTTACATCTTAAAGTTTGTGTTGAAAAAAAAACATCAAAAGGTGAGAAAGAGAAAAAAACATATAGTGAGGTCAGAGCAACAAAATGTGCACAAACATTAACTCACAAAGTAAACCAAATTGTGAACATCAAAAACTGTGCTTATTATAATGGCCAAACCCAATATCCTTATGTACAAACTTAAATGCAAACGTTTTCTACTTCAATACTTTGTTCTCATGATCTCTCACAGACCCCCCAAAACTTGGGTGGCTTGTACAGTTGTGCCTGGGGGTGAGCTAGGGTTGTCCCCCACCAAATCTACAGTGGAGGAACTAGGCTGGTCAGGAGATCTTTTGGAGGTAAAAACAGCTTCTTCCGAACATTCACCCAATTGATCATAGGTCAGTCTCTTAGGTGGGTGAATGACTCTCCTTTCCCTCTGTTCCCGTGGAGGCATGCTCTCAGAGGTGCTAGGATCAGGCACTTCTGAGGATTCTTCAATGTCCCCCTCCTCATGTTCCAACACAGAGGAACCTGATGGTTCAAGAGAGGTCAGTTCTTCTTCAGAGAAGGGTGCAACCTCCTCCTCAGGATCTTCATCCTCAGCTGCTTCTTCTGGAAGCATATGAAAGGGTATGAATTCAGGGGCTTCTGCCCGAAGGGCTCCTCTATCAGCCAAGTCAGATGAAGACAGGGAGGCAGGTGTGGGTTCTGGCAACTGAGATGACCACAACCAGTCGGGTACCTCCTCTTCATCTTCCAAATCTTCAGATGGAGAACTTCCCTCTCCCTCATCTGGGAGCGTCGTCTGAGATCTGGTAACTGGTCTGGACCGGCGAGAAGTCGAAGGGGCCTCTGACACGTCTTCCACAGGGGGCATACGAACCGCTTCAGAGAGAGGCAGCAAATGGTTCCGATGCCAAGCCTTCAATGGACCCACACTTCCTTCAGGCCGAATTTGGTACACAGGAAGGTTTGGCAGTTGCTTGCAGATAACATAAGGTTGGGACTTCCAGCGGTCTGCCAACTTGTGTTTTCCCGGGACACCCAAGTTTCTCAACAAAACCCTGTCCCCTGGTTGCAGGTCATGGATCCGAACTTTTAGGTCGAAATTTTTTTTATTCCGCTCAGCTGCTTCTTCTGCAAGTCCCTTTTGGACAGCCGGGGCAAACCCTCCCCTTCAACTTGGGTCACCTGGCAGTAGCATTTGGGTACTCCGATAGCCGAAACCCCAATCTCTTCTGCTCTTGACCCTCCTCGGGATCGAAATTCAGTTCCCTGATATAGGGCACGCACCCCTTCTGGAGCCAAATGAGTCCATTCTTCCGCAGGTTCCTGTGGAACATGCAACCTTCTGGATAGGGCATCTGCATCCCTATTTCCGATTCCTGGCCGATACTTCAGGCTAAAATTGAAGCTAGAGAGGGCAGCCAACCATCGATGTCCTGTTGCATCCAGCTTGGCCGTAGTCAACAGATAGGTGAGGGGATTATTATCTGTCTTGACAATGAATTCAGCTCCGTACAGGTAGTCTTTCAATTTGTCAACCACTGCCCACTTCAAGGCCAAGAATTCAAGTTTGTGAGTAGGATAATTCCTTTCAGCAGGCAGTAGGCTTCTGCTCACATAGGCAACAGGTCGCAGATGACCCTCATGCTCCTGATAAAGTACCCCCCCCAGCCCATCTCGGCTGGCATCAACATGCAGTTCATATGGTTTTGTGGGGTCCGCATAGGCCAACACAGGGGCAGTGGTTAGGGTTTCCTTCAGCTGGACAAAGGCCCCTTCGCATTCCGGGGTCCACTGATCCTGGATGGATTCCTTAGCCTTCCGGAGGCCTATGGTGGACTTCGCCGGCTTTACCAACTCAGGGACATCATCTTCTTCATTCTTCAGGAGCTCATTTAGGGGTCGGGCAATCTGGGCGAACCCCTCCACAAACCTCCTGTAATAGGAGCAAAAGCCCAAGAATGACCGGAGTTCGGTCACATTTATGGGTCTCGGCCAGGAAGCAACAGCATCCAGCTTGTCCGGGTCAGTGGCCACCCCTTCTTCAGACACGATATGGCCCAGGTAATGGACCGAGGACTGATAGAATTGGCACTTCTCAGGAGAAAGTTTCAGACCTTCTTCATGTAGCCTCTTCAAGACCTTTTCCAACCTCTCCTCATGTTCTTCTAAAGTTCTGCCAAACACGATAACATCATCCAAGTATACCAGTACCTCTATCAAATTCATATCTCCAACGGTCCTCTCCATCAGCCTTTGGAAGGTAGCAGGGGCCCCGGACAACCCCTGAGGCATGCGATTGAACTCAAAGAACCCCACAGGGGTGATGAAGGCTGTTTTCTCCCGATCTTCAGGGTGCATGGGGATCTGATAATACCCACTCTTTAAGTCCATCACACTGAACCACTTCGCCCCTGACAGACTCTGTAGGGCATCTTCGATTCGAGGAGTGGTATACTGGTCTGGGATGGTTCTTCTGTTCAGCGTTCGGTAGTCGATACAAAGCCTCAAAGATCCATTTTTCTTCCGGACTACCACTATCGGGGAAGCATACGGGCTCCTGGATTCTCGGATAATCCCGATCTTTTTGAGCTCTGCCAGCTGTTGACGTAGATCTTCTAAGTCACCTAAGGGGACTCGCCGGACTCTCTCCCTGAAAGGCTTGTCCTCACTCAGGCGGATCTTATGAGTGGCGCTCCTGGCACATCCCACGTCAAACTCGTCCTTAGAGAATATTTCCCTCCATCGAGCAAGTTGTGCCTTGGCCCTCTTCACCCATTCCGGCGGGAGGGCAGCGTTTCCAGAGCAAAGCTCCTCTATAACCGCTTCACCCTGTTCCTTTTCTTTGAAATCAATGGGGGCAACTGGGGTAGCCGGGTTGACTTGGCCCAGGAGCACTCTGGCCGGTACCTTCACTGGTGTAATAGAGGTGTTTCTGACACTCACTAAAACCCTTCCACGGTTTTCCTGTAACACCTTCAAAGGGATCACCTCAGGGATCACTTCTATCCCTCTCTGTCTCTCCTTTTGACCTGATTCAAAGATAATGAAGGGACCCGGCTGTTGCCATGTGAGTTTAACAGAAGCCTTAAAACAGGCCACCTCTCCTGGCTGTAAGACCTTTTCTGCTCTATCCAGCTTCCAGAGTCGTCCAACTCCTTCTGCGGGGGTCTCTTGCTCCAACACTAATCGTTGGTAGGCCTGCCGTAGCATGGGATGGATCCTTGGCGCCTGAGCATCTTGTCCCTGGACCAGTTGTATCAGAAGGCGCCTTACCAGGTCAGTGTTTGTTCCTACGATGAGAGAGCTTTTGTTGGCCCCTGGTGGACGAGGACAGACCACCGCTAAGGTGTCGAAGGTTTCCGCTTCACCAGCCACTGATGGATCAAAGGTCAACTTGATTGGCAGATACCCGTCATAGGGAAAACTTTGGGTCCCAATACCCCATATCTCCAGATCTTCCAACTTCTGCAAAGGTAGATGGGTAAGATATTTATCATAGAAGTCTCTATACAAAAGAGTCACCTGGGCCCCTGTGTCAAGGAGGGCTCTTGTGTAAATTCCTTCCACCTGAACCGAGACCACTGGGGAGGGCCCGACCAAGTTAGTTGGGAATTCTCTTGATGTAGCCTTGTTATCTGATTCAGTTCTCTGTACCCTGGCCCTCTTCTCCTTTTTCTTCCTTGATCTAGGCCCCCGCCGAATCCGGTGTGCATTGACTTTCCTTCCCTCAGTAACCCGGAGTCTAGAACTTATATTTGGGTCTGACCCCCTGACTCAGTTTCCCTGATCCTGCACCACTTCTGGAGTCCCTTAAGACTGGCGGACACCCGGTTGACTCCTTCACCGGTGTCCTCTGAAGTTTCCCGCTGGCTCGCGAGGTTTCGCGGCAGCATTTCCTGAGCTGGGACATACCCTTCTAACATGCCCAACTCCCCCGCAGTTGAAACAAGTTAACAATCTTACAGGCCGTGGCTCTGGATCTGTGCTGAGACTAACAGGTTCATCTGGCCTCTCCGATATACTCCCCTTGGGTAGAGTGGATACCTGACCAGTCAGGATGGACACCATTTCTATCAACTGAGACACTTGGGTCTTTAGGAGTTCAACTTGAGAGTCACCCTCTTCCACACTTATCACTCCAACCCGGGCAGTTGAGTCAAACTGCCGACTTTTCTTCTTGTTGTCCAACATGACCTCTTCCTCTCTGACCATTCGAATCAGATCGGGGTATTCTAGAATGCCGCCATCTCGACGAGTTCGTAACAGTATGGCAATGGGATCTAAAGGTTGAGCCCCTTTCAGAACCTGTCGTGCACGAGTCTCATCTATTTTCCGGGGGTCTATTCCTTTCTTTAACAGAATCTGGTGGATAATCCTATCCAGACGTTTAATGAATTCGGACAACTTCTCCCCCTCTTCTTGATAACAGTGGTCCAACTGGTAGAGAAGTTCAGCCGCGTTCTCCGTCCGACCAAACACATCTTGCAGAATGTCCAAATAATCCTGTGCAGTGCAGTTCTTCTTGCTAAGCTTTAGATTACGTACAGCCTCTAATGCAGGTCCCCTTAAACTCTCTGTGATCCTCTGCTTCTTGTGCTGTTCTGGTACCTCCCATTCCTCCAAAGCCTGAGTGGCGGTATCTAGCCACTCTTCGAACCCATCTTCTGCTGAAGGCACAGGCTGTTTCCCAGAGAATGTCCGGAGCTTCCTATATCCAGTCATCAGATAGCTCGAGGAGTCCCTGCTACATTTTGCCACAATCTCCCCAAGAACAGCACACAGTTCTGAGCTAAAAGTCGACAAAGGTGATGACTCAGGATGCCCTTCTTGGACACCTTTTTCTTGGCTGGATACCCCAGGGGTGGTGGATGAGGGACCCGCAGTAGGAACTCCTGGATGTATCAGGAAAAGTTCTGTTTGGTCAATAGTTTTTACACTGTTTCCATTGAAATAATCAGGGACCCCTTTCCTCCACTCACACAGTGCATACGTGTGTGGGGCAGTGGTGTCAGTTTTTATGTCAATCACCCAGAATTTCCTGTCTGTGGATAGTGCCCTTAAAACAGGGAGGAGCTTTTCTTCAGTCCAGGCTTCTCCCTTGATTTCAACCACCAGGCCATTTTCCACTATGACATTCTCTTCCTTGCACCACTCAGCAGCAGCGACAGGATCCATTTCTGCGTGGGAGGGGATTCTGGGGCTGAGAGGGTTGTGTTGCAGGACTGTAGAAATCCCGGACGAGCCCCCACGTGTAGCACCACCCCCGCAGGAGCTGCTGATTATATTATTGGGTCTACACCCTGCCTAACAACCCAATCAAATTGGCTCGATCCCTCCTCAGGCACAACTGACCCAGAATAGGACTGGACTATCAAATAGATACCCAGGTTGGAATACAATACTTCACTATGCAACAATACCTTGTTACCTTCTTGAATAGTAGTCCTTCTGGGTGACACAATGGAACAACGCACAAGATTGTAATTAACCAAACTTAGTTTACTATATATCAAATTGAATAGGGGAGATACAATACAATACAATACAAGTCCATAAAAGGTTATTTAAAACAGCTTTAAAAAGGTAAAAGAATACCCCCACACTCCTCCTGCATTAAGGCTAGACACAGTACCAGGTAGGTGGGCCTATCTGAGTCCCTCCCCCAGAGTTCTCTTCTTTCTTGTTGATCTTCGCTAGCAAGGTTATTGAATAGAGCTCATTTGTAATCCAGATTAGGAATAAAGATCAAGAGAGAGAAAACAACGAGCTGTTAGTTGTCACCGCAGGGTGTCTGCGTAACTGAGCAATAACTTCTGCGAGAGAGATAAGCCTCTGGCGACTCCTTTACAGACCTTATTGTTTGTCTATGAGTCTCCTGAGAGAGTATGGTGATAAACCCCGGGGTTTTATCACCTCCTGCTGCGCTACCGCTATCTGTAGATAAAACTGTCTCTTCAGCAGATAAAGTCAGTTATTGGGCATGTGCCCTCTCACCAACAGAAGTTTCTCCTTCGCGCGCTTCCACTGCGGTCTCAGTCCTTTGGCTATATGCCAGCCGCGCGGGGTCCTTCTGGCGGATGACTTCCGGTCTCGGCAAACAGCAGTATGACCTCCAGGAATGTGCCTCGTGCTTGAGATGGGACGGTTCCACGTCGTCCCTCCAGGCTAAAAGGCTCTGGCCCAATATCCAGTGTCAGTCCTTCACTCTCGCTCGCTGGTTCCTCAGAGTCCAGCGCAGAAAGGCCCCCCCTTCGCGCGCTTCTCTCTTCCTTTAAATAACCTCCCCCATAGTGCCGTGCGGTGCAGCCGTGCACCCTGGATCTTGCAAAGCAGCCTGGGAGATGTAGTTTCTTCATCTTGTGAAAAGGAAGTCACAGCCCGGGAAATTCCATGCAGCTACCACTAGAGGGAGCCTAGTTCCTGGATCTTGCAAAGCAGCCTGGGAGATGTAGTTTCTTCATCTTGTGAAAAGGAAGTCACAGCCCGGGAAATTCCATGCAGCTACCACTAGAGGGAGCCTAGTTCCTTCCCACATATCAAACAGTGTCTTTAGGCATGTTTAACCCCGCTACAGCTACATGACCATAGTAGGTCAATTTCATTGTCTTAATGTGGCCATACTAGGACAAAGATATAACAAGCGTTTCCACATTTTGTATATATGAAGCTGCAGGTTGGGGAATGCCCCAGCCGCAGTTGACTGGCCGGCAGTTGATGGGAGAGACAACATCCTTCTGGGTTCGGTCTGAACCCAAGTTCTGACCATACCTGAGCTTATTCCTACTCACCAAGCACCACTCTTGGTGATACATTAACTTGTCTATGGCTAGTTTTGACAACTGGATGGGGTGCTATTCCTCCCAATGAAACCAACAATGGGGCATCCTTCCTCCCACTCACACATTGTTCCTGCCAATAATACCAATGATGGAGTACTATTCCTCCTCCTACTGACCACATTTTTTAAATCCCACTGACCGCCAGGCCTGAGACATTTGGGACTCCCATTGATGCCAGGGCATTTTCTACCCTCACTGGCCACAGTCCGTCACCCCTAAAGTCTGAAAAGCAGTAAACTGGCCCTTTGTTTAGGACATTTAGAGACCCCTGCTATCAACAATTGTCACCCATTGTCTAGTGATCGTATTATTTTTGAATTTGGATGTTGGACTGTGGGATGCAAAACAACTCACCCTTACACTCAAATGACATCTGAATTGGTTGGACCATAACATTTTATACAATCATTTGTTGTTTCTCACTGACAGTGGCATAAAGGATCACTGTTTTTTTCTGTTCCTAAGAAGTAAAAATAAAAGCACATCAAATATAATCAAGCACATCATAAACGTAAAAAGTCAAACTACTTCAATCAATATAACCACCAATTAGCGTGAACCAATGGAACCACTACATACACAATGAATGGAGAGGTTCACTTCAGTGCTGCCTGGATAAAAAAAAAAAAAAAAATTGACCCTGGGCATATAGGCTATATTCAATTTCTGAATTTTAAGGCTTAAGCCTGGTACATGCTATGAGAAAATCGGATGAACGATTTTCCGATTTTGGACAAAGGTGCGTTTCATGATGTAACCGAGAATTACATTAAAGGATTTTCAAAGGCAGAAGGTATGCATTAAGATAAAAAGCCTTCTGTGTGCAGTAGCCCCCCTCACCCCCCCCCCATACCTACCTGAGGTCCCTCTCTGTCCAGCAATGTCCACGAGTGTCTCAGCCAACCGAAATTCTCCTTCCCGATTGGCTGAGACAAAGCAGTGGCACCACTGTCCGCCGCTGATGTCAATGAAAGTCAGCTAGCCAATCAGGGGAGAAATGGGGGTGGGGTCGGGTCTGGGCTCTGTGTCTAAATGGACACAGGGAGCTGTGACTCAGCTCGGGTGCCCCCATAGCAAGCTGCTTGCTGTGGGGGCACTGAACAGGAGGGAGGGGCCAGGATCACAGAAGAGGGACCTGAGAAGAGGAGGATCCGGGCTGCCGACAAAGGCAAATGTAGGGAAACGTAACTACGTACTGGCATCTTCCTGGTCATTTTTTGTTTCTGATCATGTGCAGTATATGCACGGTATGTATGCGGCATATGCATGACCCAGGATATTAGTGTAGTAAAGTGAGTAATAAAGAAAGTGTAAAGGATTAGAAGTGTCAAGTTGCCAGGTAATAAGGACATCCGAGAGCAAAACAGCTTTCATAGGAAACTTTTTTAAAGGATACTTTCCATCTGAGTTTTTCATTTTTTGGGCCACTACTATTGGGGTAGAGTTAACTACTTAAGCCCCGGAGGATTTGGCTGCTCAAAGACCAGGCCCTATTTTGCGATTCGGCACTGCGTGACTGTAACGGACAATTGCGCGGTAGTGTGACGCTGTACCCAAATGAAATTGACGTACTTTTTTTTCCCACAAACAGAGCTTTCTTTTGGTGGTATTTGATCACCTGTGCGATTTTTACTTTTTGCGCTATAAACAAAAAAAGAGCGACAATTTTGAAAAAATAACAATATTTTTCCCATTTTTTTATATGAAATTCTCCAAAAACAAAATGTAAAAATCAAAATTTTTTTTAACATTTTAGGCCAATTTGTTTTCTGCTACATATTTCTGGTAAAAAAAATCGCAATAAGCGTTTGCGCAAAAGTTATTGCGTTTACTAACTACGGGAAAGATTTATGTAATTTTTATTGTTTTTTTTTAACTAGTAATGGCGGCGATCTGCGATTTTTTTTTTGCGGGACTGCGACATTGCGGTGGACAGATCGGACCCTTGACTGACATTTTTGACACTTTTGGGGGTACCAGTGACATTACTACACTAATCAGTACTATAAATATGCACTGTTACTGTAAAAATGACACTGGCAGGGAAGGGGTTAACTTTATTGGTGATCAAGGGGTTAGGTGTGTCCCTAGGGGCGTGATTCTAACTGTCAGGGGGCGTGGTTTGTTAGATCATCACAGAGACATACAATCCTACATAGCAGGATCGCATAGCCTCTGTGATGATCTAAGGGAGAATGACAGACAGCTGTGTTTACATCAACCGTCTGTCTTTCTCCCTCTCCTGAGGGAGATCGCGAGTGGCTGGCGGACATCGGAGCCGCCGGTCACACGAGAGGGGATGTCAGTAAACGAGCGGGGGCGGGAGCGCGCCGCCGGGGGTGGGAGCGCGCCGCCGGCGGCGCGTGCTCAGCCCCTACAGGCTTGTGGGCGAGTGACATACCCATACGTCACTTTGCCCAGGAGAGGCTGACTGCCACAGTATATAGTCGTGCGGCAGTCGGCAAGTGGTTAAAGAACCATTGGGCCTCATATAAATAGATAAAAAAATAGCTTTTCAGATGGTGCAGCTTTTAAATTCAGAAAGCTACACTGATCAAAATTATAAACGCAACACTTTTGTTTTTGCCCCCATTTTTCATGAGCTGAACTCAAAAATCTAAGACTTTTTCTATGTACACAAAATGCCTATTTCTCTTAAATATTGTTCACAAATCTGGCTAAATCTGTGTTAGTGAGCGCTTCTCCTTTGCCGAGATAATCCATCCACCTCACAGGTGTGGAATATCAGGATGCTGATTAGATAGAATGATTATTGCACAGGTGTGCCTTAGGCTGGCCACAATAAAAGGCAACTCTAAAATGTGCAGTTTTATCACACAGCACAATGCCACAGATGTCGCATGTTTTGAGGGAGCGTGAAATTGGCATGTTGACTGCAGGAATGTCCACCAGAGCTGTTGCCCATGAATTGATTGTTCACTTCTCTACCATAAGCCATCTCCAAAGGCGTTTCAGAGAATTTGGCAGTACATCCAACCGGCCTCACACCTGCAGACCACGTGTAACCACACCAGCCCAGGACCTCCACATCCAGCATCTTCACCTCCAAAATCGTCTGAGACCGGCCACCCGGACAGCTGTTGCAACAATTGGTTTGCATAACCAAAGAATTTCTGCACAATCTGTCAGAAACTGTCTCAGGGAAGCTCATCTGTATGCTCCTCATCCTCATCGGGGTCTCCACCTGACTGCAGTTCATCGTCGTAACCAATTTGAGTGGGCAAATGCTCACATTTAATGGCATCTGGCACTTTGGAGAGGTGTTCTCTTCACGGATGAATTCCGGTTTTCTTAGATCTTTGAGTTCAGCTTATGAAAAATGGGGCCAAAAACAAGTGTTGCGTTTATAATTGTGTTCAGTATAAATAGTAAGAGTAAGGTGTTGTGATTTATTTTTAAGTGTGTAATATTTTTTTATATGTATTTTTTTTTCTTTATGTGAGTGTTTGTGTTATGCTCTCGGTAGAGCTGTGTCTGCATTTCATTGTATGATCTTTGATTGTTTGAGGGCTGCACCAAAAGAAATGAAAAAGTGGGCGTAACCAACTTACATAGCTCGTTCAAATATCACATGTTGGTAGAGCATCTCTTCCTCTTTATTACCTCTTCTTCTTCTTTTTCACTGCAGGTAAACAATGGATTCCAAGAAGAAGCAATGTGCAGTCTTTGAGTTCTTAATGAAGGAGGGGTGCAGGTTGTCCAACACTGATGGTCTCCCACTGTGTGGTTTGTGTTCAGTGCTGGTTTCCACTTCTTTAAACATCTTATCTTTCTGTTCATGTTGATCTGGTCAATGGTGTCATCTTCATAACCATTCTGTAGCCTGCTGTGGATGTTGGACAACCTGCACCCTCCTTCATCAAGAATTCAATGACAGCATGTTCCTTCTTGGAATCTATTATTTACCTGCACTGAAAAAGAAGAAAAGTTGCTATAAAAGAAGAGTTACTCTACCAACATGTACATTTTGAATAACCTATGTAATTTAATAAAAAAAAGCATAAGTAATAAAAACAAATTTCGCATTACTTTCGGCACAGTCCTGGTATAATGACAGTACATTTTTTGAAGTAATGATTAAGCACACAGTCAGTGTGTGAAACGCGTCTACCTTGTCACGATTGTCATATTTGGATGTCCAGTCAATAAATCTGGATTTTTACTCAACCTGGAGTGCTGCCAATTCCTTTTCCTTTATCAAGTTTCTACGGAGGCGAGCCGGGGCATGCACCGGTGTGAGTCATCAGGCAATTACACCACCTTGAGCAGTGAGTCCTTGTCTCTACATTTTTTGATTGCTTTGAATCATTGAATCCTACTGGAGAAAATTGTATTTTATCTGTAGGTTCAAGCAGTGCGAGAACTACTATTTTCTACAATGGTTCCTAGTTTATTTTTAGGCTGTTTCCCCATTGCCACATCTCTAGTGCCCTCTATACATGCACATATACAAACACACACCTCTTTGATGGCATTAGTCCTACTGCAAATTTAATACAGTGACTATTAATGCACTATAAACAAAGGTATGTGTGTCACAACTAAGAAAGAAAGAAAGAAAGAAAGAAAGAAAGAAAGAAAGAAAGAAAGAAAGAAAGAAAGAAAGAAAGAAAGAAAGAAAGAAAGAAAGAAAGAAAGAAAGAAAGAAAGATTGAAGATAAAAAAAAAAGACAAAGAAAAATGGCAAACTTTTATTTTTAATGTAAGTTTACCGTTTAGGTGTATGAATAATAAAACAAGAAATAAAGAAAGAAAGAAAGAAAGAAAGAAAGCCTTCATTCCAAATGTAAATTTACCATTACCAAGAGAGAAAGACAAAGGAAAGTGGAAAACCTTTGTCTTCAATGTAAATTTACCATTTAGGTATGAATAATAAAACAGGAAAGAAAGAAAGAAAAGAAAAGACAAAGAAAAACGGCAAACTTTTATTTTTAATGTAAAATTGCCATTTAGGTGTATGAATAATACAACAGGAAAGAAAGAAAGTAGGAAAGAGAAAAAAAGTCAGCAAACTTTTATTTTTATTGTAAACTTACTGTTTAGGTGTATGAATAAGGAAGGAAGGAAGGAAGAGATGAAAAGAAATAACAGACAAACGGCAAACTTTTATTTTTAATGTAAATTTACCATTTAGGTGTATAATTAATAAAACAGGAAAGAAAGAAAGAAAGAAAGAAAGAAAGAAAGAAAGAAAGAAAGAAAGAAAGAAAGAAAGAAAGAAAGAAAGAAAGAAAGATTGAAGATGAAAAAAAAAGACAAAGAAAAACGGCAAACTTTTATTTTTAATGTAAGTTTACCATTTGGGTGTATGAATAATAAAACAAGAAATAAAGAAAGAAAGAAAGAAAGCCTTCATTCCAAATGTAAATTTACCATTACCAAGAGAGAAAGACAAAGAAAAGTGGAAAACCTTTGTCTTCAATGTAAATTTACCATTTAGGTATGAATAATAAAACAGGAAAGAAAGAAAGAAAGAAAGAAAGAAAGAAAGAAAGAAAGAAAGAAAGAAAGAAAGAAAGAAAGAAAGAAAGAAAGAAAGAAAGAAAGAAAGAAAGAAAGAAAGAAGGAAAAAGAAAGACAAAGAAAAACGGCAAACTTTGGTGGGCAGTACCCTCCACTTTGGACATCACCACCCCACCTCTTTGCTGCATCCAACCACAGAACGCTTTGCATTCACTGACAAATGTATGCAATCTCTGGCGCCTGTGCAAATGAAGGAAGGGAGAAAGGACATGAAATTACCAATAAAATATACATAAATACCAGGTGCATGAGTAACAGGCAATCTGACAAGGAAGGAAGAAAGAAAAGTAAAGAAAGACAAAGAAAAACAGCAAACTTTTATTTTTAATGTAAAATTGCCATTTAGGTGTATGAATAATGCAACAGGAAAGAAAGAAAGTAGGAAAGAGAAAAAAAGTCAGCAAACTTTTATTTTTATTGTAAACTTACTGTTTAGGTGTATGAATAAGAAGGAAGGAAGGAAGGAAGGAAGGAAGGAAGGAAGGAAGGAAGGAAGGAAGGAAGGAAGGAAAAGAAAAAAATAGACAAACTGCAAACTTTTATTTTTAATGTAAATTTACCATTTAGGTGTATGATTAATAAAACAGGAAAGAAAGAAAGAAAGAAAGAAAGAAAGAAAGAAAGAAAGAAAGAAAGAAAGAAAGAAAGAAAGAAAGAAAGAAAGAAAGAAAGAAGAAAAAAAAGCCAGCAAACTTTTATTTTTATTGTAAATTTACCATTAAAATATCCATACATAGCAGGTATATGATTAATAAAACAGGCAATTTTGGAAGAAAGAAAGAAAAGTAAAGTGGAATTCAACCCAAAGCCCAAGATGTAATATATTGCAGTTTACCAATCTTAGATGTGATGGCTGCATTACTTTACTTTCCCCCCCCCCCCTTTTTCCTTTATTCCTGCCTGGTGATCTGGCCAGTATCACACTTCCTGTCTTTGGGTGTCTCCACTGTGGATGAAGCAGAACTCCAGTTAACACTTTTCAAACAGTTTCAGCAACATTTGTTTTCTCTTTTGGGATAATAAAGGTTTTACATAAATGGATAAAAGCTGATCATTGTAAGCACCCCTGTCAGTGGTAAATGGTTTGTCAAAAAATAGCATACTCACTGGTCACTATTAGGATCAACTGTTGAAAATAAAAGAATAATAGAAGATTATCTGATTGGCCTGTTAGACAACACAGGAACTTTTCGAAAGATTTTTAGAGATATTTATGCTTGGGGTCCATAGAAGGTTAAACAATGAAGGGTACAAGGAAATAAAAAAAAAAAAAAAAACAGATTGTGGAGTTTTTGGTGCTCAAGTCTCAGGCATATGGGTGGTTTGGGCGTGGGGGAACTGGAATATATACAAATGACATAAAAACATTACAAAAAAACATACTGAAATATTATGGTGGTCTTGTAGGAGTTTCAGCTAACATGAAAATAGTACATATAGAACAAATCCCAGCCATAGCACAGCAACAACTCCTCATCCTTTGACACCTATCCACCAATATATTCAATTATATCGCTAATATATCATAGGAATGTACAGTACAAGATAACATGTAATGCTTACAAAACTGAAGCCTTGGACCTTGGAGACATGAAAACGCAATGATTAGCAGTCCCCACAGTGGCTGCCGTCTGGTCTGCTTGGCATGTGCAGCATAATGTGCCCAGGCCACATCACCAAAATACAAAGATTCAGACTTTAACTGTGATTTCAGACCACAAAATATAAAAAAAGTATTTTTATGCATAACTTTACTTTTATTCTATAACATAAGTTTTTTTTTTTTTATATTTTATTTCACTCCCTTGATTTTGATGACCCTTTTGCATCACTGCCCCACTAAAACCTTTCCACTTCTCCCAGGTGGGCAGTACCTTCCACTTTGGACATCACCAACCCACCTCTTTGCCTACCAGAGAACGTGTTGCATTCATTGACAAAATGCAAAGCAGTCTCTTAATGGAGGGAGGAAGGACAGCAAATTTATAAATAAAAATATACACTGCTCACAAAATTAAAGGATGTGCCATCCTGGAAGAGTTGGACGGCCTGTGCAACCTCTATAGGTTCCAGGTATGGCCTCATACTACCAGTAGTGTCACTGAACCATCAGAAAAGATGGTTAGGGAAAAAAATGTCAGTGGCCTCCACCTGTAAAACCACTCCTGTTTTGAGGTTGTCTTTTTGTTGCCCATCCAGTGCACCTGTTGTTAGTTTCATTAACATCAAAGCAGCTAAAACTAATTAACAGTCAACCTCCTCTGCTAACTGACCAGATCAATATCCCAGAAGTTTACTTGACTTGATGCTATACTCATACTTTAAGGAATGTACATAAATAATAAGGCGCATGAGTAATAAAACAAGTAACGTGACAAGAAAGAAAAGAAAGTCATAGCAGGCGTATGACTGAGTAAAGGGCAGTACCCTCCACTTTGGACATCACCACCCCACCTCTTTACCGCATCCAACCACAGAACGCTGTGCATTCACTGACAAAATGCATGGAATCTCTGGAGCCTGTGCGAAGGGAGGAAGGACAGCAAATTACCAATAAAATATTCATAAATACCAGGTGCATAAGTAATAGACCAGGCAATCTGAGAAGGAAGGAAGGAAGGAAGGAAGGAAGGAAGGAAGGAAGGAAGGAAGGAAGGAAGGAAGGAAGGAAAGAAAGAAGGAGGAAAGAAAAAAAAAAAGACAAAGAAAAACAGCAAACTTTTATGTAAATTTACCAAGAAAGGAAAAGAAAGAAAGAAAGAAAGAAAGAAAGAAAGAAAGAAAGAAAGAAAGAAAGAAAGAAAGAAAGAAAGAAAGAAAGAAAGAAAGAAAGAAAGAAAGAAAAAGAAAGGAGAGAAGGAAGGAAATGATAGAATGAAAAACAGCAAACTCTTATTTTTAATGTAAACTTACAATTAAAATAAACAAACATACAGTACATAGAAGGTGTATGAGTAATAAAACAGGCAATGTGGGAAGAAAGAAAGAAAGAAAGAAAGAAAGAAAGAAAGAAAGAAAGAAAGAAAGAAAGAAAGAAAGAAAGAAAGAAAGAAAGAAAGAAAGAAAGAAAGAGAAAGAAAGAAAGAAGGAAAAAGAAAGACAAAGAAAAATGGAAACTTTGGTGGGCAGTACCCTCCACTTTGAACATCACCACCCCACCTCTTTGCTGCATCCAACCACGGAACGCTTTGCATTCACTGACAAAATGTATGTAATCTCTGACCCCTGTGCGAATGAAAGAAGGGAGGAAGGACAGCAAATTACCAATAAAATATACATAAATACCAGGTGCATGAGTAACAGGCAATCTGGGAAGGAAGGAAGGAAGAAAGGAAGGAAGGAAGGAAGGAAGGAAGGAAGGAAGAAAGGAAGGAAGGAAGGAAGGAAGGAAGGAAGGAAGGAAGGAAGGAAGGATGGAAGGAAGGAAGGAAGGAAGGAAGGAAGGAAAAGATAGGAAGAAAAATAAGATAAAGAAAAACAGCAAACTTGTATGTAAATTTACCATTAAAATATACATAAATAGTAGGTGTATGAATAACAAAGGCAATGTGACAGGAAAGAAAGAAAGAAAGAAAGAAAGAAAGAAAGAAAGAAAGAAAGAAAGAAAGAAAGAAAGAAAGAAAGAAAGAAAGAAAGAAAGAAAGAAAGAAAGAAAGAAAGAAAGAAAGATAAAGAAAAGTGGAAAACTTTTATCTTTAATGTATATTTACCATTAAATTATCCATACATAGCAGGTGTATGACTGAGTAAAGGGCAGTACCCTCCACTTTGGACATCACCACCCCACCTCTTTACCGCATCCAACCACAGAACGCTGTGCATTCACTGACAAAATGCATGGAATCTCTGGAGCCTGTGCGAAGGGAGGAAGGACAGCAAATTACCAATAAAATATACATAAATACCAGGTGCATAAGTAATAAACCAGGCAATCTGAGAAGGAAGGAAGGAAGGAAGGAAGGAAGGAAGGAAGGAAGGAAGGAAGGAAGGAAGGAAGGAAGGAAGGAAGGAAGGAAAGAAAGTAGGAGGAAAGAAAAAAAAAGACAAAGAAAAACAGCAAACTTTTATGTAAATTTACCAAGAAAGGAAAAGAAAGAAAGAAAGGAAAGAAAGAAAGAAAGAAAGGAAAGAAAGAAAGGAAAGAAAGAAAGAAAGAAAGAAAGAAAGAAAGAAAGAAAGAAAGAAAGAAAGAAAGAAAGAAAGAAAGAAAGAAAGAAAGAAAGGAGAGAAGGAAGGAAATGATAGAATGAAAAACAGCAAACTCTTATTTTTAATGTAAACTTACAATTAAAATAAACAAACATACAGTACATAGAAGGTGTATAAATAATAAAACAGGCAATGTGGGAAGAAAGAAAGAAAGAAAGAAAGAAAGAAAGAAAGAAAGAAAGAAGGAGAGAAGGAAGGAAATGATAGAATGAAAAATGGCAAACTCTTATTTTTAATGTAAATTTACCATGAAAATCTCTATACATAGCAGGTGGGTGAAGGAGCGATAAATCAGGCAATGTGAGCGCTCTCTCTATACACCCAGCATGACCTCTCGCCTAGTTTTCTTGCTGTCTGGTCTACAATCAGTCAACAAGTGCTCATGAACCCATTCTAGCCATCTCCATGTGCCATAAACAAAGACTCTGCAAAGACACAGAGCCCCAAGGCAAACATTTCATTAGAATTCTCACTCTTAAAAAAGCAACACTCAATATCTGTCAAAGCTCAGGCAGAGCTGGAGTTCAGAGCAGACAAGGACTAGGAAAACAGCAGGAAACAAGGAACAAAGCTCGGTATCAATTACATTCCTTCCGGTGATAAGATATTAACTGCTACAATTGTGGAGATAAACAATGACATGCATTGTACCAAACCATTTAAGAGAAAATAACAGAATGCTTTAAAAGGTGCAAAAGGTAATAGATTTTTCAGGATTCAATGATGAGCGCTTTATAGTTATAAATGATTGCTTTTAGTTGTGAAATTAGCTTCAAAATCTGTAAAGCACAGCAGAGTTAATGGTTCTCCAGGTCCATTCATTGTTGCCTGCTGGGGGGACCCGATCCCATCTCAAGTCTTCATTTCTTTTATGATGATATAAGCATGTACCTTTCATCCGGAAATAAGGAAATTAGCCAAAACTAGACTTCATTTCACTAGCACCCCTTATTTTTATATATATATATATTGTGAGGGATTGGCTCGGTGGCGGGTGTGGATGACCCCTTGGGGGGTTCGTTACACAGGGAGATAGCTGAGAAGTGGTTGCAAACAACAGTGTATGGTTTTATTCTTGCAATTTTCTTCACACAAGTGCAAGCATCAAAACATCAAAAATAAAAATAAAACACAAAATAAATCCTTGCCACTGTGGGCGGCTACCTTCACACACAGGAACCTACCTAAGGAGTCTGTCCCCAACCTACTGTTGGGCAGACTTGGCTGATCATACAGCAGACCATCAATAGTCCATTTATTTTCTCTTCACACAGAAAATGTCCCTTTGTTTTTCTTCACCCAGAAAATGTCCATTTGGTTTTCTCTTCACATAGAAATAGTTCATTTTCTCTTCACATAGAAAACATCCATTTGTTTTTCTCTTCACATAGAAATAGTTCATTTTCTCTTCACACAGAAAATGTCCCTTTTCTCTTCACATAGAAAATATCCTTTGTTTTTCTCTTCACATAGAAAACAATCCAAGACCTCACCTTGAGAAGTCTTTTTACCCTCCTCAGCGCACATCGCTTCAGGAGGCATTCCTCTCATATGCTCACACAGCTTCAGGGGGCACACATCTGACTGCCCACCTCTCCCCAGCTCACACAGCTTCAGGAGGCAGCAATCAATAGACTTCCTCTGGACAACTTATAGAGGCCTCAATCTCCTCATTCTGAATAGCTGAAGGTTTTTCAACTTCCTTAAACCTTCCTGGCTACCTTTGCAGCCAACACCCTATAGTAATTGGTGAATTGTCTAAACCAAGCAGAAGTGTATCTCCCATCTCTGACAACACTCACAGATTTACCTGACTTCCTGTCACAATATATATATATGTATATATATATATACACACACACACACACACACACACACACAGGGCCATCTTTAGTATTGCTTGGACACTGGGCAAACATTCCCTTTGTTCCTCTCAAATCCACTTATCTATTTGTGGGCAGTGTGGGCTCAAATGGCAGCTGCTTTGGGCCCCATAACAATGACTGTGCCTGGGGCAGTTGCCCCTTTTGCTCTCTGTTAAAGACATCCCCCTGTGTATATAGGGTGGTAACCATCACCAAAGTATGCATGACTTTATTGGAACAATTTGAAAATCTGACTTTTTGTGTGTGTGTGTGTGTGTGGGGGGGGGGGGGGGGGTTATCTCTAAGATTGTGAGGTTATTTTTTCAGGTTGACCATGAGCATTCACAATTTAACAGGTAGCATTTTGATCCAAGCTAGAAAGATGGGTTGACAGGGGAGATAGAGCTAAAGAGTTTATGGTTGTAGTGACAGGTAGTATAGTGACCTGTTTTGATAGTAATTGCTTAATGACAGGTGAACAGATGAGTTTTTAGAAGTTGGCCTTCTTAAAGCAGAACTTCTTTCTCCCTCCCAGGAGGCTCTGCCTACCCTTTTGGGCGCCGCCATTACAGTGCATGCACTGATGTGCCCATGGTCTCTGTGCAGCCTTTGGATCCTGGTAGAGCACAACGACACATTAATGCTTCTGCAGGCGATTTTCCACACCCATGCAAAGATGGGGAAGGTTTCAGTCCTCCCTGGCAGGGCTGTCTTTAACACAGGGCAAAAGGGGCAGCTGTCCCGGGCATAGCCATTGTTGTGAGGCCCAAAGCAGCTGCTCCTTGAGCCCATACTGCCTGCAAATAGTTGATAAGTGCATTTGGTAGGGCCCAAGAAAATCCGGAGCATGCACAGATGGCCAGGGAAACCGGCGCATGCACAGATGTTCAGGGGAACCGGCGCATGCACAGAAGGCCAGGGAAACCGGCACATGCACAGAAGGCCAGGGAAACCGGCGAATGCACAGATGGCCAGGGAAACTGGCACATGCACAGATGGCCAGGGAAACCGGCGCATGCACAGAAGTCCAGAGAAACCGGCGAATGCACAGATGGCCAGGGAAACCGGCGCATGCACAGAAGGCCAGGGAAACCGACACATGCACAGATGGCCAGGGAAACCAGGGCATGCACAGATGGCCAGGGAAACCGACGCATGCACAGATGGCCAGGGAAACCGGCGCATGCACAGATGGCCAGGGAAACCGGCGCATGCACAGATGGCCAGGGAAACTGACACATGCACAGATGGCCAGGGAAACCGGCGCATGCACAGAAGGCCAGGGAAAACGGCGCATGCACAGATGGCCAGGGAAACCGGTGCATGCACAGATGGCCAGGGAAACCAGTGCGTGCACAGATGGCCAGGGAAACCGGTGCATGCACAGAAGGCCAGGGAAACTTGCATGCACAGAAAGCCAGGGAAACTGGTGCATGCACAGATTGCTAGGGAAACCGGCGCATGCACAGATGGCCAGGGAAACCGGCTCATGCACAGAAGGCCAGGGAAACCGGCTCATGCACAGATGGCCAGGGAAACTGGCACATGCACAGAAGGCCTGGGAAGCCGCTGCATGTGAAGATGTGCCACAGGGATCTTTTAGGACCTGAACCATGCGGCACATCTGCATATGCCCTGAGGGTCGGGAGAAATTCTCATCTAGGCAAGAAATGCATAAGCATTCACTGCCTGTTTTAACCCCTAACAACCTGCACCACCTTGCATGTGGTTGCAGAGCAGTTACAATTTGAAGGGTCTCATCCAGGAAGGGGTACTGCGAGTACGACAGGGGGAATAAAGTTTGCCACTCCGTTTGCCCAAGAGGATTACAGAGGGAGGTGAGGCTTGTTAACATACTACATACACTTTGTGTAAATTTGTATTAAAGAAAAGTACACACGAAAAGAATCACCAAACCAAATTGCAGTATTAGGATAAGGTGGGCTAAAATATGTTTTTAAAATTGCAAAGGTGTGTATGAATGGAAAAGTGTGAATGCAGCCTTAACATTAACCAGTATGCAATGTCTTTTGTTTCAAATAAGGCTTTATGCATTGACATACCTCCTTAGACCCAGTCTGTCCGGACAGTGTGGTCACCTGCTGACTTGACATCATCAAAAGGCAGCCTAACTCTTCAATAAGACAGATAAGTTAAATCCAACACAATTTTACTTCAGAGATGTGCAGTAGAGAGGATGTTTTTCCAGTCTTTTGAGGTGTAAGAAGGCATTGGGGTTGATTTAATAAATGCAAACAGACGGTGCAGTTTCCAAGTGCAGTTGAACTCATTTTCTCCAGAGCTTAGTGAATATGGTGAAGCTCTGGTAATTTCTATCATCTGATCCAAGCAAAAACACTGTTTTTTTTTTTTCTTGCACCTGATTGGTATTGTGAAGGGACTGGTAAAGCATAGCTCCCAACTGTCCCTGATTTCAAGGGACTGTCCCTGATTTGGAACAAAGTCCTTCTGTCCTTCTTTCTTCCTCATTTGTTCCTCATTTGGGTCTGATCTATATAGTTGCATATAAAATGCACTATTTATCTTTCAGAAAGTGTTTCCTAGTGCTAAACCTTTCATCCAAATTCTAAATTGCTACATTTGTGCTGCCAATACGTTTCAGGGGAAGTGCCTCCCCCTTCCTCAAGGTTGTTAGATTGAATACCTTGAAAAATCTGATGGCTTCTCTTGATATTGTTGATCAATAAAAATTTAGACCTAAACTTCTTAAGTGTCATGAACGTTTGTACTGGGTGCTCCTCCACACTCATCCCAAAGCTGGATATAAGCAGGAGAGAGTAGCAAGAAAAGCCAAAGCGTTTCGGGGGAAGTGCCTCCCCCTTTTTTAGAGTTGTCAGATTGGATACCTCGCAAATCTGATCAATTGTCTTGATATTATAGATCAATAAAAATTTAGACCTAAACTTCTTAAGTGTCATGAACTTTTGTACTGGGTGCTCCTCAACACTCAACCCAAAGCTGGATATAAGCAGGAGAGAATAGCAAGAGAAGCCAAAGCTTTCCGGGGGAAGTGCTGCCCTTCTCCTCAGGGATGTCAGATTGAATACCTTGACAAATCTGATGGCTTGTCTTGATACTCTTGATCAATAACAAAAATTTGGACTTAAACTTCTTAACCACTTAAGCCCCGGAGGATTTGGCTGCTCAAAGACCAGGGCCTATTTTGCGATTCGGCACTGCGTGATTTTAACGGACAATTGCGCAGTCGTGCGACGCTGTACCCAAATTAAATTGATGTCCTTTTTTTTCCCCACAAACAGAGCTTTCTTTTGGTGCTATTTGATCACCTGTGCGATTTTTACTTTTTGCGCTATAAACAAAAAAAGAGCGAACATTTTGAAAAAATAACAATATTTTTCACATTTTTTTATGAAATTCCCAAAAAAAAAATATTTAAAAATCAACATTTTTTAACATTGTAGGCCAATTTGTTTTCTGCTACATATTTTTGGTAAAAAAAAAAACGCAATAAGCGTATTTTGATTGGTTTGCGCAAAAGTTATTGCATTTACTAACTACGGGAAAGATTTGTCATTTTTATTGTTTTTTTTATAACGAGTAATAGCGGGGATCTGCGATTTTTTTTTTGCGGGACTGCGACATTGCGGCACACAGATCGGACCCCTGACTGACATTTTTGACACTTTTGGGGGTACCAGTGACATTACTACAGTAATCAGTGCTAAAAATATGCACTGTTACTGTAAAAATTACACTGGCAGGGAGGGGGTTAATTTTATTAGTGATCAAGGGGCTAAGTGTGTCCCTAGGGGCGTGCTTCTAACTGTAAAGGGGTGTGGCTTTTGATGTAACCACAGAGACATACGATCCTACATAGCAGGATCGTATGATCTCTGCTGTTACATCAAGGAGAATGACATGCGGCTTTGTTTACATCAGCCGCCTGCCTTTCTCCCTCTCCAGCGGGAGATCGCGAGTGACTGGCAGACATCGGGACATCGGGTCCGCCGGTCACATGCGCGGGGATGCAGGGGAATGAGTGGGGGCGGGAGCGTGCCTCCGGCGGCGCGCGCTCGACCCCTGCAGGCTCCTGGGTGAGCGACGTAGTACTACGTCACTTTACCCAGGAGGGGCTGACCGCCGCAGTAAATATACTGTGGGTGGTCGGCAAGGGGTTAAGCGTCATTACCTTTTGTACTGGGTGCTTCTCAACGCTCAATCCCAACCTGGATAAAAGTGTGGGAGAGTAGCAAGAGAAATGAACGCGTTTCAGGTGAAGTGCCCCCCCCCCCCTTCCTCAGAACTGTCAGATCGGATACCTTACAAATCTGAAGGCTTCTCTTGATCAATAAAAATTTGGACTTAAACTTCTTAAGTGTCATGAACTTTTATACTGGGTGCTTCTCAAGACTTACCCCAAAACTGGATATAAGTCGGAGAGAAAAGCAAGAGAAACCAACGCGTTTCGGGAAAGTGTCTCCCCCTTCCTCAGGGTTGTCAGATCGAATACTTTGACAAATCTGATGGCTTCTCTTGATATTGTTGATCAATAAAAATTTAGACCTAAACTTCTTAAGTGTCATGAACTTTGTACTGGGTGCTCTTCAACACTCATCCCAAAGCTGGATATAAGCAGGAGAGAGAAGCAAAAGAAGCCAAAGCTTTCAGGGGAAGTGCCTCCCCCTTTCTCAGGGTTGTCAGATTGGATACCTCGCAAATCTGATGGATTCTCTTGATATTATAGATCAATAAAAAAAATTGGGATTTAAACTCCTTAAGTGTCATGAACTGTTGATTATAGATCAATAAAAATTTAGACCTAAACTTCTTAAGTGTCATGAACTTTTGTAATGGGTGCTCCTCAACACTCAACCCAACAGTATCTTTTGTAGGTTTTACGGGCCCTTTAACCACTTGCCGACCAGCCGCCTATATAGGGCCGCAGGTCAACAGGTTCCCGCAAATCACCGTACCTTTGCGCACTCGCCAGTGGGGAAACCGATCCACGGGGCCGGCGGCCACGATTGCTGCCGGGGCACCCGCGATCACTCCCCGCGGAGAGAGAGCGGCGGTCTTCTGTTGTAAACACAGCAGACCGTTGTTCTCTCAGGAATCATCACAGGGCTCCTGTGATCCTTCTATTTAGGAACACAGATCTCTGTGTTGATTTCACAAGCCCCTCCCCCTCACAGTTAGAAAACACCAGCTAGGCTTACATTTTAACCCTCTGATCACCCCTGGGTTAACCCCTTCCCTGCCAGTGTCATTATTACAGTAACAGTGCATATTTCTAGCACTGATTACTGTAGTAATGTCACTGGCCCCCCCCCCCCAAAAGTGTCAAAAATGTCAGTTAGGGCTCCGATCTGTCTGCCGTAATGTTGCTGTCCCGCTAAAAATCGATGATCACCGCCATTACTAGTAAAAAAATAAATAAATAAAAATGACATAAATCTTTCCCCTAGCTTGTAGACGCGATAACTTTTGCGCAAACCAAACAAAATTTGCTTATTTGGATTTTTTTTTTACCAAAAATATGTAGCAGAATACAAACTGGCCTAAAATTTTAAAAAAATGTGATTTTAAAATTTTTTTTATTGGGGATGTTATATAGCAGAAAGTGAAAAATATATTTTTTTTAGAATTGTCGCTCTTTTTTTGTTTATAACGCAAAAAATAAAAATCGAACAGGTGATCAAATACCATCAAAAGAAATCAATAAAGGTGCATATATAAAAACAAAGCCTCATACACACTCTAGCAGTGCTAGTACGCTCTTGTTTCCAGGAGCCTCAAATTTGCAAAGCAACCAAGATACAAATCATATTACATGAATGCAATTGTCCTGTTGCTATATGACATATTAATGGTTGTTATTAAAGTCTCTTTATAAATAAATAAGTAAAAAATAGGTAGTGCAAGAAAGTCCCCAAAAGGTCCTCTTCAAATACCCAGAAGTAGTAAAAGAGCCTTCACCACACCAACGTGCATCCCCTAGGTAATGGGAACGCACCCTTATTAAAAGGATCAAGCGCTTTGGATATTAGGTAAAACTTCCACTTCCAACTGGCCACTCACATCCTGGTCCTGGAATGGGCTTGTCAATAGGATCACCAGTTCCTTATTTCCTCATAGTCAAGATCACATGCAATAAAACAAGGGGACCCATAGTGTAACATGTAACACACAATTCATATTTATTGTATCAAAGATATTGCACTCACATGGTATCAGAAAGTAACAGCATGTAGAATATAGTACCCAGGAATTCCGCTGATCCTCCCGCCAGAACCGCACATACGCTGCCACTGCTGCACAGCAAGGACCGGACACCTCCGCTGTGGACAACCGGATTCCAGGTCGTGTCAACGGCGTGACGTAGGACGCTAGCAGGGTTTCCTAGGTAGCCGCGTGTTTACGCCCTGACGTGTTTCGTCATCACAGACTTCAACTGAGTTCTATTTGTGGGGGAAAACGGACAACAATTTTTTTTGAGTACAGTGTTACACGGCCGCGCAATTGTCCGTTAACCACTTTACCACCGGAGGATTTTGCTGTCTTACGTCCAGGCCACTTTTTGTGATTCGGGGTTGTGCGACTTTAACTGACAATTGCGTGGTCGTGCGACGCCGTACCCAAATGAAATTTACGTCCTTTTTTTCCCACAAACAGAGCTTTCTTTTGGTGGTATTTGATCACCTGTGCGATTTTTACTTTTTGCGCTATAAACAAAAAAATAGCGTATATTTTGAAAAAATAACAATATTTTTCACATTTTTTTTATATGAAATTCCCCCCCAAAAAAATTTAAAAATCTAATTTTTTTTACATTTTTGGCCAATTTGTTTTCTGCTACCTATGTTTGGTAAAAAAAATCACAATAAGCGTATTTTGATTGGTTTCGCAAAAGTCATTGCGTTTACTAACTAAGGGAAAGATTTCTGTAATTTTTGGTGTTTTTTTTTTTTAACGAGTAATGGCGGTGATCTTTTTTTTTTTTTTGCGGGACTGCGACATTGCGGCGGACAGATCGGACCCTTGACTGACATTTTTGCCACTTTTGGGTTTACCAGTGACATTACTACAGTAATCAGTGCTATAAATATGCACTGTTACTGTAAAAATGGCACTGGCAGAGAAGGGGTTAATTTTATTGGAGAGGGAGGGGTTAATGTATGCCTGGTGCTTACTGACGTGTGTGGGGGGAGGTGACTGAGTGACACAGGGACAGATCGCAGGTTCAGCTATGCTGAACCCTGCAATCTGTCACTGTTTGTCACTTAGGAGATCCGCCCGCTTTGTTTACACAAGCGGGCGGATCTCCACACTCGATTCCCCGACGATTGGGGAAGAGCGGCGGTGATCACTGCTGCTCCTCCCCTGGCCCGACTCCCGCTGTGACTGAACACAGCGGGAGCGAGCCTCCGGCGGCGTGCGAGCGCCGCCCACAAGGGGAGGAGTCCAGCGACGTAGGTCTACGTCGCTGGACGGAATCGAGCCACTTTGCCGATGTACAGTCAACGTGACTGGTCGGCAAGTGGTTAAAATAACGCAGTGCCGAATCGCAAAAAATGGCCTGGTCATTAAGGGGGAAAATTTTCCGGTCCAGAGCTGGTTAAGCTCATCAGCATAACGCATGCCAGGGGCGGTCCTGCCTAGCAGACAAAAGCTGCTATTTAGGGGTACTATCAACCCAAAAAAAGAGTGAACTGCTATGAAATCCAGTAAAAAAAAAAAAAAACATTTAGGTATACTTTAGGTTTCTCCCAGAGTTTTGCAAAGACAAACTTTTTAACGATTATTTGACATTCGGCATGAGTAAGAGGGATCTGTTGTTGGCACTGAGAATGCTCTGTTTGTACCTGTCGAGGAGTCACTATGCACCTTCTTATCTTTCACCAGAGACTCATTTAAACGTTCCAATGACTCATGTGACAGACATTCATTTTGTTGCACCATTTCACCGCAGTAGGTGAATACCGACATAATTAGGAGTTACGGTTTGGCATGAAGACTGCCCAGGAACTTTTTCTCCTTTTTCGAATTTCATTCTCTCTATAAATGCGGTGCCGTTATTACTCATTTGTTACGAGGCTCGTGGCTACACTCCAGCCTGGAACATGTTGCAAATGTAAAATTACCACCTTGTTCCCAAATCACAATAAACACATTTTTCCAGGGGTTGCGACCACAGAAACAGCAATGAGGCAATACTTGTTTTTCCTTATTTTCTATCGGGAGTGGTCATGCTGCCTAGTAAATGAAAAGGCCATTTGCCAACTGCTTACAGGAAAGGCACTACTTCAAGACAAGGGTGAAGGCAGAGTACTGGGAAGATATCAGTAATCATTTCATAAGGACACTAAGGGGGGCATGTGATGGTTTAAAGCTGAAGTTAAGGTTTCCTTAAAGCCTAAGTAACCTAACTTACCTGTAATGAACAGAGTTGTATAAAGTACTCGAAACCCATACTTGAGTAAAAGTACAAGTGCTCGATCAAAAAGTGACTTGAGTAGAAGTGGAAGTGCTCGATCAAAAAGTGACTTGAGTAGAAGTACTAAAGTATTCAACATTTTTTGTACTTAAGTGTTGCAAGTAGTTTTTTTAAATTTTGCTACTCAAGTACTGAAAGTAAAAGTACCAGTAGTTTTGAAAAAAAAAATTGCTACTCAAGTACTGAAAGTAAAAGTACAAGTACTGTGTTATGTAGCTATTAAAGAAAGAAGTCAAAAGTTTGAACATCATATTGTTTTTTATTATTTCAAATGCAGCTTTTATTTATACATACAGTAGCATTTATTTTCGTATGCGCTGATAATACACATGTTTTGAGCTTCATGAAACCTGCCATCTACTGTTCTGGCAGTGGTAATTTTGCTAATAGTAACGAGTAACTATGCAGCACAAAAAAAAAAATATCGGAGTAGAAGTATTGAAATCATTGAAAAAATGTAGTGAAGTAAAAGTGGAAGTAGGAGAAAAAAATTCTACTCTAGGAAAGTACAGATACCGCCTTTCGGTACTTAAGTACAGTAGTGAAGTAGTTCTACTTAGTTACTATACATCTCTGGTAATAAAGGATGTGCCACCTTGTCCAGGCTTCTGGATCCTGCAGGAAATCTGTGCAGAGTGCCTGGCAGGGCCGCTGATAGGGCAGTACAGCCAGCCCTCCTGTACTGGGCCCAGGTCCCATCAGTTTAAAAGGGGGCCCAGGCACCTGCTGAGCAGGAGGGCCAGCTGTTCTGCCTTATTGCAGAAACAGATCCTATTATGTCTCCCTCTGGAGTGCTCCTGGCTTCTCCTCCTTATTAGGGTCGCTGATAGGGCAGTACAGCCAGTCCTCCTGTACTAGGCCCAGGCCCCATCAGTTTATCCGGTTCCAGACCGCCCACCGCCAATTTACTGCAACAGGCTGGCCCTCATGCGCGAAACGACGTAGACCTACGTCGGTCGCGCGCCTGCAGCTAGGGGGCGAGCGCGCCCCGGCGGCGGGGCGCTCCCCCCCCCACTCAGCAGCGTGGACTCTGATGCACGAGGCAATCGGCTCCAATTGCCGCCTTGCCACCCGCGATCGCTCCCCGTTGAGAGAAGAACGGTCAGATGTTGTAAACACAGTTGACCGTTCTTCTCTCTGGAATGATCACAGAGCTCCTGTGATCCTTCTATATAGGAACACAGGTCTCTATGATCATTTCACAAGCCACACCCCCCAACAGTTAGAATCACTCCCCTAGGCTCACATTTAACCCCTTGATCACCAACAGTATTAACCCCTTCCCTGTCATTATTACAGTAACAGTGCATATTTTTAGCACTGATGACTGTGGTAATGTCACTGGTCCCCCAAAAGTGTCAAAAGTGTCAGTCGGGGGTCCGATCTGTCCGCCGCAATGTCGCAGTCCTACTAAAAATCGCAGATTACTGCCATTACTAGTAAAAAAAAAAATGATACTAATGACAAATATTTTCCCTAGTTTGTAGACATGATAACTTTTGCGCAAACCAATCAAAACAATGCTAATTGGGATTTTTGTTACCAAAAATATGTAGCAGAATACAAATTGGCCTAAAATGATGAAAAAAATGTATATTTCCATTTTTTTATTGGGAATGTTATATAGCAGAATGTGAAAAAATATTGTTTTTTTTTTTTTTTCAGAATTGTCGCTCTTTTTTTGTTTACATAAAAATAAAAATCGCAGAGGTGATCAAATACCACCAAAAGAAAGCTCTGTTTGTGGGAAAAAAAGGACATCAATTGTATTTAGGTACAGCGGCACACAACCGCGCAATTGTCCGGTAAATTAACGCAGTGCTGAATCGCAAAAAATGGCCTGGTCAATAAGGGGGTAAAACCTTCCGGTCCAGAAGCGGTTAAGGTAAAAAATATTTTTTCCTTACAGCTTAGGTAACCTACCTTACCTGTAATGAAGGATGTCCCAGCTTGTCCTGGCTTCTGGATCCTGTGGAATCTTCTGTGCAGTGCTCCTGGTCTTCTTCCCCCCAAAGAACTTCTAGCACTGTAGGGGTGTTCAAAGCTAAATTTTAAGTTAAAACATTTTTTTTTTATCCTTACAGCTTTAGTAACCTAACAAACCTGTAATGAAGGATGTCCCACGTTGGTGCTGGATCCAGGGCCATCTTTAACACAGGGCAAAAGGGGCAGCTGCCCTGGGCCCAAGTCATTATTGTGGGGCCCAAAGCAGCTGCCCCTTGAGCCCGCACTGCATGCAAATAGTTGATAAGTGGATTTGGGAGGGCCCAAGAAAATATGTGCCCAGGGTCCAATCAATATTAAAGACGGCCCTGGCTGGATCCTGTGGAAGTCTTCTGTGGTGGGTGCCTGGTCCTCTTCCTGGCAAAGAACATCCACCACTGTGGGGGTGTTGGATCATACAACGTGTTTCATGTCTGACCAGGGCTTTTTTTCTCAGACAATAGGTGCAGGAACTCCCTCCTTCAAGGAGTCCCCCCTTGTCTCTGTGCCTTACCCAGCTCTAAGCACTGTCCCTCGGTTCCACCCTTACCCACCCACCTCCCAGTACTGCCCCAAGAAGCATTTTGTGGTGCTAAATGATTTATATGTAATTTGTCTAACAACAAGAAAAGCAGTAAAATAGATCCCCTGGAGCCAGCAACAAAAGAACCCTCATACAACAATAGACTCCCCCAGCAACAATGGACCCCACCCCAACAACAAAAGCCCCCCCAAGCAACAATAGATCCCCCAAACACAACAACAGACCCCCCCCCCACACACACACACACAGCAGCAATGGACCACCCACAACGAAATACCACCACCAAGCAACATTAGACCCCCAGCAGCAACAACAGATTTCACAGCAGCCAGTATCAATAGACCCTCCAGCAGCCAGCAATAATCGACCTTTCCCTCAAAAGTAGATCCCTACCAGTAACATAAGACCCCTCCCCCCAACAACATCAATAGACCCCCCACCATCAACAGAGATGTATAATAACTAAGTAGAACTACTTCACTACTGTACTTAAGTACCGAAAGGCGGTATCTGTACTTTCCTGGAGTACAATTTTTTTCTCCTACTTCCACTTTTACTTCACTACATTTTTTCAATGATTTCAATACTTCTACTCCAATATTTTTTTTTTTTGTGCTGCATAGTTACTCGTTACTATTATAAAAATTACCACTGCCAGAACAGTAGATGGCAGGTTTCATGAAGCTCAAAACACGTGTATTATCAGCGCATACGAAAATAAATGCTACTGTATGTATAAATAAAAGCTGCATTTGAAATAATAAAAAACAATATGATGTTCAAACTTTTGACTTCTTTCTTTAATAACTACATAACACAGTACTTGTACTTTTACCATCAGTACTTGAGGAGCAATTTTTTTTTCAAAACTACTGGTACTTTTACTTTCAGTACTTGAGTAGCAAATTTTTTTAAAAAACTACTTGCAATACTTAAGTACAAAAAATGTTGAATACTTTAGTACTTCTACTCAAGTCACTTTTTGATCGAGCACTTGTACTTTTACTCAAGTATGGGTTTCAAGTACTTTATACAACTCTGACCATCAACAATAGACCCTCACAAAAAAACAGATCCCCACCAGTGACAATAGATCCCCCAGCAGCCAGCATCAATAGACCCTCCAGCACACCCCTTGCTATTACATACATTCGGTGCTGGAGGTGCCGTAACTGCGTTCCCCCGCGTTCCCGCTGAAAAAAAGCCCTGTGTCTGACATTTCGGGATGGCTACTGTGTATGTTTATCAAATTAGGCCATTTTGTCACTGTTTCCATCTTAATAACCAGTGTACCATGATTATACACAGGGCTGCTGTTAGAAATCACGGGGGCCCCATACAGCCTACCTGGCAGGGCCCCCGAATATATCAAGACAATATTTTCACTAAAAATACACTAAAATCATTATTAGTGGACACAAACATACAGTAACAGAGAACCTGTGTGAATTATCACTTTTTAATTGTTTTTTTACATTTAAAAAAAAAAAAAGAATTTTTTTAATGTTAAACATTTTTTACAATTATTCTATTTTACAATTTTTTTTTTTTCTTTTACAATGTGTTCTTTTTTTTACAGGACAGAGAAGCCTGCAGTGCTGTAGGGGAGAAGGGGGTGGCACAGTGAAAGGGTGGCATACGGGGAGGGGGGGGGTGGGATCAGAAGCAGGCAGGACTTAGTGTCTAAGAAGTAAATACAGGAACGATTTTCTGTCTGCAGGGAGGGCCTCTGCCCTCCCTGCAGAGAGACGCACAGGGCTTCCTTCTGTAATTGCTCCTCCGCCCAGGGGCGTAACTACAGGGGTTGCAGGGGTTGCAATTGCAACTGGGCCCCATGCTCCAGGACGCCTGTGCGGCTCCCCTGTACACCTGGATAGGAGGGGTGGCGGGGGCAGCATGTAGAGAAATCACTGACCTCCTTTTTCCTCCTGTAGCTGCAGGAGGAAAATGGAGGAGATTGGTTCCTCTGTATGCTGCCCCGCCACTCCTCCTATCCAGTTCACTTGTGTTCTGCTGTCTCTGGGCTCCTGTGTGCTCCCCTGGTCCCCCCCCCTCCACTGTGCTGCCCCCCCCCCCCCCACTGTGCTCCCTTCCCTCTCCTGCCGGCTGCTGCAGGGTATGTGTCACAATAGAGAACCAGGAAGGGGTCGGTAAATATGTAATTTACCAGCTCCTTCCTTTTCTGAATGGACAGAGTCATAGTCAGCGACACTGTAAAAAAAAAAAAATAAAATGATAAAAAATAACACAATTAAATACCAAAGAAAATAAAAACTACTGACACCAGTGGGTGAACTTCCAGGATCACAAAGGTCACACTTGCGACCGGGCCCTGGCATTCCACCACCGTGGGGAGGCCCCAAGATGGCAGGAAGGGGGCCCACTGCAGAACTTGCGAAAGGATCCCGCAACAAGAGTAAAGGGCCCCAGGATCAGTGGGAAGAGCCCCAGGCTTGAAGGGAAGGGCCCCGGCCAGGGGGGCCCTTCATGGTTTCTTGCACCGGGGCCCTGAAGGTTCTAGTTACGCCTCTGCCTCTGCCCAACCGCACTGATTCCCTGTGCTGTTGGGGCCCCCCTGTGTGTCCGGGCCACCTACAAGAGGACTGGTGCCCCCCCCCTGATTTTACAGCACGGTGTTTATAATAGGTGGTCGCAAATACCGATTCGTCTCCTGAAGGAAGTTCTTGCATAGCCTCCTATGCAAATAATAGGGCTGGAAAGGCATCAGCCCAGATCTTCTGTTGAGGTGAAGATGGGAATTAGGAAAGTAAAATTTCCAGACATTTTGAAGCCATGAAAAAAACAAGTTTTTTTCCATTGGTGTTTTTTCTGAAAAATCGACATTTTTGGAGAAATTTAAAAAAAATTCAATGTGGGGTAATTTTACAAGCTGAAAGTCATTTTGTTACCATGAGAATTGTAAAATGTGATGTGTATAAAAGTATTATACTTAAAATAAAAGTACAGCTTATTCAGTAAATGAACTAAACCTAATTGTTACCATTTTTTTTACAAATAGAAAAACAAGGACTGTACAGTGTCTTGAAAAAGTATTCATACCCCTTGAAATTTTCCACATTTTGTCATGTCACAACCAAAACTGTAAATGTATTTTATTGGGATTTTATGTGATAGGCCAACACAAAGTGGCACATAATTGTAAAGTGGAAGGAAAATGATAAATGGTTTTCAACATTTTTTACAAATAAATATCTGAAAATTTGGAAAATTTCAAGGTGTATGAATACTTTTTTAAGGCACTGATAATGTGAAGAGCATTTCAACTATACATGAGAACAGGTAGCCACTAGTAATCGGCCGATATCGTTTTTTTAGTGCCGATACCGATTTTTTGGTAATCGGATATCGGTATCGGCCGATATTGGCTGATATTGTCGGACATTTAAAAAATTTTTTTTTACAGGTACAGTTGTGGAGGGATCTGGGGGTCTAGAAGACCCCAAACCCCTCCTCTGCACTTAAAAGCATTCAAAACAGCCAAGTTTGGCTGTTTTGAATGCTGTCATTTTTTTTTAATAATTTGGCGCAGAGTACCTGGAAGTGATGTCATGACATCACTTCCGGATTTTAACATGGATTCTTGATCAGAGCCGAATGCGGGAGACCCAGGCAAGCCGCGGCGGGAGGGGAGGGACGTCCAATCCTGCTCCTTTTAATGACAGCCAATCAGCTTTCTTAGCCGCACCGGTTGTCATTACAAGATAGCCGACCGTCGGCTATGGATGCCGGTACTGGGGTGCAGGCATCACTCCGGTACAGAACTTTCCTGGAATTTCGCCAATATCTGTAACCTCAGGGGCCGATTCCGATATATCCGGGAAAGGGCGTATCGGCCCCCGATATATCAGCATTGTTGATCCCTAGTAGGCACCCCCCTTTCCCTCATAATAATTTAAAAGCTTCCTGCCAATATGCATTTTCAGTTATTGGCAATGCGGATCCAGAAGCATATATTGCTCTTGCAAGAGCTTGATGAATGTTCTTCTGATTTTCAGATGTCATTTTCTGTATAAATTAAGAGATTGTGTATTTTTTGGAGGCCATAGTTTGTAACGCTTCCTGACTTGAAGATGCTGCTGATATAGAAACACTTTATGATGATCCAGAAGCAGCAGAAATAAAGTTTCTGGAAGGAGAACTGTGGAGGGAAAAGCTCCTTGCACTTTCATTCTGGTCCTCATTATTTCATTCCAAAAAGTATTTGTAATGTCTATAGGGCACCTTTGGCATGCCAGGGTGTGTTTTGTCATCCTTGTAGGATTTGGAAAAGAATATTTCTTCTCACAATATCTTCAAATTGCAGCTTTGCTCTCAGCAGAAATTGCAATGTGGAAATGTTTCCAAACTCTAGATGTTGGTCTCATCATTTTACTGGGAGGAGGAAAAGAAAACTAAATTTACTGAGCAGACTATAGGGAAACATTATGCTGTGATAGTGGAGAACATAAATAGGAATTATTTAAAGTTACAAAAGATAAACTAATTTTTCAGAAAAATGTACCCTCTTACCTGTCACTTAAGACCTGGGAGGTCAGAAACTACCATCTACTGTATTACAACAATCACCCAACTGTAAGAGACACAAGATGGAACCCACAAGCAAACTAGCTGAAACCTTTCCCCTGCAGTGCACTCTAGTGGCAGAAATGCATATTTCTCTTGTTTGTGAACTGCTTTGCGAATTACAGTGTTACTTGAATTGTATTCCAGGATTAAATTGTCTTCAGCTGAGAGAACTTGCAAGAATTTAAAGCCCCGTACACACGATCAGATTATCGAACGATCTGTCATCCGTTTTTTGTGGCATGCTAGTATGATGTGGAAAGTGAAGAGGTTATTTTCATACGAATTTTCCCGTACGACAGAATTCTACTTCAGAAGTGATGTCATGTGTTGGATAAGGCCTTTAAGGCCCGTACACACGATAAGAAATTCTAAAGGGAAATTTCGTTCGACGACCGATCTGCCGATTTTCGGATTGTTAGTATGGTGCTTTCAACAGCCAACTCCGACTTTTCGACTGACAAAATCCTGATGTTCAGGCTATATAATTTTTGTCGTCCGTAATACAACGTCTGATTTTCATCTCATTTGTACAGATTTTGACGGAAAAAAAATCTTAAGAGCAAGACTAGGCATGCTCAGAGACGAAAGAACACATACAAAGCAATCCAACACATGACATCACTTCTGAAGTAGAATTCTGTCGTACGGGAAAATTCGTATGAAAATAACCTCTTCACTTTCCACATCAGACTAGCATGCCACAAAAAACGGACTACAGATCGTTCGATAATCTGAACGCGTGTACGGGGCTTAAGACTTTTCATAAAGGGGATGATTTACAAACGGCAAATGGACTGTGCACTTTGCAAAGTGCAGTTGCACTCTGCAAGTGCAGTTTCTCCAGAGCTTAGTAATTGAGGGAAAGCTCTGCTGACTACCATCATCCAATCACGTGTAAACAGCAAAAAAGCGTTTTTTTTTTGTTTTTGTTTTTTTATTTTCCTTGTACATGATTGGGTATAATTTGCAAAGTGAAGCTTTACCTCATTTACTAAGCTGTGGAGCAACTGCAGTTACAGAGCGCAACTGCACTTTGCAAAGAGCACAATCTATTTGCCTTTAGTAAATCAACCCCAGAATCTCAAAAATCGTTCATTAAAGTGGATGTAAACCTCATTCATGAAATTTGACCTGGGCACACATATCTGTAGTGTTTACTTATCTCTCTCCAAAGCCCTAAGTCCCGTGTTTTTTCTGCTGCTCCGTTCCTCTGTTATCAGCATGATAACTTCTGACAAGTTCTCTCACACTGGAGAAAAAAGCAGCTGGAAATTTGTGTCAGGGAGGGAACTAAGAGACAGATAAGCAGAGAGCTTGTCTATTCACAGCACAGCTCTTCAACTTTCTTCCTTCCTCTGCCTTTGTGGAGTGGGTGTGTGTGCCTTTCCTCCATTCAGCTGTCACACAGTGTATGCCAAGACTCCCCTCCCACTGCTGAAACAGGAAGAAACATTTCTAACACAATATGCACTTTCTAAAGAATATAGAAAAGTGAAGACAACAGATATACAAGTAAAACTTATGTAGGGGGATTTGTCTTATCTCTGTGTATCATCTGAGGCTGTTCACTTCACTGGGTATATGTAAGGGTTTACATCCACTTCAAAGTCTTCATGTTATATAGTTTGAATGCCAGGTCATAAATATATTATTTATCATTGTAAAAAAAAAACACTTCAGTTTTTTTCCAATTTCTCCTGAAAAAAACAAAAAATGATTTTGGAAAAATCCCAGGCATTCCCATCTCTAATGAGAATACCCGATGAGCTGTCCATAACTGCCTGGTCAATAGGCACGCTGTAGCCTAAATGTTGACCTGTTCAAGAAATTTGCCCGCAGTGTGACGGTGCCATCTGCTGGAGGATATCGATGATCATGGCATAATCCACAACATTTACAGATTGGACAGAGGACTATCCAAGGGGCGAGTTAGGGATGCCAATGAGGCTGATAATTGAGGGTGCAAATGAGTTCTAACATGCAGAGTCAGGCAATTTTCCCTCTCTCTTATATTTGGATCCCAGGCATGATACCAAACTTAAGGATGGACTCACATAATGTATCAACTTTGCTCTTTTGTCATTATTTCTTTTGTGATATCATTAGGATCTATTTATATACTTAGTAGTGATTTTCTTTTCCATGTAATTAAATAAAACCCTTGCTTCTTTTAATAATACTTTTATTATTGTTACCACTATGAATATTATCGGAGCGATAACAGAATAGCATATTATAGGAGCAGACAAGATAGAATCTATAATAATTACTTTATCTAGGGAAAATACACCCCCCCCCCCCATATTTCAGAGGTTTAAAAAGTTCAAGTCACCCCCCCCCCCCACCACCCTGGTTCACACCAGTGCAGCGTTGAAATTGCAACTTGCACCTTCAATTTCATCGCAGCTTGCGACTTAATTTAACAGAAGTCTATGCAATAAGCAATGAAATCCCCAAAAAAGTAGTACAGGAACCTTTTTGAAATTTGCTGCAACTTGACTCGCAATGATTTGAACGGTTCCATTGCCGGTAATGAGGTGTGACTTATCATGCAATTCTGAGCTGTCAAAACGCATGACAAATCGCACCATTGTAAACCTGAACTCAGTAGAAGAAGCTCCCAACAGGGACCTGCCCCCTCCTCTTCCATTGAGAAAAACCCCTGAATGTGGGAGAGTATGATGAATGACTCCCCCCCCATTCAAAGATTATGTTAAATGCTGTTTACACTATACAGTGTATAATGAGTACACCCCTCTCATTTTTGTAAATATTTTATTATACCTTTTCATGTGACAACACTGAAGAAATGACACTTTGCTACAATGTAAATTAGTGAGTGTACAGCTTGTATAACAGTGTACATTTGCTGTCGCCTTAAAATAACTCAACACACAGCCATCAATGTCTAAACCACTGGCAGCAAAAGTGAGTACACCCGTAGGTGAAAATGTCCAAATTGGGCCCAATTAGCCATTTTCCCTCCCCGGTGTCATGTGACTTGTTAGTGTTACAAGGTCTCAGGTGTGAATGGGGAGCAGGTGTGCTAAATTTGGTGTTATCGCTCTCACTCTCTCATATTGGTCACTGGAAGTTCAACATGGCACCTCATGGCAAAAAACTCTGGGGATCTGAAAAAAAGAATTGTTGCTCTACATAAAGATGGTCTAGGGCTAGGCTATAAGAAGATTGCCAAGACTCTGAAAATGAGCTGCAGCATGGTGGCCAAGACTATACAGTGGTTTAACAGGACAGGCTCCTCTCAAACAGGCCTCGCCATGGTCGACCGAAGTAGTTGACTGCACATGCTCAGTGTCATATCCAGAGGATGTCTTTGGGAAATAGACGTATGAGTGCTGCCAGCATTGCTGCAGAGGTTGAAGGGGTGGGGGGTCAGCCTGTCAGTGCTCAGACCATACACCGCACACTGCATCAAATTGGTCTGCATGGCTGTCCTCCCAGAAGGAAGCCTCTTCTAAAGATGATGCACAAGAAAGCCCGCAAACAATTTTCTGAAGACAAGCAGACTAAGGACATGGAATACTGGAACCATGTCCTGTGGTCTGATGAGACCAAGATAAACTTATTTGGTTCAGAAGGGGTCAAGCATATGTGGCGGCAACCAGGTGAGGAGTACAAAGACAAGTGTGTCTTGCCTACAGTCAAGCAGGGTGGTGGGAGTGTCATAGTCTGGGGCTGCATGTTTGCTGCCGGCACTGAGGAGCTAAAGTATATTGCGAGAACCATGAATTCCAACATATACTGTGGCATACTGAAGCAGAGCATGATCCCCTCCCTTCAGAGACTGGGCCGTAGGGCAGTATTACAACATGGTAATAACCGCAAACACACCTCCAAGACGACCACTGCCTTGCTAAAGAAGCTGAGGGTGAAGGTGATGGACTGGCCAAGCATGTCTCCAGACCTAAACACTATTGAGCATTTGTGGGGCATCCAAAATATTGACACGTTGGGCCCAATTTGGACATTTTCACTTAGGGGTGTGCTCACTTTTGTTGCCAGTGGTTTAGACATTAATGGCTGTGTGTTGAGATATTTTGAGGGGAAAGCAAATGTACACTGTTATACAAGCTGTACACTTCATATCTATCTATCTATCTATCTATCTATCTATCTATCTATCTATCTATCTATCTATCTATCTATCTATCTATCTATCTATCTATCTATCTATCTATCTATCTATCTATCTATCTATCTATCTATCTATATTTATGCAGTATATTAAGCCAAATATTTATGGATCTTTTTTTATTGTGATTGGACACAGCTGATAACATGATAAAGGGCTGCTTTGATTGGCTCTTTAGTCTGTAATCGGCTGTGTCACAGGGGGCGCGTGGGGGGCGTGGCAGAGCTGCGTTGTAGCTGTCTTTCAGCTATAGCATGGTAAGGAAGTGGTTAATGCCCCTCCCACTGCTAGTGAAATTTTACCACACCCACTTTTTTATGAGGTTTGGAGGGTGTGTTTTTTTTGGGGGGGGGAAGAGGGGTTTTGGGGGGTCGTGTTTGAGTTACTGCACCTATTTTGTGAGAAAAAAAAAAGCCCTGCTTACTACTGACCCCTGAACTCTGCGTCACCCACTGCTGACCCCTGAACTTTGCGTCACTCACTACTGACCCCTGAGCTGTGCATTTCTTACCTACTGACCTCTGAAGTTAGTGACACCTATTTAACTGGTTACGCCTCCAGGTTTTTTTCTTTTTTGATACTTTTAAGGCATCCTTTCTAAGTATGCATGCATATATTGGTGCCTCTTATTTGAAACCTGTTTGTTTTTTTTAGTCTTTATACCTTGAATGTCTGCCTCTTGTTTTAAAATTCTGTGGCCAGTTGTTGGAGAGTGTTCAAAATGGGGGATGTGTCTTTGTGGGTATGACTGAAAATGGTGCATTATTCTGTGTGTGTGGTTAAAAATCGCTGTGGACAGTAGACGTGGGCCGAGGGACCCACCATTCGGTTCACGGCAGAACTTTCAAATATTGCAAAAGTTCGGAACCGGATAACAAACCCCACTGAATTCTATGGGACACTAAGTGGAAAAATCAAAAGTGCCCATTTTGAAGGCTTACATGCATGTAATTGGGCAAACAATGGTTATGAGGGTTCGGGTACTGCCCTGGGGGACATGTATCAATGAAAAAAAAAGTTTGTAAAAAACATCATTGTTAAATGAGCAGTGATTTACTAATGCTTAAAGTGAAAAAATAAAAATGAAAAATTCCTTTCAATATAGTGCCTGGGGGTCCCTTTAGTCAGCCTGTAATGTGGCACATCTGTACTGTGTATAGAAGCTGCTGCAGCAATAATGACACTTATACATTTTTTTTATTTTGTAAACAATGGCTCGGGGAGCCAGTCTATATGATGAGGCCACAATGTAGTGCACACGGAACAAGATTAGAGATTTTCTGGATTAATTCTGGTGTATCTTTTGCAGACTTTGGATAGAAGTAACAGGTGCAGAAAAATTGGGCTTTGGGTGTTGGTGGTGTCTGCAGTAATGCACAGTAATGCACTGAAATATACTGCAGGAAACCTGCCCTGACAAATTAAAATGACACGAATGTAAAAATGAATGGTCGCACTACACGCTGCACTATCACTAGATTCACACTAAAATTATACTTTACACTCATTATAGAAGCACAATAGCACACTAACTTGCTAGTAGCAACGAACAGGGCCCTGTTCTATCTCTCTCCACGCCAATATCACATTGCAAATGGCCGCTATGGGAAGAATAATTTTATAGTGTGGGGTGGGACTAAGAGCAAAGATTGAAGAGAGTCATCATGACAGTGTCTAATCATGGCTGTGACAGTGCTATGTGCCCTGATTGGGCAACGCTTTCATTGTTTCAGCCAATCAGGGCTTCCAATGTACTATGCGGCGGCACAGTGCATTGTGGTCTTTCAGTGGGCTGAATAAAGCACTAACAATTCAGATGTTTGCCGAATGGGCGAACAGCCAAATTTTTGGCCTGAACCCATGCTCGGGCCAAACCGTTCACCCAACACTAGTGGCCAGTAGGCTGTGCCTGGATTTCATTTTGAAAATCTGGTAGCCTTATTGTAAGGGGGCACCATAAACTTGTTTGTGCATCCCATCAAGACAAGTACAAACATTGACGGTGGCAGGTATCAGACCCCTGGCCTTCTCATCCACCTTGTGACCAAAGACCAGGCAATCCCACACCCTGCCGTCACTTGCGTAACAAAGCCACTCTCAGCTGCACCCAGCACACAGATTGTCCAGCTTGCGGGACCACAATCTAGATGCCAGCAGACTGAGAGCGATTGTCACCGGGTTAATTAAACGATTAACCCTTTCTCTGCCACCACCGCTACGTTTGAGCCCAGCGGACGCTCGTAATTTTAGAAATATCAATTAGGACTTTAGAATAATCATCTGTAACACACACTGTCACCTCAGACAAGAATGTTTCAGATAGGTTAGCCTAAACAGTAGTGCCCTTTCAGGAGGCAGGTTCTTTTGGGTCAGTTTGCGTTTAAGAACTTAGAGACAAAGTTAACACTTTTCAAAATAAGGTTTAATTATAAGAAAGGTTAAAATTGGTGCAAATAAAAATATTTACAGAAAAATGGGTTACAAAGAAATAGAGACACAATACAGCAATTTAGAAATATGAATATAAAGAGTGAAAATACTTTTATTATTATTATTAAAACGGTCCTGGTATTACCTTAGTTTCAGAAGCTGAACAGGTATGATTGGTTCCCCTTGAGCGATGTTATGGCCTCGATGGTAGGATGAAAACTGAGCTCTCGATCAGTTCCTGCCCCTTTTCACTGACCCCCCAGGGGGTGTCACCAGAAGTACTTGTCCAATAGGCTCTGAGTCTATAAACTGCTAAGGGACCTCCCGGTTTGACAGATTATTAAAAGCACTCATATCTTGAGGTATGTAACGATTACATGCTTGAAACTGATATTTTATGGTCCGGTTTTGAATGTCCTATCTTTAGACACTAAACATGGGTTATCTCGGAATAACCTCTGACCTGTAAGGCATCTGATCGATAGCTTGTCTTTCCTAGGCATGAAGGTGTTCCTGTTTGAACTTGATTCAATCAGTGTTTTATGTGGCATAAATATCTACTTTCTAGAGCCATATCTTGCTTGTGTATGATATTATGAAGTTTGGGGTTAGCTGTGTCCTAGACCTAGGAGCCATATGCTGTGTTCAGATTACCAATTAACTCTAAGGACGAGGAGACGGAATGTCTGGGCAGTCAGTCTGCTTGTGTATATTAAAGGTGTGAAAAGTGTCAGCTACGCAGGAACCTGCATTCAGTGACACTAATTGAGGTGGGGTGGGGGTGAATGAGTGCCTTTTGGTTCCACTAATTAGCGAAAGGTGGGGCTACTTTCGCTCAAGGAGCCTGGGTCACTAAACAAAATGGATGCCGAGGACAAGATGGTGTCCTCACGCACGATACCATTACACAAACTTTATGTCTGGCAGCACTATTTTAGAATATACTCACAATTTGAAAAGCAAGCTTGAAAGATTTAGTCCCGGTTCACACATACCCTGCTGATCCACTGCGGGTTCCCGCATCGCATTCAACTCGCAGGCAGTTCACACTGCCATATGCAAATCGCTGGGGTTGTCAAAACAAAGTTAACGACACCCCCAGATCAGTTCGCATATCGCAGTGTGAACTGTCAGATCAGACATGAATAGGATCGCATAGGTGTGAACACCCATGCGATCCGATTCTGGTGCGGACCCAAAAAAGGGTCCTGTGCAAGTATGGATCTGAAATGGCTGAATTTGCATCACACAGACATCGCATGTGATTTTCAGAGCAGTGCGCTGCGAATCACATGCAATGTCTGTCATTGCTTATATTGGCGCTTTTCCACTGCATGGTACGGCTCGGTTTGGCTCGGTTTGGCTCGGTTTGGCGCTTTTCCACTGCATGGTACGTGTTAGAACGGTTTGGTACGTTTTGGTACAGCGGCGCTTTTCCACTACATGGTACGGCTCGCTTAAACAGTACCACCTCGGTTGGGGTTCCAAGCGGGCCGTACCTATACCATATCCCACAATCCTTTGCATGCAGCCTTGATTGTTTGTCACTACTAGCCACTGATTGGTCAGAGAATTGTTGTAATCCCACCCACTTACTACTTTAGTGGAAAAGCAAACCGAGCCGAGTAAAGCCTATACAGTGCTGAAAGGTGCCGACTCGTACCACGCAGTGGAAAAGTAAACTGAGCCAAGCTGGGCCAAGCAGTGCCGAGTGGAGCCGAGCCGGTACTTGCAGTGGAAAAGTGCCATATGTGAACCGACACTTAGTGTAAAATAATTTAAATTCAATGCAGAAAATGCATACTACAAGCAAATGACCTCAAGTATTTTGCCGTCAGAGGCTGAAACCCAAATCCAGATGGACTTTTAGCAATCTCCTGCATGAAACAACCTATAGTTCTAGGAATGGCCAAATACCTGGAAAATTATTATTATTATTATACAGGATTTATATAGTGCCCGCAGTTCGCTCAGCGCTTTACAATGTGAAAAAAGCCACTCTTTCTGATTTTTTATTATTTCAAATTTCTAGATGCTGATGATTCAGTAGGACTTAGAGGAGTTATGCATTTTACAAAATGAAACATCAGCATGCTATTACATATAAAAAAAAAAAATTGACAGTTCAGTTGGCGCCGCTAAACAAAGACTTGATGTAGCATTTCTGTAAAACAGCAAACCAGTCATTTATGCTTCTAAATTATTGTTTAGGGCTGAAATCTGCTATGTGTGAATAGTAAAGTAGCAATGAAAATGTATTTGGATGTGAACATTTTCATGAATACATACAGTAAGTAAGAAAATGAGACAACCCAAAAGATCGCCAGGGCCGGATATTCCACTAAGCACATTAAGCATATACCTACAGGTGCCCTTCCTAAAGGGGCGCCCGTCAGTATTAGGCGGCTTTCACACTTGTGCGACTTGTCATGCGACTTGGGACTACATGAAAAGTCGTACCCCATGATTTACAATGAGTACCATTCCATACCTAACTAAAAAATAAGTGCAGCGCTAAAATTTGTAGAAGTGATACAACATATGTGCATACATCTAGAAGTAGTTGGATAAGAAAAAAAGTTCATAAAGGTGAGTCCCAAGTGATATTAAAACATCCAAGTTCATAAGGTGATAGTAGACTGTGAATGAATCCCCACACCAGCAGAAGAACAATGAATGCGCTCACCGGAGGGTATGGACCCAGTTTACCATATAGCAAGTGGGTCATAAAAGCTGGATGTAATAGAAATCCCCAAATGTAGCTGGATCACCAGATGTTTCCAAGAAGGTGGTCAAAGCGTCTCAAATACGGATGCCAAGGGGTCCCTCTCAGGTGTACATGTATAGGGATAAGCCAGACAACACGGACATAGTGTAAAACCGTATTAAAAGTTTATTAAAAGAACAGAAATACACTTACAAGCATCCCAATGAAACATTGCAGGTAATACACATTAGATGGCACTTGTGACGTTTCTGACGCATTTCGTCATATAAGACATATTCATAGGAAGGTACCATTCCATACCTCCCAACTTTCTCAAATGGGAATAAGGGACACCTATTAGCAAAAGTATGTAGGCATAGGACACACCTGCTTGTCACATGCCCCTAAAAGAGAATTGTACAAAAAAAAAAAAATGATTGGTTAAACCCACAAGTGCTTTTTGACCACTATTATTCCTTTATATTGGCCTTTGAAATTTACAAATGCAGCAATTTTGAAGTTGGATGAAAGGTTTAGCACTGGGAAACACTTTTTGATGGATAAGTAGGGCATTTTATATATATAGATCTGACCAAAATGAGGGACAAATAAGGAGGAATGAGGAACAGAACGACTTTGTTCCGAATGAGGGGCAGTCCCTCGAAATCAAGGAGAGTTGGGAGCTATGCCATTCATATCTGTGCGACTTCAAGTAGTCCCTGCACTACTGTGGTCTGACTTTGTTGTGCCTTGCGGTTCATAGACTTCAAGATTACACAGGCATTGCTTCAAGTCGCATCAAAGTCGAGTCAAAGTTGTGTGGCAAAATCGCGTGACTTACAGGTCGTACAAGTGTGAAAGGGGCCTAAGGTTTTTTTTTTCTCATTTTTATTTAACCCTTTTGCTGCCAGGTCCGTATGTTGTAGAGACCTGACAGCGGAGGTTTCACAAACTGACAGGCGGACCCCTGCCTGTCAGGTGGAAGCAATAGGGCAGCTGCACTGCCGCCCCATTGCTTCCACACATCCCCGGTACCCGCACCCCCTCTGTGTGCCCCTGTCATGTATTCCAGGCTCTGCCTGCCCATCTGCGGACCCGGGACAGATATGGCGGGTGCTGGCGGATGAAGGGGAGGGAGAACAGCGGACACACGTTCACTCTCCTTCCCTTCTTGTTAGTGACCTGGAAAGCGACGTGTATGACATCACTCTTGGGTCACCCTGTCACGTTCCCCAGCCAGCATAACTAGGAAGTGATGTAAATGTAATGCAATACGATCTGCATTGCAATACATTCAGTGGAGCCCAGAGGAGACATGCAGGGTCTTTTAGAGAACCTGCCACCTAAAAATCATCACGTTGGGGACAGTGGTGTATTTAGGTTTTGTGCTGCCCTAGGCCGGACTAAACTAGTGCACCCCCTAATTTAACTACGACCCACCCCATACTGTCAAGGCCACGCCCCTTCCTGTTTCAGACCCGCCCTGTCATCTGTAAACCACCCCCTTCCTCGTTAGGCTCCACCTCTTCCTCTGTGTACATTAGAAGTGGGTACAAAGTGCCTACTTGTATATTTTGTTGTTTTGTGTGGGTACATCGGTTCATGGGAGCGCTCCTGGGGGTGAGTGCGTGGTCCTGGGGGGCCCCCACTAGTCAGCAAGGATGCCAATCCACTGGGCCAGCGGCCGCAATTGCCACCGGGCACCCGCAATAGTTCCCCGCTGAGAGAGAATGATGGTCTGCTGTTGTAAACACAGCAGACGGTTGTTCTCTCTGAAATGATCACAGAGCGCCTGTGATCCTCCTATTTAGAATCACAGGTCTCTATGTTCATTTCCCAAACCCCTCCCCCATACAGATAGAAAACACCCCCTAGGCTCACACTTAACCCTTTGATCACCCCTGGGTTAACCCCTTCCCTGCCAAAGTCATTGTTATAGTAACAGTGCATATTTGTAGCACTGATTACTGTAGTAATGTCACTGGTCCCTCCCAAAAGTGTCAAAAATGTCAGTTAGGGGTGCAATCTGTCCTCTGCAATGTCGCAGTCCTGCTAAAAATCGCAGATCGCCGCCGTTACTAGTAAAAAAAATAAAATAAATATAAATTACAAATCTTTCCCCGAGTTTGTAGACAGGGGTTGCGGGCATAGTTCCGGGGCTGCGGACAAGGTGCAGGAGATACAGGGGTTGCGGGCATGGTGCAGGGGCGGAGGACATGGTATAGGAGATGCAGGGGTTGCAGGCATGGTGCAGGGGCAGCGGACATCGTACAGGAGATGCAGGGCTGTGGGCATGGTTTCAGAAGATGCAGTGCTGCAGGCATGGTACAGGAGATGCAGTGCTGCGGGCATGGTACAGGAGACTCTCCTATACCATGCCCGCAGCACCTGCATCTGCTGTGGAGGAGTCTCACTTACCTTGAGGCGCCTTAAATTTAACAATTGGCGCTGCCCAGCGCCATTACGTCACTGCGCATGCACTGCCTGCCCGGGAATAGCTGAATGTTTTCGGGCTTTCCCGAGCGGCGGTGGCGCATGCGCAGTGTGCATGTCGGGCCGGTTGTGGTCATTTTCTTTTTTCTTTTAAGTATTAGCAAGCAGCCAGTGCAATGGATCTAGGGTTTTTTTTTTCAGGCGGGAAAGTGCCGCCTGAAAAAAGTGCCGCCCTAGGCCTTGTCGCCCTTGGCCTAAATACAGCAGTGCCGCTATGTAATGAAAAAAAAAAAAGGTTGAGCAAAAAAAAAAAAAAAAAAATATTATTTTTCAATATTTTTAATGACGTAATAAGACACTGTCAAATAAGGCACACTTTTTGAACATTAGTGCAAACAAATGTGAAATCGAATAAAGGTACAGGAATGCGTTTCCTTCAAAATATTCATAGACATAGGATCTCCTAACATTAACCAGGGAGATCTCAACATTAGAAAATTTCTGTAGAAGTATCAGTAGGGGTAACAAGACAGTATATAAGAATATGAAGTTTTATTGATATGCACAAAGACTAGAGTATATGTCTAATCCACTAGGGATTGCCTACATGATATCTCATCAAGCCATTTCCTTATGTGGTACTGGTAATGGTTATGTTACAGGGAAAAAAAAGTTAGGGGGTGTAAAAACATGTATTTTTTTGGGGGAAAAAAAAAGAAAAAACACCTAAGCCCATAAAATCCTCCCCCTTAAAAAATGTTGAGCCCCCCCACCCCCCCATATTTGCACATACGAACATAAACGCGCACATCGAGGGCGCCTACATGTGAAAACATTGATTGCGATACACATGATGCATGTTGCCAGGCACACCAGAGTGAAAGCAATAGTTCTAGGACAAGACCTCCTCCGTAAAACTCAACTGATGACCTAAAGGGGGCTTTCGAAGCATCACCTATAGGAAAATATAGGGTATGTCGCCATTTCACAGGTGCACACAAATTTAAGGTTTGACATGTTGGGAAACTATTTACTCGGTGAAACTTTGTCTTTTATAATTCACCAAAAATGTTGGTAGTTTATTGCGTTTGTTTTCCCTAAGATTTACTTAAATGTTTTTTACTGAAATTTTGCGATAATTTATCAAGAAAAAAAAGTCGATCTTACTGGAGGGTTAGCGCTTCACATAGCCTCCTATAGGCTCCTGAGATGTAAATCTGGCCCTAAAGATCTCAAATAGGGATGATCGAACTTTTGAAAAGTTCGGTTCGACCAGAACACCCGAACTTCCCAAAAGTTCGGCCCGGATTTCAGAACCCCATTGAAATCAATGGGACCCGAACTTCGGTAATCAAAAAACACCATTTTGAAGCCCTAAAACCCAATAAATGCCCCTAAAAAGTGCCTAGGGTTCTGGGTCATGCCCCAGAGACTATTAATCACACAAAAAAAAGTTCTTAAAAATTGTCATTTTTGATAGAGAGCCAATTATTGAAAAAAAAAAAAGAGTATTCACTAATGATTGGCCTAGGGACCCCCTAGTCACTCCAATCACATTCCTAGCATTCTCCTGCCCCCTCAATTGGCTTTTACTAATGGTTCTGGTCCAATCACGGGCTTTTAAAGCCCAGTTCCTGTCCCATTGCATTTTGGTCGGTTCTGGTTGCCGAATTCCGAACTTTTTCAGCAAAAAGTTCTAAATTCGGCCGAACCTCGAACAGTCAATGTTCGGGTCGAACCGATGGTCGACCCGAACCGTTTGATCATCCCTAATCTCAAAGGTAATATATTTTGACTGTACTGAACAATCTAACTCAAATAAGCGCTTCTCAACCAGGGTTCCTCCAGAGGTTGCTAGGGGTTCTTTGAGCAGTAAGGAGTTTCTGACTCAGTAATCACTGATATCAATTATCTTTTTAGCTGGTGGTCTTTTTCCCACTGGTCAACAAAGTCAACAATGTCGGCCTCCCACTAACCATTAATGTATGGGGTCTTTCTCCCATTGTCCACTAATGTATGGGACCTCTACACCAACTACCAGAATAAGGAGGCGCTAATGTAAGGGACACATTGCTAGATACCAGGGGCGTAACTACAGGGGTTGCAGGGGTTGCAATCGCTACCGGGCCCCATGCTCCAGGGGGCCCGGTAGCAAACCAGTGGGTGAACTTTCAGGATCGCAAAGGTCACACTTGCGACCGGACCCTGGCATTGCACCACTGTGGGGAGGCCCCAAGATTGTAGGAAGGGGGCCCACTGCAGAACTTGTGAAAGAATCCTGCTGCGGGACCGAAATAAAAGGCCATGCAATGAGTGTAAAGAGCCCCAGGATTAGTGGGAAGAGCCCTGGGCTTGAAGGTAAGGGCCCCGGCCAGGGGTCTGGGGGGCCCTTCATGGTTTCTTGCATCAGGGCCCTGAAGGTTCTAGTTACGCCTCTGCTAGATACACTACATTCTTTCTTCTGTTATGCAACATTATATAGGTATTTACAACCTACTGACCATGCAAATGCGCTGTTGTAACAATAATGATTTAATAAATGTAAGAATTTAGCAAGGATTCCCCAGCCATGAAAATTCTTTCAAGGGTTCCTCTCTATTAAAAAGGTTAAGAAAGGCTGCTCTAAATAGATGGACAAAGGCAAAGTGTTCATATTCCCCAACTTTGTGAAGAGTTGGATATTATTGATTATCCAGTGCGCAAAATAGTCAGTGGTTGGTTGTTCCCAAATTCATGATAACTGAATTGATTAAACAAATACAACGTACTGTATGTACCAAAGACACACTGGAGGTCACAAACATGAAAACTGAGTCTGGCACATATTCTACTGCCTAGATATACAGTAAATACCCATACTGGGAAAATGGTGCTCAAATGCCCACTTTGCTTGCTACATCGTGATTCTAATCTAAGGAAAATGATGATCTAAAAAACAACCACCCAAGGTTCAGGGCAAAAGGTTGCATCAGATCATTATGTGCTAGACAATTAAACTATATTCTGGTAGTAGAATATTTCTGCAGGTTTTTTTAAAAACATCTTGACATCCACTGGCACTGAGAAATTAAAAGTGTTTAGCTAGACATTGAATTATAAAAGATTTTCTCAGTTTGCCTTAACTGACTTTGCTGTTTACATAAACCTATGATTTTCAACATACCGCTTCCAATCCTAACTTTATACACTCATATGGAAGAAAACTTTTCAAACCATCAACCACTTGTTCTCAAAGGAAAACAGTAAGGAAGAGATCAGTACACTGCCATGCTGAAGTACAGGAATATACTTATTGATGGAACAGGATCACCAACTGAGCTGTTCATGAATCAGCAATTGTACTCCACTCTACCTTTATGATATTCCACCATTAAATCCCCTGAGAATGTTCCGAAGTAGGAACTGGGACAATCACCCTTTGAAGTAACAAGTCTTGCACTGCCCCAAAGAGACTCCATAAGCGATCTGGGGACAAGTGCAGGTTGGAAGGGAAGAACCTTTCCGGAGGATAGGAACGAAACTCGATCTTGTTGTAGCCGGACCATGCGTCAGACAAAAACAGAGAATGATAGATGAATTCCAGGTATGGATATTTTTGTATAGCTATGTAGGACCCTCGTATGTAAGTTGCTAGAAAGGTTGGGTACATTTAGTTATTTTGGGCTCCCCTGTAAACAGTGGAGAAGCTTGTGACTTATTTGGGCTGTTCTGGGCTTCACAGGTTGCAGGTTTGATTATTTCCCCCTGTCTTCTGGAGGATCTAGAATGTAGTGGGTTGGAAAAAGGCATATTAGCAGCCTAGATATTTATGTTGCCTCAGCCAATCCCTGGTGGAGGGTGCCCAGTAGGTGGCTGGGGGGTGTATACATAGTCTGGGGTCTGGGTCAGCCTTGATTTTGTCCAGGAGGAAAAGTACCCAACTTGAAGGGCTACTACCCATCTAGGCTGCCCTGCTGAAGTTCTACATTTCTACCAGTGGCGGCTGGTGTTCAATTTTTTTTGGAGGAGAGGGCAGCAAAATAACCCCAGCCAGGTCCGCAATCACGCCATCAACGGTCGCAGCTTCCCTGATTTCTACTCCTGGCTAATCCGGTCTTAAGATCCGCCTCCTGTCCTTATTGGCCAGGAGGAGAAGCTGGAAGACAATAGCAAATATTGTATCGCTAATGTCACAAGTGGGTGGGTTCAGGGTGCAGTGCATTGCGCCCTCAGCCGAACCTTTTTGAAGCCAATTAGAGCCTCAGTCTCTAATCATGTGCTTCCAAAAGAAAAAAAAAACTCATAGAAACCTTTGAGTCTGCCACCCCGCATAAAAATTAGGGGGCGGTGCCCCTGCCCCTGCGCCCCTTATGTACCGGCCGCTACTGATTTCTACATGTACTCATCTAGGACCCAGCTATGCTAGAGCTGGGAGAGGGGAGCTGATTTGTTGAAAATCTCTGAACCCAATTAAGGGATATCCCTGAGGATCTTCTCGGCCTTTCGACTAAGATCAAGTGTAGTATCTGTTCTTATCAGTGATCCAGTGGGGGCGCTGTGCTGTCATCTGACCTGACCAAGGTTGGGTGGAGGCTATTCAAACCTGCTGGAGTGATGGGGACCTGGAAGGTTAGTATCGGCAGGAACTGAAACCGGAGCGCCTGAGCGTAATTGGGGGCCGGGAGTAAGTTCTCCCCGAGAAAGCTGGAAGGGTCCATTAACTCCTAAATTTGAATGGACTACCTTGTCTGGCCAGGGGCCGGGAGGGCAGAAGGTCTTAATCAGGTTTAGATCAGGTGTGAGGAGGAGACACTGTGCCCGGTGATCTTTGACTTCTCCCATGTTGTTCAGGTAGATTTCCATCCCTTTAAGGTTGCCTTTGCAAAATGTTATAACCAAAAAAAAGAAAATGCATTTTTTCAACAAAATTTTCAGTCTTTTTGTATTATTAGGGCAAAAAAAATAAATAAAAAACCCAGTGGTGAATACATACCACCAAAAGAAATCTCCATTTGTGTGTAAAAATGACAAAAATGTCATATGGGTACAGTGTTGCATGACTGAGTAATTGTCATTCAAAATGTGAGAGCACTGAAAGCTGAAAATGAGTCTGGTTAAGAAGGGGGTATAAGTGCCCAGTGGGTAAGTGGTTAATAGTCTCTTGTTCCAATAAAAGTAAACATTTACCATAAGGCCAATCTGTTGAACATTTCTTTATGCAGCAGGGTTATACTTTCCTCCTTTTTTGTATATCTTCATATAGCAAAGATAGCATATCACAGTTTATCCAAGTCTATTGCCATTTAGATACAGATGATGCCTTTTTCTGTAGAGCAATCTTGATGTAAAAGACGTCACAAGCTTGTTTCAATCTTCATGACATTTATACTGTAATTGCATGAAAGAAAATCCAGCCATAATAACAATCAAGATATAAATTATTTTTCTGTCATACTATGACATATTAAGGGGATGCTGAAAAGTATTTCTCTAGATAAGGGGTAGGCAACCTTTAAGAGGTGGAGATCTACCGAAACAACACGAATTGGATCAAAGATCACCATGGTTTGGTGCCCTTTTTTTTTTTTTAATTAAATAAACTAGCAAGGCAACTAAATAGTAAGGAAAATGTCGAAAAAAAATAATAAAACAAATGTCGCTGTACAAATATAAATTTAGCCTATTTTAAAAGAGGACGTTATGTGGACCATGTCAGTAGGGCAGTGGATGGTGTCAGTAAGGCAGTGGACTTGTCAGTAGGGCAGAGGTTGGTCTCAGCAGGGCAGTGGACATTGTCAGTCACTAGACCAGTGGACAGTGCCAGCAGGGCAGAGGACGGTGTCAGTAGAGCAGGGGACATGTCAGTAGAGCAGAGGTTGGTGTTAGAAGGGCAGTGGATGGTATCAGTAGGACAGTGGACGGTGTCCGCAGGGCAGAGGATGGTGTCAGTAGAGCAGTGGGCGGTGTCAGCAGGGCAAAGGGTGGTGTCAGTAGGGCAGAGGATGGTGTTAGTAGGGCAGAGGATGGTGTCAGTAGAGCAGTGGACGGTGTCAGTAGAGCAGGGGACATGTCTGTAGAGCAGTGGACGGTGTCAGCAGGGCAAAGGTTGGCGTCAGTAGGGCAGTGGATGGTGTCAGTAGAGCAGGGGACATGTCAGTAGAGCAGTGGACGGTGTCAGCAGGTCAAAGGTTGGTATCAGTAGGGCAGTGGACGGTGTCAGCAGAGCAGAGGATGGTGTTAGTAAAGCAGTGGACGGTGTCAGCAGAGCAGAGGATGGTGTTAGTAGAGTAGTGGATGGTGTCAGTAGGGCAGAGGACGGTGTCAGTAGAGCAGTGGATGGTGTCAGTAGAGCAGTGGATGGTGTCAGTAGAGCAGGGGACATGTCAGTAGAGCAGTGGACGGTGTCAGCAGGGCAAAGATTGGTGTCAGTAGGGCAGTGGACGGTGTCAGCAGAGCAGAGGATGGTGTTAGTAGAGCAGTGGATGGTGTCGGTAGAGCAGAGATTGGTGTTAGAAGAGCAGAGGTTTGGGTCACCCATGCTCCACCCCTTTTCGATAATGTCATAAAGGCAACATAAGTCACCATGCGAGCCGTGACTCGCGAGTATTTATTTTTAAAGGGGAAATGGTAGAATTTATTTTTAAAGCACTTGTTAACCTAAAAAAAACTTTTTAAAAATGTATCCTGTTCCCTTAAAGCATGTTAAACAGCGTAGTGCTTGTGCTGTGTAATTTGGCCCCTTCTATCACCTAAAATACCCGGCTGATCCTGACTGGCTATGTCCTCCCCTCTGTAAACTGACCACAGTATACCATGACTGCTGAGCCCTGACACCATGGTCAGTCTAAATGCCTCTGTCATCCGCAGCCCTCCTGTCCTCCTCTGTCCTCTCTTCCCCCTCCCTCCCTGCCTGTCTGCTCCCGTGTCAATGCCGCATCCTCCCCTCCTGCTGCTGTAGTTTTATATCCTGTCTACAGTCTGTTTAATAATCCTGTGTGCCCCTGTGTCTGTGTTTTATATAAATAAGCCATTCTTTACCAGTTTTCAGAGCACCGATCGCCGCTCACGTGACCCACCAGCTCTCTCCTCCTCTCGGCCTCTCCCCCTCCCCTCCCGATTGACGTCAGCAGGGAATCCTCGGCCCCACCCACTGCAGGCAGTTGTCAGACGGGGAAAGGAGAGAACCGGCAGGTCACATGAGCGACGATTGGCGCTCTGAAAACTGGTAAAGAACGGCTTATTTTTATAAAACACAGACACAGACACTGGGGCACGGGCACACAGGATTATTAAACAGACCCGAGAGGATGGTATAAAGTGGCTTAATAACCACTTTAAAGGGGAAGTTGAGAGCTTGCCTCCCCTTGCCCATGCTAGCAAGTATATGTGTGCTGCTTCTACTCACTGATCTGCCTGGGTTTCTCTCCTTGATTTCTGAACAGCAGGGAGAAATACAGCCAAATCCTGTGTTTACACATACACAGATCTGTGCTGTGATTGGCCAAACCCAATCAGTGAGTATACATTCAAAATGATTGGCTGTAACTCTATTCATGGAAAAGGCCAGAAGGGGGCGCACGCATGCGTGCCTCTAAACCGAGAAATACACTGTGACATACAGGCACGTCAGGCAGTGCCTGGCTGTGCCTGGTTGTGCCTGGCTGTGCCACCCGCTAGCAGTAAATGTACTATTAGCGGGCAGCAAGTGGTTAACGACTTCTTGAGCACGCTATAGCCCAAAGACGGCTACAGCACGGCTCTCCATTTCTGACAGCGCGTCCATGGATGTCCTCCCAGAACCAATCCTTAAATACACCTGCGTGGATATAGCAGATCACAGTTTGTGGTAAAGGGCTGATCACATGTAAACAGACATGCTGGTATCAGCAGTCCTTTCCTTCCACACTGTCTCTATGAGAGGAAAGGAGAGCCGATAACCAGCAAGGCTGACAATACATTGTTTACACTGATCATCAGTGCCCTGATTGTCAGTGCAGACCCATCAGTGACAATAAGTGCCCATTAGTGCAGCTTTATCAGTGCCAATAAGTGTCCATCAGTGCAGCTTCATCTGTGCCAATAAGTGCCCATCGGTTCAGCTTCATTTGTGCCAATATGTGCCCATCGATGAAGCTTTATCAGTGCCAAAAGGTGTCCATCAATGCAGCTTCATAAGTGCCAATAAGTGGCCATATGTACAGCTTCATCTGTGCCAATACGTGCCCATCAGTGTAGCTTCATCAGTGGCAATAAGTGCCCATCAGTGCCAATAAGTGCCCATCAGTGCAGCTTTATCTGTGCCAATAAGTGCCCATTAGTGCAGCTTTATCTGTGCCAAGAAATGCCCATCAGTGCAGCCTCATCTGTGCCAATAAGTGTCCATCAGTGCAGCTTTATCAGTGCCAATAAGTGCCCATCAGAGCAGCTTCATTGGTTCCAATATGTACATCTTCATCTGTGCCAATAAGTGCATATCAGTGCAGCTTCATTATTGCCAATAAGTGCTCATCAGTGCAGCTTTATCAGTGCTAATAAGTGCCCATCAGTGCAGCTTCATCATGTGCCAATAAGTGCCCATCAGTGCAGCTTTATCAGTGCCAATGAGTGTCCATCAGTGCAGCTTCATCGGTTCCAATACATGCTCATCAGTGCAGCTTCATCAGTGCCAAAGGGGCCCATCAGTGCAGATTCATCAGTGCCAATAAGTGTCCATCAGTGCAGCTTCATCGGTTCCAATACATGCTCATCAGTGCAGCTTCATCAGTGCCAAAGGGGCCCATCAGTGCAGATTCATCAGTGCCAATAAGTGCCCATCAGTGCAGCTTCATCAGTGCCAATAAGTGCCCATCAGTGCAGCATTATCAGTGCCAAAAAGTGCCCATCAGTGCAGCTTCATCAATGCCAATGAGTGCCCATCAGTGCAGCTTCATCAGCACACATCAGTAAAGAAGTAAAGTTATTTATTTGCCAATTTTTTTTTACAAAAAACACTTTTTATTTCTCAAAATGTTTATTCTTTCTTTATTTGTTTAGCAAAAAATCGAAAACACTGTGGTGATTAATCGCCTGACAAGGAGATAACACATATATGCCGCCCCATTGGACTGGCCTTTTTTCAGTGCAGCCTCATACAGTATATAATGGTATCTCTCTTTGTACTGGGAGCGTGCTTCCAACACAGAGACCGGGGTCTCACCGCGAGCTAACTCCCAATTCCAGGTCACCTGATCGCTGTGGTAGCCTCCGATTGGCTACCACAATAATCAGTCACTGTGAAGCCCACCCCTGTGTTTTTATCTCTCTCTGTGAATGGAGACGGGGAAAAAAAAGTGCATGTAAAAAATAAATAAATAAATAATTAAATAAAAAAAAAGAAAGAAAATAATACCTAGATCTAGGTCACTGCCAGGGTTAGTGGTTGGGTCAAGTAAGGGTCAAAGATCATGGTCATGGTCAGTATATTTTGGGCAGGATTTTTTTTTTAAATTCCTATCAGTGTCAGGGTGTTTTAGGTAGGACAAAAAAAAAAAAAAAAAAAGCAAAATGCGCACTATTGTTTCTGGGCTGTAAAATGGGTACAAACAACAAATAACATACACATATGTAGTATAGCTGCAATCATCAGGAGCAGGAGAATTTATTTTGGGTTGTTCTTTGGTGGTAGAAACATCATAAAAAAATGTCAAAGATTTCTGAGTTTGAAAAAATTATAATTTTTTTTTTTTATGGAATTCTGAGTTTGAAAGTCAGAATTCTGAGATTAAAAGTCAGAATTCTGAGTTTAAAAGTCAGAATTCTGAGTTTAAAAGTCAGAATTCTGACTTTTAATCTCAGAATTGTGTTTAATAAATTTTAGCATGGTTCAAACTAATAATCTAAACTGTAATCTCAGAATTCTGACTCGCAAAGTCAGAATTCTGACTTTTAATCTCAGAATTCTGACTTTCAAACTCAGAATTCTGTAAAAAAAAAAAAAAAATGTTTCAAACTCAGAAATATTTGACATTTTTTTTTATGATGGCCCCATGGCTCTTTCATAGAAACAAGAAGTATACAGCTAAATTTTTTTTTTTAAATGTTTGTTTTTGTTTTTTACTTTCTTTAAAAAAAAAAATCAGGAGCTATGAAAAATAGCCATTTACCACAAAATAAATGAAAGCCCAATTTGTCCTGAAAAAAAAAAAAAAACGCGGTATAATCCACCTGGATGCACAAAGTAGTTGAGATGATATGTACGGTTTTACTAACACATGTCAAAATTGCAAAATTGTGCTTGGGCATTAAGGTTTGTTTTATGCCACCAAAAGAAAAATCTATCTGTCTCAAAAAAAAATGCTAAAAAGGTTTTATATGGCTACAGTGTTGCATGACCGCCCAATTGTCATTGAAAGTGCAACAGCTGAAAATTGGCCTGGGCATGAAGGGGGTGAAAGCAGTGCTGGGACAAGGTCATCTAGAGCCCAGGGCGAAGATGCCAAACTGCGACCCCCCCCCCTCCACACCCCCCCCCCCCCCAAGATGTATGAGCATTATCTGTCTGCAAAAATGCCCCACAAAAACAATTAGCGATAATCTGCATGCTTATCCCTTAAAGAATAATACCCCCTCCTCCAAATACAAATCCGCCCCCTTGCTGAAATCCCCCACTCCACAAATCTTTGCCCCCCCCATCCCCCAAATCCCCTCACCTCAAATGCCCCCCCCCCCAAATAAAATTCACCCCTCCTAGCAAAAATCCTCTGCCCCTTAAATTTCCCCTTCTAGTACAAATCTTCTTCCACCCCCCTTACTTCAAATCCCCCCTCCAAGCACAAATTCCTCCCAAATCCCCCCTCCTAGCACAAATCTTCTTTCCCCATCCCCCCTCCCAACACAAATTCCCCTAAATCCCCACTCTTAGAGAACACCCCCCCCTCCAATTTACCCTCCTAAAACAATACTTACCCCCCCCCCCGCTGCCCCCCAAGTGCCCCCTTCACAACACAAATCCCCTCCCCACCAAGAAGCTCCTTGTGGTGCACCCCCCCCCCACTTCACATGATACCAGTGCCCAGGGTAGTCGCACTTCCTGCCCACCCCTTGTCCTGACCCTGGGTGAAAGTGCCCAGTATTGAAGTAGTTAAATAACAGTTTTGGTTTGTGGTGTTCAGATACAGTTTAGTTCCTCTTTAACCACTTGCTGACCAGCACTTTTACTACGGCAAGTCACAACGTACCTGTATGTTGTTTCATGTAATAGTCAGTGGGGGCGCGCACGCACCGCTGAAGGCACGTGCGCGCGCTGATTGGCCAGAGGTGGAGCTTATAAGCAGGTCCCGTGGACATGATGTCCACCGGCCAACCGCAGTCATTCCCCATAGAGACAGAACGTCGGTCTGCCTATGTAAACAAGGCAGCAGACCACTGTTCTGTCAGAGATGAACACAGGGATTCTGTGTTCCTGCTATTTGGAAAACACCGGTCTCTGTGTTCATCTAGTGAGTCCATCCCCCACACAGTTAGAAAGCACCCTCTAGGGACACACTTAACCCTTCGATTGCCCCTGGTGTCAACCCCTTCCCTGTTAGCGTCCTTAGTACAGTAACAGTGCATATTTTTAGCACTGATTACTGTAGTAATGTCACTGGTTCCCTCAAAAATGTCAAAAATGTCAGTTAGGGGTCCGACCTGTCCGCTGCAATGTCGCAGTCCCGCTAAAAATCGCAGATCGCTGCCATTACTGGTAAAAAAAGAAAATTATAAAAATGACATAAATCTTTTCCCTAGTTTGTAGACGCGGTAACTTTTGCGCAAACCAATCAAAATACGCTTATTAGTATTTTTGTTACCAAATACAAATTGGCCTAAAATTATGAAAAAGAAAGAAAGCTCTATTTGTGAGAAAAAAAGGAAATCAATTTTATTTGGTTACAGCATCGCACGACCGCGCAATTGTCAGTTAAAGTAACGCAGTGCTGTATCGCAAAAAATGGCCTGGTCATTAAGGGGGGTAAAACCTTCCGGTCCAGAAGTGGTTAAGGGTGTAGCTCAAAAAAAATTCAATATGATAAATGGATACGAACCAACTAATTTTAGGTGTCAGCAGCGACCCAATAGTATTAGACTTCTGTCAATGCCTGTATCATATTTAGACTAGAAGATTCCTCTAAATCACAATATTAAAAATCAACAATTTTCCACGGAGTCCATTGTTTAGTCTAGCGCTGATTCGGCCGCAGTTATTGGGCGCTGGAGACCTCTGTTGATTTTTCATTAAATATAAATTGGAAAGCGGGGCCGGACGTGGGGGTACAAGTTTGTAACAAAGCTGGATCTCTTTACAGAGTCCATATCATCAAATAACAATGTGACCACACATGGCTACAAGCGAATTGAGGTCTCCATTAACCACTTTACGTCTGCTCACAGTAATACTACTGCGGCAGAGTGGCTCGTTATCGTCTGACGACGTAGTATTAACGTCGTCAGACACTCCCCCTTCTGGGCGGCGCTTGCGCGCCGCCGGAGGCTCGCTCCCGCTGTTTTCATTCACAGCGGGAGTCGGGCCAGGGGAGGAGCAGCGGCGATCGCCGCTGCTCTGCCCCGATCGCCGGGGATCTAGTGTGGAGATCCGCCCGCTGTGTGTAAACACAAGCGGGCGGATCTCCATAGTGACAGGGAGTGACAGATCGGAGTGTTCAGCATAGCTGGACATCCGATCTGTCCTTCTGTCACTCAGTCACCTCCCGCCCCACACGTCAGTAAGCACCAGGCATACATTAACCCCTCCCTCTCCAATAAAATTAACCCCTTCCCTGCCAGTGTCATTTTTACAGTAACAGTGCATATATATAGCACTGATTACTGCAGTAATGTCACTGGTACCCCCAAAAGTGTCAAAAATGTCAGTCAAGGGTCCGATCTGTCCGCCGCAATGTCGCAGTCCCACAAAAAAAAATCGCAGATCGCCGCCATTACGCGTTAAAAAAAAAAAACACCAAAAATGACAGAAATCTTTCCCTTTGTTAGTAAACGCAATAACTTTTGCGCAAACCAATCAAAATACGCTTATTGCGATTTTTTTTACCAAACATAGGTATCAGAAAACAAATTGGCCAAAAGTTTTTTAAAAAATTGGTTTTTACATCTTTTTTGGGGGGGGGGAATTTCATATAAAAAAATGTTAAAAATATTGTTATTTTTTCAAAATAAACGCTCTTTTTTTGTTTATAGCGCAAAAAGTAAAAATCGCACAGGTGATCAAATACCACCAAAAGAAAGCTCTGTTTGTGGGAAAAAAAGGACGTAAATTTCGTTTGGGTACGGCGTCGCACGACCGCGCAATTGTCAGTTGAAGTCGCACAGCGCCGAATCGCAAAAAGTGGCCTGGACGGAAGACAGCAAAATCCTCCGGTGGTAAAGTGGTTAACAAGTAAAACAATAAAAAGGGCCAGTTCACACCACAGAAACACCGTCCAGATGCGTTTCTGCATGCATGTTTTTCATGCGTTTTTCCATGTGTTTTTGATGCATTTTCAATGCGCTCTAGTGCAAGTTTCCTGGGGGTTTTATTTTTTTTGCTGCTATGCGTTTTTGATGCATTTAGGCACTTGAGCGTAGTAAATTTGAGAGTTTTTTGCACATTTTTTCGCTCACTTTCATGCTTCATGCTTTGGTGGTGTTTTTTATTAGCAAATAGAGAAAACTTTCATCTGTTGCATTGCTAGTTTTTTCAGCTTTTTTCGTTTTTCCATCAGCTTTTATTTCTTTTTTTTTTTTTATATTATTATCAGCTTTTATTTTTTTTTTATTAATATTATTATTATTATTATTTTATATAGGGTTTATTATAGTTAAAGAGTAACTCCTCTTTTGTTGAGAAAATAAATGTACATTGCAAGGATTATAACAAATTTTCTTGCAGATTCCTACCTTTTATTATTCTGAAGAAATCCCTGTTTGTTCCTCTGTGCTGAGTGGGTCTAAGAGCCGGTTCACACTGGGGCGACTTGTCAGGCGCCTGGACAAGTCGCCGTGGGTCGCCTGCCATAGATTAGCACAGGACCCGTTCTAATAGGAGCGACACAAGTCGTTGCGACTTAGAAAAAGGGTCCTGTACTACTTTGGGGCGACCTGCATTGACTTCAATGATATGAAGTCTGTGCAAGCCGCTCCGAGGTCGCGGTGCGCGCTGTGCACCGCAACTTCACAGGTCGCCCCGGCAAGTCGGGTCGCTCCTATGTGAACCGGATCTAATGGGAGTGGTTTCATAATTATCTATCAGCTGTGGCAGCTGCAGGGCTCTAATGAGGAAAGCTGCTGGGCCTGCATCCCTTTAGACGTGTTCCTATTGGGAGTATCTCACCAAAAATGACAGAAATCTGACTTGTATCTTAGTGCAGACTTCTGGGAACATCAGTGAGCCAATCACACAAGGAAATGATGTTTCTGGGGGTGTGGTCAGTATACATTCTGTGTACAGAACACCTCCAGGCGGCCAAATTGCATTGCATTTTCAGAAAATTACAACAGCTGCAGATTGAAAAGGAAAGGTAATTTTTAATAACATTCAATTACAATATGATTTGTGTCACAATTGTATACACTGTATTGTTTTTCCTTTATTTCTTTTTTTCCCCCATGAAAATGAAGTTACCCTTTAAGGTTAGATTAGGATTAGGGACTGGGGTTGGGGGTTAGGTTTAGGGGTTAATATTTTATGTATTGTCTTATTATTATTTATTTATTATAAATAAAAGGCACTAAGGGCCAGTTCACACCACAAAAACACCTGCATGCATCTTTTTCATGTGTTTTTGATGCATTTTCATTGCGCTCCAGTGCAAGTTTCCTGTTTATTTATTTTTTTTTCCTGCTATGCGTTCCGGTGTGTTTTTTGATGCATTTAGGCACTTGAGCGTAGTGAATTTGAGCGTTTTTTGCAATTTTTTTACGATCATTTTCATACAGTGTTTTCAGGGGTTTTTGAGCTTTGGCAGGTTTTTTTTTTTATTAGCCAATAGAAAAAACTATCATCTGTTGCATTGCTAGTTTTTTAGCTTTTTTAGTTTTTCCATCAGCTTTTATTTCTTTTTTTTAATTATTATTATTCATTTCTTTTTGTTAGGGTAAGCGATTACATCATGGGTGTCCAACCTTTTGGCTTCTCTGGGCCACATTGAGTGTAGAGAAATTTTCTCGGGCCGCATATAAAATATATACTATAGTTAAGGTATATAAGTAATAAATTGCCGCTGCGCCCCCCCCCCCCCCGCACTAATTTAACACAACTAGAGGATGATCAAATTAAATGGAATCAGTATACAGAGGTTTACTTGTTCTGAGAGATATTAAAGGAACACTCTAACCACCATGACCACTTCAGTGATTTGAAGTGGTCATGGTGGTAGGAGTCAAAAACACTGCACATGCTCACATCCCCTCCCCTCCGAGGCAGCCTCTGCCTCCCGTTAGTTGGAAGCCGCTGTGGTCGTGCCCCCGACTTCCTTCCTCCCCAGCAAAAAAATAATTGTCAGGGGTCAGTGGGCCGCATTGCCTGCAGTTCCGGGCCGCATGCGGCCCCCGGGCCGCAGGTTGGACATGCCTGGATTAGATTTAAGGTTAGGTTAGGATTAGGGGCTGGGGTGGAAGTTAGGGTTAGGGGTTAATATTTTATGTATTGTCTTATTATTATTATTATTTATTATTTATTTATTATAACTTTTTTGGGCACTGGAGACCTCTGTTGATTGATTAGGGTTAGGATTAGGGGCTGGGGTTGGGATTAATATTTTACGTATTGTCTTATTATTATTATTTATTATTTATTTATTATAACTTTTTTGGGCGCCGGAGACCTCTGCTGATTGATTAGGGTTAGGAGTAGGGACTGGGGTTAGGGTTAGGGGTTAATATATTATGTGTTGTCCTATTATTATTTATTATTTATTTATTATACCTTTTTTGGGCGCTGGGGACCTCTGTTGATTGATTAGGGTTAAGATTAGGGGCTGGGGTTGAGGTTAGGGTTAGGGGTTAATATGTTATGTGTTGTCTTATTATTATTTATTATAACTTTTTTGGGAGCTGGAGATCTCTGTTGATTGATTAGGGTTAGGATTAGGGGTTAGAGTTAGGGGTTAATATATTATGTGTTGTTCTATTATTATTTATTATTTATTTATTATAACTTTTTTGGGCGCCGGAGAGACCTCTGCTGATTGATTAGTGTTAGGATTTGGGGCTGGGGTTGAGGTTAGGGGGTTTAATATTTTATATGTTGCCTTTTATTATTTATAATAACTTTTTTGGACGCTGGAGACCTCTGTTGATTGATTATGGTTAGGAATAGGGGTTGGGGTTAGGGTTAAGGGTTAATATTTTATGTTTTGTCTTATTATTTATTATTTATTTATTATAAATGTTTTGGGTGCTGGAGACCTCTGTTGATTTATTACGGTTAGGATAAGGGGTTAGGGTTAGGGGTTAATATATGATGTGTTGTCCTATTAATATTTATTATTTATTTATTATAACTTTTTTGGGTGCTGGAAACCTCTGTTGATTGATTAGGTTTAGGATTTGGGGCTGGGGTTGAGGTTAGGGTTAGGGGGTTAATAGTTAATTTGTTGTCTTATTATTATTTATTATAACTTTTTTGGGCACTGGAGACCTCTGTTGATTGATTAGGGTTAGGATTAGGGGTTGGGGTTAGGGTTATTATTTATTATAACTTTTTTTTGGGAGCTGGAAACCTCTGTTGATTGATTAGGGTTAGGATTTGGGGCTGGGGTTAGGGTTAGGGGTTAATATTTTATGTTTTGTCTTATTATTATTATTTATTTATTATACATTTTTTGGGCGCTCGAGACCTCTGTTGATTTATTATGGTTAGGATTAGGGGTTAATATTTTATGTGTTGTCCTATTATTATTTATTTATTATAACTTTTTTGGGCGCTGGAGACCTCTGTTGACTGATTAGGGTTAGGATTTAGGGCTGGGGTTGAGGTTAGGGGGTTAATATTTTATGTGTTGTCTTATTATTATTTATGATAACTTTTCTGGGCGCTGGAGACCTCTGTTGATTGATTAGGGGCTGGGGTTGGGGTTAAGGGTTAATATTTTATTTGTTGTCTTATTATTATTTATGATAACTTTTTTGGGCGCTGGAGACCTCTGTTGATTGATTAGAGTTAGGATTTGGGGCTGGGGTTGAGGTTAGGGTTAGGGGGGTTAATATTTTATGTGTCGTCTTATTATTATTTATGATAACTTTTTTGGGCGCTGGAGACCTCTGTTGATTAATTAGGGGCTGGGGTTGGGGTTAGGGTTAAGGGTTAATATTTTCTTTGTTGTCTTATTTTTATTTATTATAACTTTTTTGGGCGCTGGAGACCTCTGTTGATTAATTAGGGGCTGGGGTTGGGGTTAGGGTTAAGGGTTAATATTTTCTTTGTTGTCTTATTTTTATTTATTATAACTTTTTTGGGCGCTGGAGACCTCTGTTGATTTATTACTTTTAGGATTAGGGGTTAATATTTTATGTGTTGTCCTATTATTATTTATTTATTATAACTTTTCTGGGCGCTGGAGACCTCTGCTGATTGATTAGGGTTAGGATTTGGGGCTGGGGTTGAGGTTAGGGTTAGGGGGTTAATATTTGATGTGTTGTCTTATTATTATTTATGATAACTTTTTTGGGTGCTGGAGACCTCTGTTGATTAATTAGGGGCTGGGGTTGGGGTTAGGGTTAAGGGTTAATATTTTATTTGTTGTCTTATTATTATTTATTATAACTTTTTTGGGCGCTGGAGACCTCGGTTGATTGATTAGGGGCTGGGGTTGGGGTTAGGGTTAGGGGGTTAATATTTTATGTGTTGTCTTATTATTATTTATGATAACTTTTTTGGGCGCTGGAGACCTCTGTTGATTAATTAGGGGCTGGGGTTGGGGTTAGGGTTAAGGGTTAATATTTTATTTGTTGTCTTATTATTATTTATTATAACTCTTTTGGGCGCTGGAGACCTCTGTTGATTTATTACGGTTAGGATTAAGGGTTAATATTTTATGTGTTGTCCTATTATTATTTATTTATGATAACTTTTTTGGGCGCTGGAGACCTCTGTTGATTTTTCATGAAATATTATTTGGAAAGCGGGGCCGGACGTGGGGGTACAACTTTGTAACAAAGCTGGATCTCTTTACAGAGTCCATATCATCAAATAACAATGTGACCACACATGGCTACAAGCGAATTGAGGCCTCCATTTAACAAGGGCACATCCAACCTTCATTAACCTCGCTCTTCTTGAATAGCGGCTTGTCTGGCCTGAGCCGGTAATGATTCTGTAAAAAGTTCCCCCTCATCAAAAAAGCGGGGCCACCTACCAGGAACCCATTCTGTATGACTCGATTCTTCTCCTGCGCTCAAGTGTAAATAAACTTGTTTACCAGCGTCAGAACGGCAGTGTTAATGAAGACTTATTTGTTTTGACACAATAACAAGCGATGTGTGCTGCGGAAACCGGCGGCAGAAGAATGGATTTTTTATTTCGCAGCGCTGTTCCGTCAACCTTGAGCGAAGCTCTGCATCATCCGTGAACTTAGACGACCTTCCCGGAGACCACAAAGCAGACAAAGCCATCTGTTCCTAGACATCACGGTGATGGAAAGGTTCAATCGGCTCCAATCACGCCGTCCACGCCGCGTCCCCGGGATTTAGAATTATCGATAGGAGATGTACTCACGCCACGATTAGATTGGATGATTTTTACCTGTTTTTCTAATATTCCCCTTTACGGGATTTCCGGCAAATCACTCTTGAGAACTTTTTCCAAACATATTCGACTTTTCATTTACCGGGAGGCTTTACATTTATTTCCGGAGATACATAAACTTCTTCAAAGCATAAATAGTTAACATTCGATATGAACAGATTGAGATTTATAATTAGGCGTATGATTGGGCTGCACTAAACAATTCTACCTCGGGGGGAGGGAGGGGGGGGTATGTAATGCAAATGTTACCCCTCTTGAGAAAATTGGTCACAGTAAAAAGTGACAAAAAAAAAAGCACTAAGGGCCAGTTCACACCACAGAAACGCCGCCCAGATGCGTTTCTGCATTGCTGCTTTTTTCAGCTTTTTTAGTTTTTTTTTATCAGCTTTTATTTATTTTTTTTAATTAGCTAATAGAGAAAACTATCATCTGTTGCATTGCTAGTTTTTTAAGCTTTTTTAGTTTTTCCATCAGCTTTTATTTCTTTTATTTTTTTTTATATATTATTAGTATTATTATTCATACATTTTTTTATTTTTTTGTTAGGGTAAGGGATTAGAGTTAGGATTAGGGGTTGGGGTTAGGGGTTAATATTTTATGTATTGTCTTCTTATTATTTATTATTTATTTACTATAACTTTTGTTAGGGTTAGGGCTCTTTCACACGCGGATCCGTGCTGCTCAGCAGGGATCGATCTGCCGATCCCCGCTGAGCCGGTGGATGACAGGTCCATCCCCGCTGCTCTCTATGGGGGATCGGATGAGAGCGGACCACCTGTCCGCTCTCATCCGATCCCTGAACGGATGGAAAAATAGGGTTTCCATCCATCCAGATTTCACGGACAGGATCGGATATGGATGGCAGCGGGTGTCAGCGGAGGTGTCTCCGCTGACACCCGCTGCCCCATAGAGCTGCATGGAGGATCCGATCAGATCCGCCTAAAAAACTGACAGGCGGATCTGATCAGATCGCCCGTGTGAAAGAGCCCTTAGGGTGTTAATACTACTAGTACTAATAATAATAATAATATTAAATGAATAAATACATGTAAAATAAATAAACAAATAAATAAAAATAGTCATAAATAAATAATAAATAAATACAATAACTGAATACTATGTAATAACAGAAAAATAATTAATCTCTATCCTTAAAAAAAATTGGTCACAAAGGGCCAGTTCACACCACAGAAACACCGTCCAGATGTGTTTTTGCCATGCTAGTTTTTTCAGCTTTTTTAGTTTTCTCATTAGCTTTTATTTCTTTTTTTTTATTATTATTATTATTCATACATTTTTTTATTTTTTTGTTAGGGTAAGGGATCAACAAAGTGGAGTTACCCTTTAAGGTTAGATTAGGGTTAGGATTAGGGGCTGGGGTTGGGGTTAGGGTTAGGGGTTAATATTTTATGTATTGTCTTCTTATTATTTATTTATTATAACTTTTGTTAGGGTTAGGGTGTTAATACTACTAGTACTAATAATAATAATAATATTAAATGGATAAATAAATGTAAAATAAATACACAAATAAACATAGCCATAAATAAATAATACATAAATACAATAACTGAATACTATGTAATAACAGAAAAATAAATAAATAATTAACCTCTATCCTTAAAAAAATTGGTCACAGTAAAAAGTGACAAAAAAAAAAAAAAAAAGCACTAAGGGCCAGCTCACACCACAGAAACACCGTCCAGATGTGTTTTTGCCATGTTAGTTTTTTCAGCTTTTTTAGTTTTTTCATCAGCTTTTATTTCTTTTTTTTTTTATTATTATTATTATTCATTATTTTTTTTATTTTTTTGTTAGGGTAAGGGATTAGAGTTAAGGTTAGATTAGGGTTAGGATTAGGGGCTGGGGTTGGGGTTAGGGTTAGGGGGTTAATATTTTATGTATTGTCTTATTATTATTTATTATTTTATTTTTATAACTTTTGTTAGGGTTGGGTTGTTAATACTACTACTACTAATAATAATCATAAATGGATAAATAAATGTAAAATAAATGCACAAATAAATAAAAATAGTCATAAATAAATAATAAATAAATACAATAACTATACAATAAATATACAATATACAAATTTACAATAAATATAATATAAATATATAAATAAATAAAAAACAATAACTATGTAATAACAAAAAAAGAAATACAAAATTAACCTCTATTTTAAAAAAAATTGGTCACAGTAAAAAGTGACAAAAAAAAATAAAAAAAGCACTAAGCACCAGGTCACACCATAGAAACACCGTCCAGATGCGTTTCTGCATGTGTTTTTCATGCTTTTTGCAGTTTCCTGTTTTTTTTTTTGTTTTGTTTTTTTGCTGTTATACGTTCCGGTGCGTTTTTGATGCATTTAGGCACTTGAGCGTAGTGAATGTTTTTTGCTAATTTTTTCGCTCATTTTCATACAGGGGTTTTTCTGGGGATTGTGAGCTTTGGCAGGTGTTTTTTTATTAGCCAATAGAGAAAACTATCATCTGTTGCATTGCTAGATTTTTTTTAGTTTTTCTATTAGCTTTTATTTCTTTTTTTAATTATTATTCAATTATTTTTAAATTTTTTTGTTAGGGTAAGGGATTAGAGTTAAAGCGGAGTTCCACTCTCAAAATTAACTTTTCCTCGTCCGCTTGCTCTAAATGACCTGAAAAACAATATGATAATTAAATTTTTTTTTTTGATTCACTTACCTTGTTTTTAAAGAAAATATACTCACCTTCCTTCCTCTTCCTCCCTCTGCGGCCGCAGCCTGCGCCGTCACTTCCTCCTTGCATTGACTCATGGGAGATGATCGTCATCGCTCCCAGGAGTCAATGCGCCTGCACCGGCCCTACTCGTCACTTCCGGTGCAGGCGCGTCATTCCCTGCTGAACAGCTTCTGGCCATGCCCAGAAGCTGCGCAGGGATGACGCGCCTGCACCGGAAGTGACGAGCGGGGCCAGTGCAGTGCATTCTGGGACTCCGACGTCACCGAAGAGGACGCTCCGGCTTCAGCTGCCCACACCTGAGATGGCATTGCGACGGACAGATCGGACCCCTAACTGACATTTTTGAAACATTTTGGGGGGGGGGGGGGACCAGTGACATTACTACAGTAATCAGTGCTAAAAATATGAAGTGTTACTATAATAATGGGAAGGGGTAACCCAGGGGAGATCAAAGGGTTAAGTGTTAGCCTAGGGGGTGTTTTCTAACTGTATGGGGGATGGGCTTGGGAAATGTACATAGAGACCTGTGATCCTAAATAGGAGGATCACAGGCGCTCTGTGATCATTTCAGAGAGAACAACGGTGTGCTGGGTTTTCAACAGCTGCCCGTCCTTCGCTCTCAGCGGGGCACGATCGCGGGTGCCCGGCACTACAGTAATCAGTGCTAAAAATATGCACTGTTACTGTAATAATGACACTGGCAGGGAAGGGGTTAGGGGCAATCAAAGGGTTAAAGGTATGCCTAGGGGGTGTTTTATATCTGTGTGGGGGATGGACTTATGGAATCAACACAGAGACCTGTGATCCTAAATAGGAGGAGCTCTGTGTTGATTGCTGAAAGAACAACGATCTGCTGTGTTTACAACAGCAGACCGCCGTTCTCTCTCCACGGGGAGCAATCGCAGCTGCCGGCCCCGCAGATCAGCTTCCCCGCTGGCGAATGGGCACGTGCGCGCACCCCGCGCAAAGCAACGTATGGGTACGTCGTTTTGCGGGAACCTGATGACTTGCCGCATAAATCTGCTGTGGCTGGTCGGCAAGTGGTTAAAATCACTGCCGCTGTCCCTTCTTCTGTCTACCTTGCAACAGAAGGAAGGCGCCCCCCCCAACCCATACAGTACACCATTGTGCCCAGGGCAACTGTTCCTTCCGCCCACCCCTTGTCCCGGCCCCGTATACATCCCCTGCGGCTCTGGAGAAGACCAGACATTACAAGAGCCTGCGCCTTAGTGACAGCGCTATGCTACCTGTTGGTGACACAGAGGATCCACTATCCATCAGGCTCTGGCAGAGTTTTGCTGAGCACATGCAGCATTCTGGTACATTCTGTACATGCCGACCAGATGGGACTGGAGGCCAACAACATGCTAAGCACATGGCGGCCAAATGGAAAACTCTGCCATAGGTAAGCTAAGCACAAAAAAAAAAAAACACGCTGGCATAGTGGAGCCTGATGTGTTCTGACATACTAATGATTTGTACCATTGTTATAGGTGAAACCTTTATTTATTCTGATATACTGACGTGTGATCACATTGCCCTCTTATGTCAGGGTCACATGTTCATTAAGAGCAGTGGGGGAACTATGAGGGTCGCAGCAATCACACTTGCGGCTGGGCCCTGGAGTTCCACCACTGTGGGGGGCGCTCACCCTCCATTCTCCTACCGTGAGGGGCCCGCCCTCTGTTCTCCTACCACGAGGGGCCCGCCCGCCCTCTGTTCTCCTACCATGAAGGGCCCGTCCTCTGTTCTCCTACCGTGAGGGGCCCACCCTCCATTCTCCTACCGTGAGGGGCCCGCCCTCTGTTCTCCCACCGTGAGGGGCCCACAGATCGCCGCCATTACTAGTTAAAAAAAAAACAATAAAAATGACATAAATTTCCCGTAGTTAGTAGCTGAGATAACTTTTGCGCAAACCAATCAAAATACGCTTATTGTGATTTTTTTTTTACCAAAAATATGAAGCAGAAAACAAATTGGCAAAAAAAGTTTTGATTTTTACATTTTTTTGGGGGGGAATTTCATATAATAATATTTGAAAAATATTGTTATTTTTTCAAAATTGTTGCTCTTTTTTTGTTTATAGCGCAAAAAGTAAAAATTGCACAGGTGATCAAATACCACCAAAAGAAAGTTCTATTTGTGGGGAAAAAAAGGACATAAATTTAATTTGGGTACAGCGTTTTTGTCCGTTAAAGTAACACAGTGCCGAATCGCAAAATATGGCCTGGTCAGGAAGGGGGTAAAATCTTCCGGTCTTAAAGCGGTTAAAAATACGCTCATTGACATTTTTTTTGTCAAAGACATGTAGCTAAATACATTTTGGCCTAAATATATGACAAAAATTGAATATATTGGATATTTTTTAACTGTCAAAGTAGAAAAATATTGTTATTTTTTAAAAATTTTCGAATTTTTTCATTAATATCGCAAAAAATAAAAAGCGCAGAAGTGATCAAATACCACCAAAAGAAAGCTCTGTTTATGGGAAAAAAGGACGTACATTTCGTTTGGGTACGGCATTGCACGACCGCGCAATTGTCAGTTAAAGTCGCACAGTGCCGAATCGCAAAAAGAGGCCTGGACGTAAGACTGCAAAATTCTCCGGTAGTAAAGTGGTTAAAAAATGTAGAAGCACCTCCATCCCCCCCCCCCCCTCGTGCATACAAAGTTGGATTGAGAGCAATAATTCTAAGACCATCATTTGAGAATAACTCTATACTAATAACCTGTAAAAGCTTTTAATGAGTCACCTATGGCTAATTTTAGATACCACAATTTGTTGCAATTTCACAGCTATGCACAATTTTACATTTTGATATGTTTGGTATTTACTCAATGCAACATTATTTTTTATATTTTATATTTTACCAGAAATTTGGTATTTTATTGTGATGGCGTGCACTAAAATTCATTTAAGTGTATTTTTAAGTGTATTTTGTTTTCTTAAAAATGTGTAATTGGTTTATGGCTGCACAAATGGTATGTGACATAAAAAATTGCAACAGCCACCATTTTATTGTCCAAGGTCTTTACTTTTCAGAAAATATAGAATGTTTGGGGGTTCCCAGTAATATTCTAGCGAAAAATTTTGATTTTAACGTGTGTGAAAAATGTAAAAAGTGCCCTGGACAGCAAGTGGTTAATACAGTGTTTTCCTATTATCCTCAGCTCCATCTAGTGACCACACTTTGGTATTTTTATTGATTGAGGTATTTCAGAAAAAAATTACAGCATTATGGCCACTAGATGGAGGGAATGAGCAAAAGAAAAAATGTAAATAATGATTACTTTTATTCACTCATTCCTGCTAGCATTCTCTAAAATTCTTCTCAGCACCATCTAGAGGCCATGATGCAGTACTTTACAACTACCCATAATAATAATAGAACATTCGTTCAGAAGAGAAAATAGTCTAAAGCGGTAGCGGATTGAGCGGTCGGGCACTTCGGACGTGGTCCAAGGGCCCGGCCGGGAAGGGAGGGCCCGGCCGGCAAGGGGGCCCACCGCCCAGTACAGAATTAACTCACTCAGGCCGGCGATACGTAGTGGGAGGAGCCCGGCAGACGGTGCTGCTTCAATGTGAGGAGGAGGGGCCCAGGCTAGCGCTGGGATTCCATTGTGCCCTGTGTGCGGGGGCGTGTCAGCGTCGCATACTGACATGATGTCGACGTGCCCCGCCTCCACAGGTCGTGATACTTGTAACGGTCGCTAACCTCACCGGAGCCAAGTTCCTGGATGCCTGCGATTGCGAAGGAGTGCCCTCTTCATCTTCTTCAATCCCTGCTTCATCCTTCGATCCCTGGCGGTTTCTGTTTGATGTGAGTAGTTCTTGTAACATATGGCCTCTATGTGAAATCCAGCTCCACTCCATGGTGTCTCCTGTGAGGAATGATGTGTACATACATTTGCAATATCCCACACAATTTTTGCAATATCCCACACAATTTTAATAAAAATATATGATTCATATATTTTTATTAAAATTGTGTGGGATAATGCAAATGTACACATTATACATTATACATTGTTGCATTCCTCTTTCCCTCAATCCTGACTAGTCTCCCAGTTCCTGCCGCTGAAAAACATCCCAACAGCATGATCCTGCCACTACCATGTTTCACTGTAGGGATGGTATTGGCCAGGTGATGAGCGGTGCCTGGTTTCCTCCAGACACGATGCTTGCCAGTCAGGCCAAAGAGTTCAATCTTTGTTTCATCAGATCAGAGAATTTTGTTTCTCATGGTCAGAGAGTCCATCAGGTGCCTTTTGGCAAACTCCAGACAGGCTGTCATGTGCCTTTTACTGAGGAGTGGCTTCTGGCCACTCTACCATACAGGCAACGCTGTATCTTGAGTGGCACTTTGCAGGGGGGCAGCAAAAAAGATCCCCCGCACAAAAAAAAAAACCCTGCTTCCGAACGAAAATAGTCCCTGCCATCAGTAGTGTTGCTATGGGGGTGAGAACCGCACCCGGGTGACACCCACTAAAGGGGTGACACCTGTCCGCCGGGCCGCATGTTCTAATCACTGGTTGTGGTATGTGTCACCAGCGCTGAGGGGGCCGTCTGCATGTTGGCAAGACGGGCTAGATGGAATCTGATTGGCCAACGCTGTCCATGTGGTGGTGCTGACCAATCAGAATGCCTCTTCTGCTGAGAGTTACAGATGTAGGTGATGCCGCAAGGTTTTAAAATCCTTGGACTTGTGAAGCGGCGTCCTGACAGCGGGGGATTGCAGCAGGACATTGGAACAGGGGGACTGGGGGGGATGTCCATTGAACTTACGCTTTAATGTCATGCTGAGATCCAAGGACAGCAGAGGAGGGGAGGGCTGTGCCGTGTAGACAGTGGATAATCCTCACTACTTCCTACCTGGGACCTGCTCCATCAGTCCTCCTCATCTAACATTGACACCGTTGACATGGCTCTCAGGGGGTTCCTATCTGGGTGACCCAAGATATGTCCCCACATAGGAGAAGAATGTAGGATGCCTGGCCCAAGAATGTGCTGCTATATTACATGGGCTCTCCTCTGCCTACCAGGAATAATACCCTGTGACCGATCCCTCTCTCCAGGATCTTCCAGCCTGTGGTGACCTGTTGGGATCTTCCAGGACTGGGAGTGATGGTAAAGTCCTGATCCCTCTCCCCTTTATCAACCTAGAGAAGAGTATAGGGAGGACTCAGCACACCTGCAGCCTTCCCCACACTGACTATGGCTGTGGCTATTGCCAGCTCTCTCATCCAACAGAAGAGACAGGCAAGGGAAATCCAACAGTGATCGGGTGTGTACCCCAAAAAGACGCAGCACCCCCCAGCAAGGACAACCGATCCCTGTGCAAGAGGTATGTCCGGGGGTGTTCACTAAAGTTCACTTCTGCAGTGGGGGGGGGGGGGGGGGGGGGAGAAGCCCGTCTGGAGAAAACCAGGTCAGTTCATGACAGCTACTTATACTCCATACATCTGTTCCCCCATGCACCCTTCCCTCCTTCCGTTCATCGATCCATCCCTCCTTCCGTTCATTCCTCCATCCATAAATCTGTCCATCCTTCCATTCATTCACCTCTACTTCCATCCACCCATCCATCCATCCATGAATCCCTCTATCCATCCATCCCTTCTTTCCTCCAACAATCTCCATAAAACTGACCCAATACTAAAAAAAATCTGATTGAACATTCTCCTTTATGTTTACCAAAACCATGTAATATAAGGACAAAGCTAAACATACAATCACTCTGTATCTAATCAGGCAGGCCCTTGTACTACACATTTGGGAGCTCAAAAGGAGATTGTACAATAAGATTGTATAGAATATGGCCAGCTTAAGAGCCGGTTCACACTGAAGCGACACGACTCCTTACTACTTCGGGGGCGACTTGTGCATTACCATGCACCACGACTTCGGAGCGACTTGCAGGGACTTCACATAATGGAAGTCTATGCAAGTCGCTCCGAGGTCGCCCCGAAGTAGTACAGGACCCTTTTTCTAAGTCGGAGCGACTTGTGTCGCTCCTATTAGAACGGGTCCTGTAGCGGTTAATGGACCGCGAGGGAGCGCGACTTGTCAGGCTGACAAGTCGCCTGACAAGTCGCGCTAGTGTGAACCGGCTCTAAGGCTCACCATGCATGTTACAAAAGGTGGGGCCTAAAGAGGAAGGGATGTGGTTTATATATGTCAGGGCGGGTCTTAAATTGGATGGGCGTGGCTTTTACACGAAAGGGTGGGTCATATTTAAATAAGGGGGTGCGCGAGTTTAGTCAGGCATAGGGCAGCACAAAACCTAAATACACCACTGCATACAGGCCTGATTGGTGGAGTGCTGCAGAGATGGTTGTTCTTCTGGTAGGTTCTCCTCTCTCCACACAGAAATGCTGGGGCTCTGTCAGAGGGACCATTGGGTTCTTGATCACCTCCCTGACTTACTACTGAGTGGGGAATCAGAAGAGCTGGGGGTTACTACTGAGCGGGAATCAGCAATGCTGGAGTTACTACTGAGTGGGGGATCAGCAGAGCTGGGGTTACTACTGAGCAGGGGATCAGCACAGCTGGGGGTTATTACTGATTGGGCGATCAGCAGACCTGGGGGTTACTACTGAGTGGGGGATCAGCAGAGCTTGGGGTTGCTACTTAGCAGGGGATAAACAGAGCTGGGGGTTATTACTGAGTGGGGGATCAGCAGAACTGGGGCTACTACTGAGTGGGGATCAGCAGAGCTGGGGGTTACCATTGAGTGGGGGGTCAGCATAGCTGGGGGTTACCACTGATAGGGGCATCAGCAGAGCTGGGGGTACTAAATGAGGACACTATTGACCTGGGGATATGCTGAACAGGTGTACTAATGAGCTGGGGATCTGCTGAGCAGGGGTATTACTGGGCTGGGACTAATGAGCTGGGGTTCTACTGGGCCCCTTTAAAACAAATAGAAAATCAACACACACACACACACAGGGCATTTGCCAAGCTTCACAAAAGCATCACAGAAGTCTCAAAACCACATAAAAATGTATGTTGAAGCGGTAGGCCTTTAAAGCGATAGTAAACTGCCAGAAAAATAAAAAACAATGCCCCCCCCCCCCTGCAAGTGTAAGTCATAATGTGCTAGTATGCATTGCATACTAGCACCATATGTCAGACTTACCTGTACACAGAGCCCTCCAGCACATGGCTCCCTGGCGCTGCCATCTTCATCTGGTCTTCCTTCTGGGTTCGCAGGCTCTGCTATATAACATTCCCCAATAAAAAAAAAAAATGTAAAACTCAAAATATTTTAACATTTTAGGTCAATTTGTTTTCTGCTACATATTTTTGGTAAAAGAAAAATCGCAATAAGCGTATTTTGATTGGTTTGCGCAAAAGTTATTGCGTCTACCAACTACGGGAATGATTTATTTCATTTTTATTGTTTTTTTTTACTAGTAATGGCGGCGATCTGCGATTTTTACCGGGACTGCGACATTGCGGCGGACAGATCGGACCCCTAACTGACATTTTTTACACTTTTGGGGGGACCAGTGACATTACTACAGTAGTCAGTGTTAACAATATGCACTGTTACTGTAATAATGACACTGGCAGGGAAGGGGTTTAACACTATGGGTGATCAAGGGGTTGAATGTGAGCCTAGGGGAGTGATTCTAACTGTATGGGGGCGTGGCTTGTGAAATGATCATAGAGACATGTGATCCTATATAGAAGGATCACAGGTGCTCTGTGACCATTCCAGGGAGAAGAACGGTCAGCTGTGTTTACAACAGTCGACCGCTCTTCTCTCTCAGCAGGGAACGATCGCGGGTGTAAGGCAGAAATCGGAGCCGCCTGCCCAATGCATCGGATTCCCCACTGCCGAGTGGGGGCGTGAGCGCGCCGCCGGCGGCGTACGCTCGCCCCCTAGCTGCAGGCACGCGACCGGCGTAGCCCTCGGTTCGCGCAGGAGGGCCGCCCTGCCGCAGTATATATGCGGTGGGCGGTCCGGAAGCGATTAATAACATTCAATTACAATATGATTTGTGTCGCAATTGTATACGCTATATTGTTTATTCTTTATTTGCTATTTTTTTCCCCCACCAAATTGGAGTTACCCTTTGGATGCAACATATTGAAGCGAGTGTAAAGGAGCCCTAAATGAGACAACTGCACCATGCAACAAAGTCGGTTATGCTCCTTGGAAGCTGACCTTCCAAGGTAACTATAACACAATAAATTGCAGTCCCTAGAAATACTAGTTCACACACGTTCTCAGCGCTGGCGGCTTTTTTTTTTTGTCTCTGGATGTAAACAGGCTAAATAAAAGGAAATAAATCTGCCGGTTGGAAATCTTTAATGAAATCCAGCCTTTTTGCCCTCTGTGTTTTATCTCTACGGCACGCTAAGGGAAAGTTAGCTGTAACCTCTGCTCAGTCTAAGCAGCAAATCCAAGAATGAAAATATTGTTCCTGTCTGCAGAACATGGTAATTAGATCCTATTTATTACAGTAACCTGAATCACAATTCCAGCCTTCCCGGCCTCGCTAAATCTAAAATGGCATCTTATCTTTTCGTTACATTGGCATTTTATTGCTTCCGATTTTATCCGAAAAGGAAGGCTTCCCCCAGACACAACGCACATCTCTTTTTCATTTACTTGTTTTTCCTCTGTGGACTTTTCATAGCCTATGGTGTCCCTCCAAACACATCCAAAAATCCCATGAGATGAAAGCATTCCTGAAATTACTCAGCAGTGTCTTCATCCTTTGTTCCCCTTACAAACTTATAGCATGCGTTTATATGAGAGCCAGTTTGACTAAAATGCATCAACATGTACAGCATTAACATACAAGGCACACACAAGCACAAGAAATAAAAAAAATAAAAATAAAAGACGAGCTGTGCGTAGGAGGGAATGGAAATATTTTAATTTCATAGACAATTCAGCATCCTTAATTTGTGTCCCATGCAGCCACAAGGGACTCATGAGTGCACTGCAGTTTACAAACAGGCGGTAACAATTTTAAAGTAATAAAAATCTTTCATTTTATATTAAATAAATAAACATGTTATATTTACCTGCTCTACATAATAATCCTTTTTTTCTCGGGTCCCCCACCAACACTCCTGGCTCCTCCCCCTTTACCAGTACTCCCAATGGCAAGCCGCTTGTTATGGGGGCATTGGTGCATGCTCGCTCCCATAAATCAGCATAGTCAAAGGAACAGGATCAGTAACCAGAAGGGACATTAGCCATGCAAAGACTTTCACAGGAACACAGCAGAGAAACTCCAGATATGTTGACCAGGCGAAGGCAGGAAAGGAATGACCAAAGCAACTTAAATAGCCAGAAGAGGCTGGCTGTAGGCAGGACTGAGGAGTAAGATAATAATAACCAGGTGAGCCACTGAGGAAACATTAAGAGCTGACAATTATCCGACAGCTGAGCAGCCTGAGCAATGAGAAGAGAGCTGCTGCGAGCCCAGCCCTGACACTGAAATACAGCCATTATCCAACAGCTGAGAAGCCTGAGCACAGGAAATAGAGCTGCTGCGAGCCCAGCCCTTGGTGTTGGGCTGGGAGCCAATGGCTGTATTTTAGTGTCAGGGCTGGGCTCGCAGCAGCTCTATTTCCTGTGCTCAGGCTTCTCAGCTGTTGGATAATTGTCAGCTCTAATTGTTTTCTCAGTGGCTCACCTGGTTATCATTATCTGCTCCTCAGTCCTGTCTACAGTCAGCCCTTTCTGGCTTTTTAAGTTGCTTTGTTCATTCCTTTCCTGCCTTCGCCTGGTCAACATATCTGGAGTTTCTCTGCTGTGTTCCTGTGAAAGACTTTGCCCGGCTGACGTCCCTTCTGGTTCCTGATCCTGTTCCTCTGACCACGCTGATTTCTGGTTTCCTGATCACTGGCTCATCTGACTTCCCATTTTGGCTTCCAACCCCTGGCTGTTGTTTTGACTAAAAGGCAACAACATGTACAGCATTAACATACAAGGCACACACAAGCACAAAAAAAAAATAAAAAAATAAAAGACGAGCTGTGCGTAGGAGGGAATGGAAATATTTTAATTTCATAGAAAATTCAGAATCCTTAATCTGTGTCCCACGCAGTCACCAGGGAGTCATGAGTGCACTGCAGTTTACAAACAGGCAGTAACAATTTTAAAGTAATAAAAATGGTTTGTTTTATATTAAATAAATAAACATGTTATATTTACCTGCTCTACGTAATGATTTTGCACAGAGCAGCCCGATCCTTCTTTTTCGGGTCGCCCATCAGCACTCCTTGCTCCTCCCCCTTGACCAGTACTCCCAATGGCAAGCCGCTTGCTATGGGGGCATTGGTGCATGCTTGCTCCCAAGCCCCACTCTATGCATCCATAGGACACATCGAGGCACAACTTGGCCCTGCCCTGCTCCACTCTCTCCTCATTGGCTCACTGGCTGTGATTGACCACAGTGAGAGCCAATGGCTGTATTTCAGTGTCAGGGCTGGGCTCGCAGCAGTTCTCTTCTCATTGCTCAGGCTGCTCAGCTGTCAGATAATTGTCAGCTCTTATTGTTTCCTCAGTGGCTCACCTGGTTATTATTATCCTACTCCTCAGTCCTGCCTTCAGCCAGCCTCTTTTGGGTATTTAAGTTGCCTTATTCATTCCTTTCCTGCCTTCGCCTGGTCAACATATCTGGAGTTTCTCTGTTCCTGTGAAAAGTGTTTGCCCGGCTGATGTCCCTTCTGGTTACTGATCCTGTTCCTTTGACTACGCTGATTTCTGGTTTCCTGATTACTGGCTCACCTGACTTCCCGTTTTAGCTTCCGACCCCTTGTTTATGTTTTGACTACATTTACAGTTCTGTACCATTTTTTACCATTACATTTTAGGTGTGTTTTTAACTGCATTTTCTGTCTCAGTTAAATTATGGTTCCTGACACTCAGCCAATGAGGGGAAAGAGTTTGGGACATCCAAGGCTCTTGTGCACATCACTGGATCGAGAGGGGGCTCAGGTGAGTATTAAGGGGGAGCACCTTCATGCATCCTTCAGCCTTTACAAGCACTTTAAATAGCATTATTGAAGGAGATCTCTGGTCACAGCATACGCTTTTATTTTATAGCATCGGCATTGTAATAATATTACAAACTAGGGATTAACCAATATCATTATCAGTGCCGATACCAAGTATTTTCATGAATACTTGTGAAAATTGTCTGATACCCGAAACAGACACCTATACAGTGTGATTTGAGCCCATACAAAACAAATGGGCTCAAATCACACTGCAAAGAATCACATGCAGTTTCCCACACCGCTCCTGTGTGAACCCAGGCTGAAATCCCTATTACAAGTCTGTGTTCACACAGGTGCAGTGGGGAAACAGCATGCGATTCAGACAGGAATCGCACCACATTCCTGTTCAAATCGTATGTAATTCTTTGCAGTGTGATATGAGCCCATTCATTTTGTATGAGCTCAAATCACACCACAAAGGTATCGATACTCGGTATAGGCGAGTACTTGACCATAAGAATCAGTACTCGTACTCGCCAGTAAAAGAAAGGGAATTGGTGCATCCCTTTTACAATCATTTTTTGAATAATCCAATATAAGATTACTTAAACTCTCCTTTCATTTTGTGAGTGCTGCCTGTCTGATAGCCGTCTTTTTCAACAACGTAATGGATTGCCTGCATGCTTTGCAGCTTCTTCTCCATTTCCAAGGACTACATGTCCCATGGTTCCATGCTGCAAGCAGTGATTCCTGTAAGGACACCGCCTCCTGAAACTCCTCCTCAGAGCACCTCTTTAGTCCAGAAGGCAGGCTCTGTGAAATGTGTGACACAGCAGTGCCTACACACAGGGCATAGCGACTACGTGTCACAGAATCCTAGGAAGGAGGATTCAGATTAATCGGAGTAGAATATAAAAAATTCAAATACAATGCGGAAATCAATATATGATTGTAGATTTTGACCAGAGATACACTTTAATTACTTAAAGTAGAACTAAAGGCAAAACATATATATATGTTTGCTACAATTTAAAGTAGTGAGTGTACAGCTTGTATAACAGTGTAAATTTGCTGTCCCCTAAAAAGAACTCCACACACAACCAATATTGTCTAAACTGCTGGCAACAAAAGTGAGTACACCCCTAAGTTAAAATGTCCAAATTGGGCCCAAAGTGTCAATATTTTGTGTGGCCACCATTATTTTCCAGCACTGCCTTAACCCACTTGGGCATGAAGTTCACCAGAGCTTCGCAGGTTGCCACTGGAGTCTTCTTCCACTCCTCCATGATGACATCACGGAGCTGGTGAATGTTAGAGACCTTGCACTCCTCCATCTTCCGTTTGAGGATGTCCCACAGATGCTCAAAAGGGTCTGGAGACATGCTTTGCCAGTCCATCACCTTTAACCTCAGCTTCTTTAGCAAGGCAGTGGTCGTTTTGGAGGTGTGTTTGGGGTCGTTATCATGTTGGAATACTACCCTGCTGGCCCAGTTTCCGAAGGGAGGAGATCATGCTCTGCTTCAGTATGTCACAGTACATGTTGGCATTCATGGTTCCCTCAATGAACTGTAGCTCCCCAGTGCCGGTGTTCCGTGAAAAAACCCTACCCGTGAAAAATCCCTACCCTCGTCACTTCCGGTGCACCCACGTCATGGAAAAGCTGAGCAGCTTACCAGTGCGCATGCTCACTGCTCCGGAGGGTAGGGAATTTTCACGGGTAGGGTTTTTTAATGTTACACCGCATCAGCTGTTGCCACGGGTACATTAAAACATCTCCGCTGCAACATGAAATCATCTCCGCTCCTACCCCTGTGACTTCCCTGATCTCGGCTCCTAAATGTAAAAGCGGCGGTGGGTCTTTGAAAATATAAATCATGGAGCCGAGATCTTTGTGATTTATATTTTTATACACCCGCCGCTTTTACATTTAGGAGCCGAGATCAGGGAAGTCACAGGGGTAGGAGCGGAGATGATTTCATGTTGCAGCGGAGATGTTTTAATGTACCTGCGGCAACAGCTGATGCGGTGTAACGTTACAAAACACTACCCCGTGAAAATTACCTACCCTCCGGTGCTGTGAGCATGCGCACTGGTAAGCTGCTCAGCTGTTTCATGACGTAGGTCAACAGGAAGTGACGAGGGTAGGGAATTTTCACGAGGTAGGGTTTTTTACCGTTACACCGGTAGCACTCATGCAGCCCCAGACCATGACACTCCCACCTCCATGCTTGAATGTAGGCAGGACATGCTTGTCTTTGCACTCCTCACCTGGTTGCCACCACACACGCTTGACACCATCTGAACCAAATAAGTTTATCTTGGTCTTATCAGACCACAGGACATGGTTCCAGTAATCCATGTCCTTAGTCTTCTTGTCTTCAGCAAACTGTTTTTCGGGCTTTTTTGTGCATCATCTTTAGAAGAGGCTTCCTTCTGGAACAACAGCCATGCAGACCAATTTGATGCAGTGTGCGGCGTATGGCATGAGCACTGACAGGCTATGCTGAATCCTGTAATCTGTGACTGTCTGTCACAGAGGAGATCCGCCCGCTTTGTTTACACAAGTGGGCGGATTTCCTCACTCGATCCCCGACGATCGGGGAAGAGCGGCGGTGATTACCGCCTCTCCTCCCCTGGCCCAACTCCTGCTATGTCTGAATACAGTGGGAGCGAGCCTCCGACAGCGCGCGCACGCTGCCTAGAGGGGGCGGGATCCAGCGACATAGGTCTACGTCGCTGGACGATAACGCACCACTTTGCCGCAGTACCAGCTCAGTGAGCGGTCGGCAAGTGGTTAAAAATTACGGCTCAATCTACTGCCAGCTTCTGGCAAAAAAAAAAAATCAAACATTCTTGGTACAGTGGCATTTAGTTCCCGGTTGGTGTACAGCGCAACCCCAGAATTGTAACTTCCAGCTCGTGTGATTGGTTCACTGCCTTTCCTAGCACATGACTATGGAAGGAAGAACATCGCACTCAGCATTTAGGAAGAAGCTGTAAGAATTGGAAGTAAGTGAAATCTGTGTGGGTTTTTTTTTAGTACAAAAGTTTGCTTAAAAATTCTTATAAAACTGACCAGAGGGTGATTTTTTTTTTTTTTTCCTCCATCAAAGTGAATTTGCATTCCCAGAGCTTTTCTCAGGGTTTGGAGATGTGTCAATTTTGCTCCAAATAACAACTTTATGCATCTTATTTTCAGGACAGATGGGGCTTTAATTTCATAACAGATTTGGGAACGTATTTTTCTTGATATGTTTTAACTAGGATAAAAGAAATAGTAAAAAAATAATCCAATAAACTTGCAGCACCAGATTTTAACCCCCCCCCCCCCCCCCAAAAAAAAAAAATATAACGGATGAAGCCTTCAGACTACAAATATATCTTATAAATGTGATTTTCTAGGAAAAGGGTCTTGAAAAGGGGCACTAAGTTGTCACAAATTGATTCGCCCGCCCTTGGCAGCATGGTTCCAGTACTGACAATGTCCTACGGCAGAGCTTCCTTCTCCAATATAAAGATGGCATTGACTCTGACCCCCAATGTGAAGAGGACATTAGCTCTGACACTCAATTCAAAGAGGGAAGTGACTCTGACCCCCAATGGTAAGATGGCATTGACTCTGACCTCCAAGTAAAAGGGGCATTGACTCTAATCCCCAATTAAAAAGGGGATTTTGACTCTTGCCCCAAATATAAAGGGGGCATTGACTCTGACCCCCAATGTAAAGATGCTATTGACTCTGACCCCAAATATAAAGAGGGCATTGACCCTGACCCCCCAATGTAAAGAGGGAGGTATTGACACCGACCCCCAATATAAATGGGGAATTGACTCTGACCCCCATTGTAAAGAGGGCATTGACTCTGACCCAATGTAAAGATGCCATTAACTCTAACCACAGTCTAAAGGGGACATTGACCCTGACCACAAATGTGAAGATGGCATTGACTCTGACCCCCAATATAAATGGGACATTGACTCTGACCCCAAATGTAAGGGGGGCATTGACTCTGACCCTCATTGTAAAGATGCCATCAACTCTAACCACAGTCTAAAGGGGACATTGACTCTGACCCACAATGTAAAGGGGACATTAGCTCTGACACTCAATTCAAAGATGGCAGTGACTCTGACTCCCAATGTTAAGATGCCATTGACTCTGACCTCCATATAAAAGGGGCATTCACTCTGAACCCTAATGTAAAGAGGACCTTGACTCTAATCCCCAATTAAAAAGGGGATTTTGAGTCTTGCCCCAAATATAAAGCGGGCATTGACTCTGACCTCCATGTAAAGATGCCATTGATTCTGACCCCCAATATAAAGAGGGCTTTGACCTTGACCCCCAATGTAAAGAGGGAGGTATTGACACCGACCCCCAATATAAATGGGGCATTGACTCTGACCCCCATTGTAAAGAGAGCATTGACTCTGACTTCAATGTAAAGATGCCATTAACTCTAACCCAGTCTAAAGAGGACATTGACCCTGACCCCAAATGTGAAGAGGGCATTGACTCTGACCCCCAATATAAATGGGGCATTGACTCTGACCCCCATTGTAAAGATGCCATTAACTCTAACCACATTCTAAAGGGGACATTGACTCTGACCCACAATGTAAAGGGGACATTAGCTCTGACACTCAATTCAAAGAGGGCAGTGACTCTGACTCCCAATGTTAAGATAGCATTGACTCTGACCTCCATGTGAAAGGGGCATTCACTCTGAACCCTAATGTAAAGAGGACCTTGACTCTAATCCCCAATTAAAAAGGGGATTTTGAGTCTTCCCCCAAATATAAAGGGGGCATTGACTCTCACCCCTCATTGTAAAGATGCCATTAACTCTAACCACAGTCTAAAGGGGACATTGACTCTGACCCCCAATGTAAAGGGGACATTAGCTGTAACACTCAATTCAAACACGGCAGTGACTCTGACCCCCAATGTAAAGAGGACATTAGCTATGACACTCAGTTCAAAGAGGGCAGTAACTCTGACCCCCAGTGTAAAGGGGCTATTGACTCTGACCACCATGAAAAAGGGGCATTTACTCTGACCCCTAAGGTAAAGAGGACCTTGACTCTAATCCCCAATTAAAAAGGGGATATTGGCTCTTGCCCCAAATATAATGGGGGCATTTACCCTGACCCCTATTGTAGAGGGCATTGACTCTGGCCCCCAATGTAAAGATGAAGGTATTGACACCCAACCCCAATATAAATGGGGCATTGACTCTGACCCCCAATGTAAAGAGGGCATTGACTCTGACCCCAGTGTAAAGATGCCATTAACTCTAACCACAGTGTAAAGGGGACATTGACTCTGACCCCCAATGTGAAGAGGGCATTGACTCTGACCCCCAATATAAATGGGGCATTGACTCTGACTCCAAATGTAAGGGGGGCATTGACTCTGAACCCCAATGTAAAAGGCATTGACTCTAGCCCCCACTATAAGAAGTGCATTGACTATAACCCCCAATGTAAGTGGGACATTTGCATTGACCACTAATATAAAGGTGATTTTACTAGAGAAGGGCACTTTCAAGTGGCCAGTGGCCACTATAATAGAGGGTCTTTTATCAGGCTTCCTTTTCTTTTTGCCGACCACCAGTGTAAAACTCTTTTGCTCGGGTGTCCAGTTCTTTCTACATGTGAACAGCAGTGGCCACTGTCAGCCCGCCATTCATTTAAATAGGCCACTGCAGATCGCATAACCCGGCAGGAATCCAAAGACCACAGCTACCCAGTCCTGTAAAAGAGGCCTGAAAGAGCTGAAAATGGGGAGGCAGTGCATAGGCACATATTACAGACATGACAGTACACTGATTACCAGTAGCAGAGGGGGCCTATTTCTAGGAGTCACAGAGAATTTGCAGGAGGGAGGATGCTAAGTGGGGAGCCCTTCAAACATTTTGGGGTGCTGTAGTTTGTAGCTGAACCCCCAGCAATGCATACAGGTAAAAATAATTTTTAATTTTGCCTTTAGACCTTATTTACACTTGTGGGGATGGGAGGGGGCAATAAAAATATTTGGTTAAGCTGCAGTTATATCTCTTCTGACTGCTCACATTAACCTAACAGGGCAGCTGGAGTGGGTGGTGCATATGCCACGGTTGCAGTACTGTGCCACCATGGCAACATTTATACCGCAGGTCCTGTTCGGTGCAATCCAATCATGTGCTGCAACAGCCCTGTAAGCAAATATGATTGCAACATGCTAAACTCAAATCTAATCATTTACACAGGTAATGATTTATTATTGAATACAGAGGTGCATTGATTTGTGTCTTTTACATCGGCCCCAAATTCAATTTTAAAGCTGAACGCTGGGATAAGTAAATATTGTTTAAATTTAAGTATATAATAAAAGACCAGCCACTGCTGCTCTCCCTCCATGTGCAGGGTGATTAGTCTTATCTCCGCCCCCTCCTGTAGTTTTTGGCATACAGCCTGTAATGGGTGGAGCCTGGTGCCACAACTCTATGTATAGCTCAGTGATGGTGCCTTAGTGGTTAATGAATAATATATAAAATTAGTATACAACAAAACAAATCTAGAAATAAATAACAAACACAATATTGAGAGATACACTCACCGGCCACTTTATAAGGTACAACTGTTCAATTTTAAAAGGTGAGTATATTGCGCTCAACATGTGACATAATCAATAAAGTGCTAGTGCAAGTTTAAATATCAATATAAAGGAGTTAAAAAGTCTCTGAAATTGCTTGATATCAATAAAAAGTCCAGACAATCAACGACAATAATTATGATAAAAGCATAGACTTGATAGAAGTGTTATAGAGCCTCCACCTCCACACTTTCACCCAGTGTTCTTACAAGGTACTTCTTACCAGAAGTATATGACCCCTTGATTATAGGGGGTCACATAGGCATATTGATCCAATAAATAAACGATCCTCAGCTCCAAATTCCCTCAATCCCGGGGTAAGCATTCAGACCAAATACAGTATCTCAATACGGACATATGTAAAAGCAAGAAAAGCTCTCATTGTGCAGTACGTTGAAATCATTTAGCTTTTAATAAAGGTAATGCACTTACTACAATTCCAAGAAACTTTCGCTTTGTACATTCATGTAAAATCACAGTAGCTGGATATTGAACACTGCTTCACGCCAGCGTTCCTCCAACCCGGAAGTAGTTACAGTCTCACGCTCCCGACGCATGTTTCGTCAGCCCGTGCTGACGTCATCAGGGGATCATTTGCTTGGTGACACAAATTGCTAATTAGCCAATCACATGGCAGCAACCTAATGCATTTAGGCATCTAGACGTGGTGAAGACAACTTGTTGAAGTTCAAACCGAGCATCAGAATGGGGCAGAAAGGGGATTTAAGTGACTCTAAACGTGGCATGTTTGTTGGTGCCAGACGGGCTGGTCTGAGTATTTCAAAAACTGCTGATCTGCTGGGATTTTCACACACAGCCATCTCGCCAGAGAATGGTCCGAAAAACAGAAAATGTCCAGTGAGTGGCAGTTGTGTGGAGGAAAATGCCTTGGTAATGTCGGAGGAGAATGGACAGGCTGGTTCCAGATGATAGAAAGGCAACAGTAACTCAAATAACCACTCGTTACATCCGATGTATGCAGAATACCGTCTCTGAACCAAAACCTCTGAGGAATGTTTCCAACACCTTGTTGAATGTATTTCATGAAGAATTAGGGCAGTTCTGAAGGCAAAAGGTGGTCCAACCCGGTATCAGCAATATATATATATATATATATATATCCCTACCTTTACACGCATATGAACTTTAATGGCATCCCAATCTTAGTTTGTAGGGTTCAATATTGAGTTGGCCCACCCTTTGGAACTATAACATCTTCTAATCTTCTGGGAAGGCTGTCTACAAGGTTTAGGAGTGTGTCTATGGGAATGTTTGACATTTGTTCCAGAAGCGCATTTGTGAGATCAGGCACTGATGTTGGAGAGAAGACCTGGCTCACAGTCTCTACTCTAATTCATCCCAAAGGTGTTCTGTTGGGTTGAAGTCAGGGCTCTGTGCAAACCAGTTAAGTTCCTCCTCCCCAAACTCGCTCATGCATGTCTTTATAGACCTTGCTTTGTGCACTGGTCCAAATCATTTGGTGTAGGAAGGATTATGGTGTGGGGTTGTTTTTCAGGGGTTGGGCTTGGCCCCTTAGTTCCAGTGAAGGTAACTCTTAAGGCATCAGCATGCCAAGACATTTTGGACAATGTTATGCTCCCAACTTTGTGGCACCATTTCTATTCCAGCATGACTGCACACCAGTGCACAAAGCAAGGTCCAAAAAAAACATTAATGAGTGAGTTTTGGGTGGAGGAACTTTACTGGCCTTCACAGAGTCCTGACCTCAACACGATAGAACACCTTTGGGATGAATTAGAGCAGAGACTGTGAGCCAGGCCATCTTGACCAACATCACATATGCGCTTCTAAAAGAACAGTCAAACATTTCCATAGACACTCCTAAACCTTGTGGACAGCCTTCCCAGAAGATTTGAAGCTGTTATAGCTGCAAAGGGTGGGCCAACCCAATATTGAACCCTAGAGACTAAAGCCCCGTACACACGCAACGATTATCGGCCGACCGATCGTCCGTCTTTTGTCCAGAGTTGTGTTTTATTGGTTGGAATGTGCCTAGACTGCACACGAATTTGCTCGCCCAACAAAATTCTACTTCAGAAGTGATGTCATGTGTTGGGTTGCTTTCTTTGTGTTCTTTCTTCACTGAGCATGCCCAGACTTGCTCATCAGATTTTTCCCTGTCGAAATCTGTACTGACTGCACAAAAATCGGCCGTTATGTTGACGGCCAACAAAAATTTTATAGTCTGCACACCAGATTTTTTTCGGCCGAAAATTCGGAGTTGGCTGTCGGAAGCATCATACTAACAAGCCGAAAATCGGCAGATCGGTCGTCATATGAAAATTCCCTGCCAATTTTCGACTCGTGTGTACGGGGCTTAAGACTGAGATGTCATTAAAGTTCATTAATACCCAATATTTTTGGTAATATTGTGTATAGATAAATAAATAAAAATGTTTGTGTCTGGAGTTTGCCTTTTTTCCTGTCTGGAGTCTAACATTCACAACTGCATTTTGTATTTCCTTTCATTTCAGTTTACAAAAAAGCAGTACGAGGGCCTCCCAGTCTCTGGGATCCCATGATGGGTGCAGTAATTTATCACCTGTGAAGCAGTTTTGGTAATGAAGTCTACAAGAAAATTCAGCTTTTCGCTTTAGTGACACTAGACTGAGTAGCGGAAGTGTGGTTCAAGCATACTGGGAATAAGAAAATTGACAAGAACCAGAGAGAGATAGATGGCTCATATATTAATCACTTAGCTGCCACATCATGTAGTAGAAATGTCATTGATTCTGGACATATTCTACATTCCTATCCCACTGAGGCAACCTCAAAATGGCAGGCTGTTAGCAGAAGGATACCTCTGCGCCCATCCTGTACAGAAATAATATTTACTTCCTCCCCGGCACTTTGAGGATGGCATATCTAGAGAAAGATTGCTGAACTACGACAAAAACTGAGGCTAAAAATTGTGCCTGTTAACCACTTTACCACCGGAGGATTTTGCTGTCTTACGTCCAGGCCACTTTTTGCGATTCGGCGCTGTGAGACTTTAACTGACAATTGCGCGGTCGTGCGATGCCGTACCCAAACGAAATTTACCTCCTTTTTTCCCCCACAAACAGAGCTTTCTTTTGGTGGTATTTGATCACCTGTGCGAGTTTTACTTTTTGCGCTATAAACAAAAAAATAGCGTACATTTTGAAAAAAATAACAATATTTTTAACATTTTTTTACATGAAATGTAAAAAATCAAATTTTTTTTTACATTTTTGGCCAATTTGTTTTCTGCCACCTATGTTTGGTAAAAAAAAATCACAATAAGCGTATTTTGATTGGTTTGCGCAAAAGTTATTGCGTTTACTAACTAAGGGAAAGATTTCTGTCATTTTTGGTGTTTTTTTTTAACGCGTAATGGCGGCGATCTGCGATTTTTTTTGCGGGACTGCAACATTGCGGCGGACAGATCGGACCCTTGACTGACATTTTTGACACTTTTGGGGGTACCAGTGACATTACTACAGTAATCAGTGCTATAAATATGCACTGTTACTGTACAAATTACACTGGCAGGGAAGGGGTTAATTTTATTGGAGAGGGAGGGGTTAATGTATGCCTGGTGCTTACTAACGTGTGGGGGGGGAGGTGACTGAGTGACACAGGGACAGATCGCATGTTCAGCTATGCTGAACACTGCGATCTGTCACTCCCTGTCACTTAGGAGATCCGCCCGCTCTGTTTACACAAGCGGGCGGATCTCCAAACTAGATTCCCCGACGATCGGGGAAGAGCAGCGGCGATCGCCGCCGCTCCTCCCCTGGCCCAACTCCCGCTGTGACTGAACACAGCGGGAGCGAGCCTCCGGCGGCGCGCGCGAGCCTCCGGCGGCGCGCGCGCCGCCCACAAGGGGCGGAGTCCAGCGACGTAGGTCTACGTCGCTGGACGATAACGAGCCACATTACTGCAGTAGCAGCAATGTGAGCAGAGTTGAAGTGGTTAAAGAAAACCAGTCACCTAAACACAAGAGGGCATTTAAAAGAATCAAAAGTCAAACATTTTTCATTTTAGTTTTGGACAGAGGGGTAAAGGGTTAAAACTTCTGTCAGGTTTTTACTGCTGTCTTTATTAAAGCTAGGGACATTCCATCTCTCTCTTTATCCTGGTGACCACTGTCACTGGGACTGAAAATGATGAAAAATCCAAAGATATGAGTTGCCACTAGGGAAGAGCTAAAAGGAAGCTAAACAGATGTTGCCTGAGCATTCCCGGTAATTGCACGTGCAAAAAGGGGCAGGGGGTGCTCATGATATCATTGACCTAATATGGTCTTAGCCATATTAGGTCAGTGTCATAGACCTTATAAGGACATGTGGTCATATTAGGTCAATAATGTCACAAGAATCCATTGTGTACATGCAGCTTCAGGGAATGCTTTGTCCACAGCTAATTGGCCCGGGAACTGACAACTTCCATCTAGGTTTTCCTGAACATGAGTTCACACTGAACCCAAGCGGAACGCAACTGCCAGTTACCTTGGTGGAGGCCGAAGTGCTGAGAGGGCTTCCCTTGCAGCTCGGTGCGGATCACCCCTGGAGGTGAAACAGCAGATGACACGTCCCAAGGAGCACTGGATGCAGGTGGATTACGGATGGATGGATGGATGGTATGGTGTGGACTCTCAGGACCGCTTCCAGAGGATCTAGAGATGCTAAATGCAAGAGACAAAAAGGTTAATGCCAGGCCGAGGGTCATACACAGTAAGTCAGTCCGAGGTAATGGAGGTACAGAGGGGTACAAGAGAGAGTCCGTGGGATCCAAGCCAAGGTCGGTACACAGAAGATACAGCAGAGGTATGGTTAAGGTAAAGAGTGGTCAGGCAAGCCGAGGTCGATCAAGGAGAAGTGCAGACAGGTCAAAGGAGCAAGCCGGGTCAAAAGCAGGAACGCAGGTAAACAGACAGGTCACAGGTACAGGAGCTGATGATAAGCCAGCACCGGAGCGTAGCCAGAGAGTGTCTTATATAGGGCCAGGATGGGCATTGATGACGCACGCGCTCTGCGCCGACACATCTACGTGCACGCGCCGGCGCGCTCCCGCGCATGCGCACCCGCCTCCAGCATTGCTATTGCGGCTGAGTGGCGCTTTTTTTCCTGACACCAACTTCATTCCTAGTTGTCACCAGAAAAATATTCCAATAAGGCAACTTGTTCCAGTGACAACTGTCTATGAGGGGAATTTGAAAAGTTTTTTTCAAATTTCACTTTGAAAAGTTTTCCTTTTACTTTCAGTTGCGTCTATGGGGCAGGAAGTGATGGAAAATCTCTAGTAAGTGTAGCGCTACCCCACGGGATCCCCTGATTTTAACTGGTTCTTACCCAAACAGTGCAGGGGCCACCAATCACCCAGGCAACAGCCCACTCTGGCTTCAAGAAACATTCTAGGGCCAGTTTACTGTCCTTCAGACTTTAGGAGGGGCCGAACTGCGACCATTGGAAGTAAAAAATGTCCCTGCCTCAGTGGAAGTAAACAATGCCACAACTTTGGTGTCAGTGAGAGGAACTGTGCCCCATCGTTGGTATCATTGGGTGGGAAGAATCATGCCCCATCATTGGTCACTGGAGGAATTTGTTCCCCATCATTGGTTTCATTGGGTGAAACTTTGCCCCATTGTTGGTGTCATTGGGAGGAATTGTGACCCTTTGTTGGCGTTGGTGTCAGGGGGGGGGGGGAATTATGCCCCATTGTTGGCGTCAATGGTTGAAATATTGCCCCAGGAGCCAGATAAAAGCAAGCAAAGGCCCTTAGGCTGCAGTTTGTAGACCACGGGTCTAGGGGTTGTCTTTTTATGATTTATTGCTTGTAGAACTTGTAACAAGAGAGGGGTTGGGGTGGTATGGGATACTGCAAAAATGCTGCACAGTAACAGGAGGACACACGTTCCTAGTCTAAACTTCTATGAACAGTCTTTAAACCAGGGATAAAATGGGAAAAGCCATGACTGAGACCCTGTAAGAGCTGTCTAAGAGAGAGAGCTACACTGGCACTTATCACCCCTAAAGGCAAACAGCACACAGTCACTAGGACAGCTGAACAGTGAACACTTCCCAGTTTCCATTCCACCAGACACTCTTCAGGGAGGGAGAGGTTAATGCTCACAATGTCACTGGACAGCTACCCACTGAGTGTAAGGGTGCATTGACCATGGTTCCAAAAACCCAAGGTGAGCTTCCGCACAGTGAGAATTACGGCATCCCTGGACTACCACTACAGGGGCACATACACCACAGGCTTCTTTCACAGCCCGCCCCTTGGCCAGACCAGTGCAGCCCCATCCTCACCAGAAAGGCATCAGAATTTAGAAAACTTAGGGAGAGCCTTGCCTACAGCAAGGGGCAAGCCTAGTGCACCAGGCCAGAATCAACCCAGAAGGAAAAAGGACCACTCACCGCCCTCACCATTCCTTACCTATTTACATCAGAAGGGATACACGCCAGCGCCCCCACTCAACAAGAGGCACCAGCATTCTCCCTCCTGAAAACTAATAAGAAGAGGTACTACACTTGAACCAAAGGCTGAGAGACAAGCACAAACTGCATTGCAGCATTGGGCACAGGGAGTGTGATGACGTCATGGCTAGGCTCCAATCAACACGTTTCTTTGCCAAGGATCATCTTCAGGGGACAGGTAAAGGAGAACAAGAAGATGGGTCTTAGGTTGATGGGTCCACTGCAGTGGCGGCCCATCCATTAGGGGCACCGCCCCCCATCCATGCGTCCGTTTTTTTTTTTTGAAGCACGTGATTAGAGCCAGAGGTTCTAATAGGCTTCAAAAAAGGGTGGGCTCGGGGCGCAGAGCACTGTGCCCTGAGCCCACCCAGTTGTGTGACAATAGCAAATGAATATTTGCTATTGCTACACTCATTCTCCTCATTCTCCTCTCGGTCAGGAAGCGGGCCTTGAGACCTGTTTCCAGATTTGGCCAAAGGAGAAGGCATCCTATTGGTGGAGGCAGCCGCCGAGAGGGGACATGGAGGAGACTGAGTGGGAAGCCGTAACCGCCTGTCAGTCCGGAGGACTAGGTAGATGAACTGGCACTCGGGGGGGGGGAGGGATATGGTGTGGACTGGACTCTGGAATGACGGTGGGTCCATGGCCAGGTCTGTCTGCCGCCGCCCCCCCCCCCCCCCCCCTCCGACCAATTGAGCACCAGCCGTCATTGCTCCACTGAGGACTTTTTAGGTATGTGGGTGACAAATGCACGTTTTAGACAGTTGAGGAAGACACAAGTAGAGAGGTAGAGAGTGAAGATGTGAGTTAGAGAGAGTAGAATAGAGCTAGAAGGCGATTGTAGTAGTTGCCAGGGAATGAGTTCACACAAAATTTGCATATGAATGAATCATGAGATTTTCAGATGAATTAGCTATGAGCGCAACGTAAAAGGGCAGGGCTGCTGGGCAGAGGCAGACTGCTACAGACAGACAGACTACTACAGTTCTTGGGGCACAACATGGGACAACTTAAAATATAAGCGCAACATTCCCAGCAAATAAGAGAAAATTGGTATATATTATATATTTTGCTTGTCTAAAAGATTTAGTCAGCCACATTTAATACTTTGACAATCCCGGTGGAAGGGAACTACTAGGAAAGGGATTAAGAGGGTTTCTACTTGGACACCAACATGTTACACATGCTGTCTGTTTAGTCATCGGCCTAATATGTAATGGCTCCTCTCTAGAAAGGTCTATGAGGCAGTGCTGGGACAAGGTCATCTAGAGCCCAGTGTAATGTTCCGGTACCTTTGGTACCCTAAATTACACTTTCCACAAGTGTATGCGCCCCACCATTTACTTTTGGAAAGGTGCGCATACACCTTTAAGACTGGAGCTGTCATCACCCAGCGCCGGACTAGATGGCTATTTAAAGCGCCGGTTCTCACTCACATGTGTTCGTTCAAACACCCTTACCTAGATGCTAACCTTGCTTGAAGCTTCCATGCTTGCAAGCTTACTTCGCTGACGGAACCTCGCTGCGCTGATCCCTGTATCCCGCTACTGGATCATCCGCCTCTCCTGAACCACCCTTCGGCTGTATCGCTAATAGTGCTAAGTACCCCGCAGGGGAATTCTCTATAAACTTATACTAAGCTTACACTATCTAGCTCTGCATAGTAAAGACTGTTTATCACATCTGCATAACTAGATTGCTAGCTCTTGAGACTACTGCTACTTTTCTGCACTGGGTTGATCTCTTTTGTATGTCCACCTGCTATTCTATCATCTGCTATCATACAACATTGCTAAACCTTCCTGCATCCATCTGCTACTGTCTCACCTTCAAGTGTCTATCACCTACCACCTCCACTCAACCTATCCCTCAACCTTCATCATTGTGTTACCACATACATAAAGTCACTCTAGGAACCAGCTTGCTAATTGTGTGTATTTACTGGCTGAAATAAGACCTTCCACACATGATGAGTCATTGAGGTTGGGAATGGTATCTCAGCATATCTCCTACATGACTACTGACGTGGAACTATTTCTGCAGCTGAAAATCCACACCATATAAGAAACGCAGAAGCGTTACACCCAGGGACGAACATGCTGAATTTTGCCCCCCCCCCCCCTAAAATGTATGGGCATTATGATTAAGCGAAAATCCCTTCTACCTCCAAAAAATTGAGTACCAATCGGCATGCTAACCCCCTAAGCATAAATTCCCCCTCCTTCCAGTACAAATCTGCCCCTCCTGTTAAAAATGCATCCTCACAGCACAAATCTCTGCCACCATCCCCTCCAGCTCAAATTCTTTCTCTCCCTATATGCCCCCCAGCACACATCCCCAATTCTGCCTCGTAGCACATATCCTCTACCCCTCAAATTTCCCCTCCAAGCACAAATCCCGTCCCCAATCACTCAACTTAGAACAAATCCCCCCCCCCAGCACAAATACCCCCCAGTCACCCCTACTAGCAGAAATACCCCCCCATAAAATTTCTCCTTTACCATTTTACTCTTATAGCACAAACCCCCAAATCGCCCCTCCTAGCACAAATCCTCTTCCCCTATCCCAATGCAAATTCCCCCAAATCACCACTCCTAGCACACCTCCCTAAATTTGCCCTCCTAGAACAATACTTACTTTAAGCCCCTCAAATTTCTCTTCTCAACACAACCCCCCCCCAATCTCGTTGTTGTGCCCCCCCCCCCCACCTCACATGATACCACAGGGTAGCCGACCCTCCTGCCCACCCCTTGTCCCAGCCCTGCTGCGAGACACCAATCTTTGGCAGTGCAAATAAATAATGTTTTTTTTTATATCATAAGAAGAGCGAGACTGGAAAAACATGGAATTTCCTGACAAGGACAGAGCTTCTTATATGCTTTGTCTTAAAGAAAAAAAAAACTACAAATTCGCTACACAGCTTATTTGAGGTTTTTCAGTTTTGCTTATGCTAGAAGTCATTTATTGTTAATGAACTATGTGGCAGACAACTGCCTGTCTACAACCCCCTCGGGACCATGCTTCATAATCTTTGTTTCATGTACCAGTAGTGAAACTCAAGAGGCAAGCAAGGGATTTTAAGGTTACAGCCAGGTGGCTTATTTCATGAATGCTCCTTCCCTCCCTTTGTTCTTGTCTTTGACTGTCAAGTGTGTGGTCTGAAAGGAAGCACAAAGACAACGAGGCTGTGCTAATACACACTGCTCAAAAAAATTAAAGGAACACTTTTTAATCAGAGTATAGCATCAAGTCAGTTAAAATTCTGGGATATTGACCCATCCAGTGAGGTAGCAGAGGGAGCTGTTATTCAGTTTCAGCTGCTTTGGTGGTAATGAAATTAACAACAGGTGCACTAGATGGGCAACAATGAGATGTCCTCCAAAACAGGAATGATTTTACAGGTGGAGGCCACTGACATTTTTTTCCTTACTCATCTATTCTGACTGTTTTTCACTAGTTATGCATTTTGCTAGGGTCAGTGTCACTACTGGTAACATAAGGCGATACCAGGACCCTATAGAGGGTGCATAGGCAGTCCAACTCCTCCAGGATGGCCTGTTAATGCGTGCCATTGTCAGAAGGTTTGTTGTGTCTCCAAGCACAGTCCCAAGAGCATGAAGGAGATTCCAGGAGACAGACAGGTACTCTAGGAGAGATGGGCAGGGCCATAGAAGGTCCTTAACCCATCAGCAGGACCGGTATCTGCTCCTTTGTGCAAGGAGGAACAGGATGAGCACTGCCAGAGCCCTACAAAATGACCTCCAGCAGGCCACTGGTGTGAAGGTCTCTGACCCAACAATCAGAAACAGACTTCATGAGGGTTGCCTGAGGGCCCAATGTCCTGTAGTGGGCCCTGTGCTCACTGCCCAGCACCATGGAGCTCGATTGGCATTTGCCATTGAACACCAGAATTGGCAGGTCCACCACTGGCGCCCTGTGCTTTTCACAGATGAGAGGAGGTTCACCCTGAGCACATGTGACAGACGTGAAAGGGTTTGGAGAAGCCATGGAGAAGGTTATGCTGCCTGTAACGTCATTCAGCATGACCGGTTTGGTGGTGGGTCAGTGATGGTCTGGAGAGGCATATCCATGGAGGCACCCACAGTCCTCTTCAGGCTAGACATTGGCACCCTGGCTGCCATTAGGCATTGGGATGAAATCCCTTGGACACATTGTCAGACCCTACGCTGGTACAGTGGGTTCTGGGTTCAGGGCTGGCCCTACCATGGGTCCCGGTGGGTCCATTGGACCCAGACGGCACTCTGATAGGGGTGGCACATCAGTGGCAGACTGGAAGAGAAGCACGGCGGTATGTGGAGCGGAGGAGAGAGAAGCACGGGCAGTATGTGGAGCGGAGGAGAGGCATTGGAATGTGTGCTGGGAGCTGCAAGGTTCGGGGAACTTCGGGCTTCTCAGCTGCGACCGAAGCTGCAGGCTTCTTCTCTCTCTCCCGGCCCACCCACCACCTGTAGAACAGAGCCAACAGCGGTTTGGAGCCCTTCCTTTGCCTCTGTGATAGGTGGTGGGTGGGGAAAGAAGTCCTCTAACGGCCGCTGCCTCTCCATCCTCCCAATTGTTACTGTGCGGGCAGGGGGTGACAGCCCTGTCTTCAGCTCGTACGGATCCGGCGGGGGGGGGGGGGGGTTCAGGAGCAGGAAGTGTCTGTGAGCAGGCTGGAGCGGCGTGAGCCGTGAGAGGCGATATCGGAGGTAACCCTGGAGGGATAGAGAGTACACATAGGAATGTCTGTAATGAGCTCAGATCCCACAAAGTGACAGGGGAAATATATAAGAATCCCCCTGTACAAAAGGTCTCGATCAAGGAGTGAAAGACCAATATACTTTGAAACAGGATAGAATAGGCAAAAACCTGGCCCTATTTAGTTCTGAGAAAGGAATGCTGATCCATACCCAGCTGCAGGAAGGAGAGGTTGAATTTTGCAGAGAAGCTCCTAGAGTAGAAGTCTTGGGACTCAAACCAGGTGGGACCATGGGACCCAGGCGGCACTTAGAGAGGGGCGGCCCCCGGCCGCCTCTTCTCTTCTCTTCTTCGCATGCGCCGCCGCTCGGTGAAGCCCGTAAACGTTCGGCTATTTCCGGGAATAGCCGAACATGTACGGACTTTACCGAGCGGCAGCGGCGCATGTGCAGTGTGCATGTCAGGCCGGCCGCGGAATTTTTTTTTTTGGTGCCGGGCGGCGCATCTCCTGTAGTATGCCCGCAGCCCCGCATTCTCCTGTACCATGCCCGCAGACCCGCATTCTCCTCTACCATGCCCGCAGCACTGCATTCTCTTGCACCATGCCCGCAGCCCCGCATTCTCCTGCACCATGCCCGCAGACCCGCATTCTCCTCTACCATGCCCGCAGCACTGCATTCTCTTGCACCATGCCCGCAGCCCCGCATTCTCCTGCACCATGCCCACAACCCTGCATTTTCATGCACCATGCCCGCACCCTGCATTCTCCTGCACTATGCCCGCAGCCCCGCATTCTCCTGCACCATGCCCGCAGCCCTGCATTCTCATGCACCATGCCCGCAGCCCCACATTCTCCTGTACCATGCCCGCAGCCCCGCATTCTCCTGTAGCATGCCCGCAGCCCCGCATTCTCCTGTAGCATGCCCGCAGCCCCGCATTCTCCTGTACCATGCCCACAGCCCTGTTTTCTCCTGTACCATGCCCGCAGCCCTGCATTCTTCTGTACCATGCCCGCAGCCCTGCATTCTCCTGTACCATGCCCACAGCCCTGTTTTCTCCTGTACCATGCCTACAGCCCTGCATTCTTCTGTACCATGCCTGCAGCCCTGCATTCTCCTGTACCATACCTACAGCCCTGCATTCTTCTGTATTATGCCCGCAGCACTGCATTCTCCTGTACCATGCCCGCAGCCCTGCAGGGCACTGTGGCACTATAGACAGTAGAAAGCCTGGTGCACTCATCTGCCCAGTGTCTACTGCTCTGTCCTGCTCCTGCTGTCACTCTGTACACATTCACACTCCTCTGACTGCTTTCATAGTCCTATAGAATGTGGGGGCCTCTTGGAGGGCGTGAATTTTTTTCTTTGGGGGGAGGGGGGGGGGCAGCATTTCATTCTCAGACCCAATGTCTTGGGCCAGCCCTGCCTGGGTTCCTCCTGGTGCATGACGATATCTGGCCTCATGTTGCGAAAGAGTATGTAGCCAGCATAGGCGGCTCTCTAATTAGGCAAATTAGGCGGTCGCCTAAGGCCTCGCACCTACAGGGGCCTCGCGGCCAGTGGCGGAGCAACAACATTTAGAAGGGCGCAGTCAGGGAAATCTCCCAAATAAAATATTGCTTTAAATCCTCGGATATAAAAGTTGCAGCAGTGTGCTGCAGTCCCTTTACTGCAACTGCCAGGTGTCTGTTGTCCGCTGACACTTACCCCGCCTTCCCTGCCTGGGGATTGGCCGTCTGATCACATACCCCCTAAGATATGGAGGAATCGGTGGGTGTGTACCTGCATCAGTAGGAAGTGACTGCCCGGTCAGCTCACTCTGCTATCATCGGTTGTTGCTCTGGGAGGAGAGCTCTGCCCTGGATCGGGAACATAGAGGTAGCCAGGCCCGACTTGTCACTCTGCAGGCTGGTCATAGATTTGTGGTGTCTACTACGCAAAGGGGGTGAGTAGCCCCAGGGAAGTTGGAAGAGTCCTAGAATGGTTGGTGGAGGAGGAGAAGAAGAAGAAGGCCCTGGGTGGCTGGGGGAGGAGAGGGTGGCTGGAAGAGAAGGAGAGGGTCCTTGGGTGGCTATGGGGAAAAGAAGAGGGCCCCTGGGTGGCTATGGGGAAAAGAAGAGGGCCCCTGGGTGGCTAGGGGAAAAGGAGAGGGCGCCTGGGTGGCTAGGGGAAGAGGAGATTACCCCTGGGTGGCTGTAGGAAAAGGAGAGGGTACCTGGGTGGCTGCGGGAGAAGGAGATGGCCCCTGGATGGCTGTAGGAGAAGGAGAGGGCCCCTGGGTGGCTGGGGGAGAAGGAGAGGGCCCCTGGGTGGCTGGGGGAGAGGGAGAGGGCCCTTGGGTGGTTGGGGGAGAAGGAGAGGGCCCCTGGGTGGCTGGGGGAGAAGTAGAGAGCCACTGGGGGAGAAGGAGATGGCCCCTGGGTGGCTGGGGGAGAAGAAGATGGCCCCTGGGTGGCTGGGGGAGGAGGAGAGGCCCCCCATGATGCCAGAGTCAGTTGCCAGGGAAGAGAGTGGAGCTGTGCCAGTCCTGCATATCTGACATCAAAGCCAAACATGGTGGAGCTGGAGCCCTTAGCCCTACACAATGACAGCACCCGAGGTGGAAGGTGAGGGGTAGCGGGGCTGTGACATTACATAACATATGGACTCTGTACATTATTGGTAGTTTTGGTTGGAGTGGTCCTTCAGATGTTCCAGAATATCAGGCTGCCATGCCTTAGTCCCCACAGAGTGCACTACAAGTCTTAGCATAGCAGGCAGTAGTTCCTCAGCCCCCTACAGAGAGCAGTACAAGTCCAAGCATAGCAGGGAGGAATGGCAGTGCACTATACTGGAATTTACAGTGCCCTCTGTGGGGACTCAGGTATGGCAGCCTTCTGCAGTGGGACTTGTCGTGCCCTAGACTGTGGCGGATTGAGGAAGGGAAGTGTAAGGGGGACTCTGGAAACTCTGATGCAAGGGGGAGCTTTGGTGACCACAGAGTTCTCTTATACGCCACAGTCCTCAGCTTTCCCCCTCAAATCAGGGTTCCCAGAACTCTCCTTACATCAGAGTCTCCAGCATTCCCCCTTAAATCAGGGTTCCCAGAACTCCCCTTACTTCAGAGTCCCCAACATTCCCCCTAAATCAGGGTTCCCAGAACTCCCCTTACTTCAGAGTCCCCAACATTCCCCCTAAATCAGGGTTCCCAGAACTCCTCTTACATCAGAGTCTTCAGAGTTCCCTCTTACAGTGTAAGGGGGAAACTCTGGAAACTCTGATGTAAAGGGGGCTCTGTGAAATTTGATTTAAGAGGGGGACTCTAATGTAAATAGGAATTCTGTGGACTCTGATGTAAGGAGGAGATGCTGGGGAGAATCTGATTTAAAGGAGAACTCTTATGTAAGGGGGACACTGAACTCTGATGTAAGGAGGGACTCAGGGAATCATGACCTATAGGGAAATGCTGGGGACTGTGATGTAAGAGCAGACATATATATATATATATATATATATATATATATATACATGCATACCCGATGTTTAATGATCTTTGATTAAAGAAGAATTGGTTAGAGAAAATTCTAGAAACTGTGAATTCATAGTACAAAGGTTAAGTCTATTAATATATGCAATTTATACAGTTAATTTTTATCGCTTGAATTATTTTTCCCATTACGGGCGTGAGTGGGGCCTCATGTCCAAGTTTTGCCTTAGGCCTCACAGAGCCTAGAGCCGCCTCTGGTAGCCAGTTCCTGAAGGATGAAGGAATTCATTCAATTGAATGGCCCCCACGCTCGCATGACCTAAATCTAATAGAACACCTCTAGGACATTATGTTTTGGTCCATCCAACGCCACCAGGTTGCACCTCAGTGATGCCCTGGTCCAGATCTGGAAGGAAATACCCCAGAACACCATTCGTCGTCCTATTAGGAGCATGCCAGGACGTTGTCAGGCATGCATACAAGCACATGGGGGCCATACAAACTACTGAGTATCATTTTGGGTTGCTGCATTGAAATTTCAGCAAGATGGACTAGCTGTCAGAAAATTGGCAGATCGTTAGTCGTGTGAAATTATACTTCCAATTTTCTTATCGTATGTATGGGCCTTTAGTCTGTAGGGTTCAATATTAGGTTGGCCCACCCTTTGCAGCTATAACAGCTTCAACTCTTCTTGGAAGGCTGTCCACAAGGTTTAGGAGTGTGTCTATGGGAATGTTTGACCATTCTTCCTAAAGCCCACTTGTGAGGTCAGGCACTGATGTTGGACGACAAGGCTTGGCATGCAGTCTCCGCTGTAATTCATCCCAAAGTTGTTCTATTGGGTTGAGATCAGGACTCTGTGCAGGCCAGTCAAGTTCCTCCACCCCAAGCTTGCTCATCCATTTCTTTATGGACCTTGCTTTGTGCACTGGTCCAAATTATTTGGTGGAGGGGGGGATTATGGTGTGGGGTTGTTTTTCAGGGGTTGGGCTTGGTCCCTTAGTTCCAGTGAAAGGAACTCTTAAGGCATCAGCATACCAAGACATTTTGGACAATGTCATGCTCCCTACTTTGTGGGAACAGTTTGGGGATGGCCCCTTCCTATTCCAACATGACTGAGCACCAGTGCACAAAGCAAGGTCCATAAAGACATGGATGAGCAAGTTTGGGATGGAGGAACTTGACTGGCCTGCACAGAGTCCTTACATACAGTATACCCAGTGAAGTGACTGGCCTCAGGTGATACACAGAAATGAAACAGATCCTTCGACGTAAGTTGTACCAATTTATCTTCAGTATTCTCTCTACACCTGTTCAAAGTCCAGAATTTATAAAGCTTTTTAGAAAACAGGGGGGGGGGGGGGACTGAAACTACACATTGCATAGCTTAGTGAGGAGAGCTCTAAGAGCTGATTGGAGGGAAGGGATTTACCTGATCCTCGCTCCCCCACACTCCAGAGGTAGACTTTCTGTGGGTGTCATCAAGTTCAATGCAAGGCTATGGACCCTCCTTTGGACCTCCTCCTTGATGATGTCAGGACCCTACATCACTGCAGCATGGAGGGGGAAGAAGCTGCAGGGACCTGTCCATCTTCAGGAAGGAGTGTAGGATTGGGTAAGTATTTTTTTTTCACCCGTGCCTTCACAGCCCTTACTGCAAGAGATAATGTTTTTACTTGCCGCCTGGAGTTGGGCTTTAAGGATTGGTAAAATCCAATATATTACATCTTTGTTTTTTGGGTTTAATACCTTTAGCTGCCAGGTCTGTATGTTGTAGGGACACTGTCAGGTGAAAGCATTCCGGCAGCTGTGCTGCCACCTGATTGCTCACACACACCCTGGTACCGGCGCCCAGTCATGTTTTCCGGGGTCCGCTTGCCCATCTGTGGGCCCGGGACCAGCATGGCGGGAGTCGGCAGGTGGAGAGGAAGGAGAAGAGTGGACACATGTCTGCTCTCCTCCCCTTCTTGTGACCTGGAAAGTGACACGTATAATACCACTTCCAGGTCAACCTCTCAGGGTCCCCGACTACCATAGCCGGGAAGCAATATTCTCCAACATGATCTGCATTGCAAAACATTCTGAGGAGCCCAGAGGAGACATGCAGGGTCTAAAAGGTCATTAAAGAGAACCTGTCACCTACAAATCATCACATAGGTGACTTTTTGCCCCCTATGTGATGAAAAAAAAGTTAAGTAAAAAAAAAGCATGTAAACCCAAGCATGTAAACCCCCCCCCCCCCAAAAAAAAAAAAAATGTTGAGGCCCCCCCCTCCCACACACACACATATATATGCATGTAGGAACGTAAATGCATGTGTCAGGGGTGCCTACGCATGAAAAGTTGATTGTGATACACGTTTCATATCGCCACGCACGCCGGAGAAAGAGCAAAAATTCAAGCACCTCCTCCGTAACACTAAACTGATGACCTATAAGGGGCTTTTTAAGCGTTGCCCATAGAAAGAATAGTGTACTGCAGTTGGTTGCCATTTCGCGGGCGCGCACAAATTTAAGGTTTGACGTGTTGGTTATCTGTTTACTCGGTACAACCACCTCTTATATATTTTACCAAATATATGAATAGTTTATTGTGTTTCTTTGCCCTTAAATTCACTTTAGTGTGTTTTTTACTGAAATTTTGCATTTCTCAGACCTTTTCTGTAAGATTGTGCGACATAAAAAATTGATACCACCACAATTTTATTCTCTAGGACGTCAGCTTTCAGAAAATATATAATGTTTGGGGAGCGTTTTCTAGACCTTTTCGGTAATATTCTGCAACATAAAAAATTGGTGCTACCAATATTTTATTCTCTAGGACAGGGGTGTCAAACTCAATTTCATCACAAGGCCACATCAGTATTATGGTTGCCCTTAAAGGGACGGTTATATCTGTAAGATTAGATGTCCAGAGCACCCCACGCCCCCTTACATGGGATGTCAAGAGCCACCCCCCCCCCCCCCCACGCGCCATCGGAAATCAAGAGTCACCCACCCTTCCTTACATCACAGTGCATCCCCTTACCTTCTGCTGCTGCCAGGAAGAAGATGCGGATGGATTTGGGAGGAAGAAAGTGCAGGGTCTGGAGGAGGACCAGAGGAGAGCTGGAGTCAGCTTCCAGAGTCTGCTGAATGTTGAGACCAGGGGAAGCAGAGACAAGGTGGTGTTGCGGCCGCACAGAGAGGTGCAGGATTTGTAGGAGGAGTTCTGCCCTCCTCTCTGATGCGGACTACTGAGAAGGGGGTGTGGGCAAAGACGAGCCTTTCTGCAGCTGCACAGAGAAGCGCTGGATCTGTCAAATTAGTTCTGTCTCCTCTCTGCTGCCTACTACTGAGACAATGTGGGGGCAGAGACAATGATGGGGGGGGGGTGCCACAGCTGCAGGAGAGGTGCGAGGGCCACATGAAATGGCCTGGGGGGCCGCATTCGTTGTGTTTGACCCCTGTGCTCTAGGACGTCAGCTTTCAGGAAAGATATAATGTTTGAGGGTTTTGTGTAATCTTCAGGGCTAAAATGATTTTTTTAATCATCTGTGCAAAAAACGAAAAAAATGGCCCTGGCAGTGAAAAGGTTAAGTTGGCTGTGCAAAAGTTGAAAGCAGTCATTCTAAATTCTCCTTTCATCATTTGAAAGCCGTCTGATTTTTCCGATTATGTCTATGATTGCCGATGGGTGACCGTAGATAACAACACTTCACGCACTGTATTTTGCTCCATTAAATTAAAGCCACTGTATTAATGATGTACCTGTATACAGTAACAGTGGCGTAGCGTGGGGGGTGCAGGGGGGGCCGGCCGCACCGGGCGCAACATCTGGGGGGGGCGCATGATCCGCTCGGCGCTCCGCAGTGTCATGTCAGTTCAGTTGTCACTCACACTGTCTTAGGCTGGCTGCCGCCGCCCGCTCGCACTCGCAGCTCTCTGCCCTGGCTCACTCACTCTCTCACTGCAGTCACAGTGCTGGCTGTGGCTGTGCAGCTCGGCTCCCGAATCCGATCCGAGCCGCCGGGTCGCCCACTGTGGGGGAGGGGGGGGGTGTTTGGAGAGACAGGCCAGGCGTGCAGGAACTATCTGGGGGAGGGACTAACCCCTGCAGCGGCCGCCCAGCGCAGCGCTGAGCGCGGGAGAGAACCACCAGGCCAGGCAGCAGCAGAAGAACCTGGCAGCGGTGGCAGATGAGAGGCCAGAGAGGAGAGAGCCAGTGGAGACGACGGTCAGACGTTACTGCAGGAGGAAATCCTAGGGGGACTCGAGGAGAAAACCTAGCCTGCTGTGATCGGGTCTTGGACAGGGGAAAAAAAAGGTAGGAATGTGTGAGAAGAACACTGAAAACTGAAAAGATCTATCCCCCCTTACAGCATGCCAGGGTGAGGTTAGGTCACTCTGGGGTCCCCCATATAGATCCCCCCCTACAGCAGGCCAGGGTCCGGACCTCACCTCACCCTGGCCTGCTGTAAGGGGGAGATCTATATGGGGAACCTGCCCTGGCCTGCTCTAAAGGGGGATCTATAGGGACCCTGCTCTAAAGGGGATCTATGCCATAGATCCCCTTTAGAGCAGGATCCCCATAGATCCCCTTTAGAGGAGGCCAGGGTCCCCATAGATCCCCTTTAGAGCAGGCCAGGGTCCCCATAGATCCCCTTTAGAGCAGGCCAGGGTCCCCATAGATCCCCCTTTAGAGCAGGGTCCCCATAGATCCCCTTTAGAGGAGGCCAGGGTCCCCATAGATCCCCTTTAGAGCAGGCCAGGGTCCCCATAGATCCCCCTTTAGAGCAGGGTCCCCATAGATCCCCTTTAGAGGAGGCCAGGGTCCCCATAGATCCCCTTTAGAGCAGGCCAGGGTCCCCATAGATCCCCCTTTAGAGCAGGGTCCCCATAGATTCCCCACTTTAGAGAAATGTCCCCATAGATTATATGGAGACCATTCTCTAAAGGGGGATCTATGGGGACCCTGCTCTAAATGGGCATCTATGGGGACCCTGGCCTGCTCTATAGGGGATCTATGGGGGACCCTGCTGTAAAGGGGGATCTATAAGGACCCTGCTCTAAAGGGGATCTATGGGGACCCTGCTCTAAATGGGATCTATGGTATACATTGATAATTGTTTAATTAAAAATGTTTTAATACCCCTTAAATGTTTGTTTACATTTATTTATAAAAGTGTGTGTGTATATATTCATATATATATATATATATATATATATATATATAATACACATGCACATGTGGTTGAGGTGCACACCCTAATGCTGTAGGCTGCGCACACCTATGCACTCTGTCTGACTCTGAAATAACAGTTCGCTCAGTCAGTTTAGCAGCGAGTGAGCAGAGTCAGCAGTCTGGCGCTGTTACAGATTTCGCTCCTCCTAGCCAATCAGGAAGTAGGATCCGCTTCCTCATTGGCCGAGCTGCCGAGCAGGAGGGGGGAGGACTCGAGGAGACGCGGGGAACTGAGGAGAAGCCGCCGCTGCAGGTAAGTCTCTGCATTGAAAGGGGGCATGCTGGTTTCTCTGCATTGAAAGGGGGCACACTGGTCATTCTGCAATGAAAGGGGGCACGCTGGTCATTCTGCAATGAAAGGGGCCACACTGGTCTCTCTGCATTGAAGGGAGCACGCTGGTCATTCTGCATTGAAAGGGGGCACGCTGGTCATTCTGCATTGAAAGGGGGCACGCTGGTCATTCTGCATTGAAAGGGGGCACGCTGGTCATTCCGCATTGAAAGGGGGCACGCTGGTCATTCCGTATTGAAAGGGGGCACGCTGGTCATTCCGCATTGAAAGGGGGCACGCTGGTCATTCCGCATTGAAAGGGGGCACGCTGGTCATTCCGCATTGAAAGGGGGCACGCTGGTCATTCCGCATTGAAAGGGGGCACGCTGGTCATTCCATATTGAAAGGGGGCACGCTGGTCATTCCGCATTGAAAGGGGGCACGCTGGTCATTCCGCATTGAAAGGGGGCACGCTGGTCATTCCGCATTGAAAGGGGGCACGCTGGTCATTCCGCATTGAAAGGGGGCACGCTGGTCATTCCGCATTGAAAGGGGGCACGCTGGTCATTCTGCATTGAAAGGGGGCACGCTGGACACTTAGCAGGGCAACTAATCTAGTGGAAGAGACTCGAGTGCTAAAATCCACAGGTTAGGGGGCGCAAATTACTTGCCTTGCCCCGGGTGCTCACAACCCACGCTACGCCACTGTACAGTAATGTGTCATTTTGTGTGTTCATTATTATTGCAGCAGGAAATGTTACATCTCCAGCTCTAGAAAAAGAATATAAACATAACATGTGTAAAGTCATAATCCCACGAGTGCAATAAATCAGCGAGCTTTGACATCTGTAGATTTGGGTAGATAAGAGAAGCAGTATAACCTTGTTTGCACTCATGTAAGCAAACACAGAATATAATAAAGGCGAACAAGTCAACACAATGATGGCTCACACCCAGGATGTGCTTTTATCTTTAAATGACAGGACATTTACCTTTTAAACACACACATTTATGACTATATGTGTATATAGTACTGTGCAAAAGTTTTAGGCAGGTGTGAAATAATGTGTCCAACCTGCAGCCTGAGAGCTGTGAAAGAGGTCCAACACAAAATCATAAACTTATTTTAAAATGTTGATTTTTATTTTTTTAATAAAAATGTGTTTGCTCTTAGTGAACACATGCATGAGCGTCCGCAGAACTTTTTTCAGGGGGGAGGGGCATCATTTTAAGGTCACCCATGCTCTGCCCCTTTTCACCCCCATAGAACCCCCTTTAGAGCAGGCCAGGCCAGGGCCCCCCTATAGATCCACCTTTAGAGCAGGGTCCCCATAGATCGCCCTTTAGAGCAGGCCAAGCCAGGATCCCATATAGATCCCCCTTTAGAGCAGGCCAGGCTCCCCCATAGATTACCCTTTAGAGCAGACCAGGGTCCTCATAGATCCCTCTTTATTCTTACCTTTTCACCTATATTCCCCGTGCTACCAGGATTTCCTGCACCACCAGGTACTCCAGGCTCTCCCTGCAAAGAATATATATATATATATTTAGCCAATATGACCCCCTTTAGAGCAGGACAGGACAGGATCCCCTTTAGAGCAGACCAGAGTCCCCATAGATCCCCCTTTAGAGCAGGCCAGGCCAGGGTCCCACATAGATCCCCTTTAGAGCAGGGTCCCTATAGAACCCCCTTTAGAGCAGGCCAAGCCAGGGCCCCCATATATCCCCCTTTACAGGAAGGGTCCTGATAGATTCCCCTTTTAGAGCAGGCAGCACTTGCCCCCCCTTGCGGACACCCATGAACATATGCAGTCCAGGAAAAAATTAATTGTTTTATCTTCCCAAAGTAAAATATCCCATTCTTCAGCCACGCCTTATTCGTGTCATCAGTTTTTGGCAGCACCTACACTATACTAATAAAAGTATTGGGACGCCTGCCTTTACACACACATGAACTTTAATGGCATCCCAGTCTTAGTCCGTAGGGTTTAATATTGAGTTGGCTCACCAGGGCTTTTTTTTTTAGCTGGAACTTGGTGGAACTTGGTGGAACTTGGTGGAACTCAGTTCCACCACCTCTGACCCAGGCCCTCTGCTTCCCGCTTCCTTACAAGATACTTAGCACCACAAAATTATTCTTGGTTCTGTATTCCCTAAAAAGGGGTGGTACTGGGAGGTGGGTAAGTGGTGGACCCAAGGAATGGTGCTCCGAGGTTGGTAGGGGGCGAATTTAAGGGATGACTCAGAAGGGAGGAGTTCCTGCACCTATTCTCTGAGAAAAGAAGCCCTGTGGCTCACCCTTTGCAGCTATAACAGCTTCAACTCTTCTGGGAAGGCTGTCCACAAGGTTTAGGAGTGTGTCTATGGGAATGTTTGACCATTCTTCCAGAAGCGCATTTGTGAGGTCAGGCATTGATGTTGGTCGAGGAGGTCTGGCTTGCAGTCTCCGTTTAACTTATTGCAAAGATGTTTTGTCAGGTTATGGTCAGGACTCTGGAAATTAGTAAAAAAGTCCATCAGAAAAATAAAAATCCCAAGTGAGTGTTGTGATGAAGTAAGTCCAACAAAGGATAACGTGATCTTAATGTGCAGCAAATCCCAACACCAATAAAGATAAGTGGATTGCGCTCACCAGATGAATGGGACCCAGATACCATATAGCATTAAGAGGACTACAGCCAGCCCTGCTATGTATACCTGACATGCATTTTACCTGTGGATGTTTGTAAGTGTATCGGCTTTATCTTTTTAATAAATCGATTTTAGCAGTATTACACTATGTCTGTCCCCCCTTTGGTTTTTATCTATATCCGTGTTGGAGTTGAGATCTGGTGTGTCCATACTCGTTGCTGATCCATATGGATTCCGTTGAAGTCGGTACATCCAGCTGGGACATCCAACAAATATTCCAACAAGCTTGTATGACCCATATGCTATATGGTATCTGGGTCCCATTCATCTGGTGAGCGCAATCCACTTATCTTTATTGGTGTTGGGATTTGCTGCACATTAAGATCACGTTATCCTTTGTTGGACTTACTTCATCACAACACTCACTTGGGATTTTTATTTTTCTGATGGACTTTTTTGCTAATTTCCATTTGGTTTTTTGATTGGACTTTTATGTGTTATTTGTTTAATCATATTCATTGCTATTAGCGCTGCACATTTTTTCTGTTCTTATAATGCTGGAACAGGAATGGTGCCACAAAGTTGGGAGCATAACGTTGTCCAAAATGTCTTAGTATGCTGATGCCTTAAGAGTTCCCTTCACTGGAACTAAGGGGCCAAGTCCAACCCCTGAAAAAAAAACCCACACCATAATCCCCCCTCCACCAAATGATTTGGACCAGTGCACAAAGCAAGGTCTATAAAGATAGGCATGAGCTTGTTTGGGGTGGAGGAACTTAACTGGTTCACACAGAGTCCTGACCTCAACCAGATAGAACACCTTTGGGATGAATTAGAGCGGAGACTGTGAGCCAGGCCTTCTCAACATCAGTGCCTGACCTCACAATTGAGCTTCTGGAAGAATTGTCAAACATTCCCATAGACACAATCCTAAACCTTGTGGACAGCCTTCCCAGAAGATTAGCTGTATAGCTGTTATAGCTATTATAGCTGCAAAGGGTGGACAACTCAATTTTGAACCCTACAGACTAAGACTGTATTCCCAATACTTTTGGTGATATAGTGTTGGTGATATAGTGTATATGTATAAATATATATATACACTCACTGGCTACTTTATAAGGTACATCTTGCTAGTACCCCAAAGGTTTTCAGGTTGAGGTCAGGACTCTGTGCAGACCAAACAAGTTCCTACAATCTAAACTCGCTCATCCATGTCTTTATGGACCTTGCTTTGTGCTGGTGCGCAGTCATGTTGGAACAGGAAGGGGCCATCCCCAAACTGTTCCCACAAAGTTGGGAGCATGCAATTGTCCAAAATGTCTTGGTATGCTGACGCCTTAAGAGTTCCCTTCACTGGAACTAATGGGCCAAGCCCAGCTCCTGAAAAACAACCCCACACCTATAATCCCCCCTCCACCAAATGAATTGGACCAGTGCACAAAGCAAGGTCCATAAAGACGATGATGATCAGTAACTTGTGATCTGCCTGACTTTTTCTGCTCGTCAGCTATCCTTGTTAGTGTGATTTATGTGTGGCCCAAGACAATTCCTCTTCTTCCAATGTGGCCCAGGAAGGCCAAAGGGTTGGAAACCCCTGCTGTAAATGAAGAATGCTTACAGAAATAGAAGTGTTAGTTTATTTTTTATCAATTAACAAAATGGAAAGTAAATGAACAGAAGAGAATCCAATTGACCACCCTTTGCCTTCAACACAGCATCAATTTTTCTAGGTACAATTTTACACAGTTTTTGAAGGAACTTGGCAGGTAGGTTGTTCCAAACATCTTGGAGAACTAAGCACAGATCTTCTGTGGATGTCGGCCGCCTCAAATCCTTCTGTCTCTTCATGTAATCCCAAACAGACTCCATGTGTTGAGTTTAGGGCTCTGTGGGGGCCAAACCATCACTTCCAGGTTTCTGTTATTTTTTACAGTGAAGATAGTTCTTAATGACATTGACTCTATGTTTGGGGTCGTTGTCCTGCTGCAGAATAAATTTCACACACCTCCCTGATGGTATGGAGTGATGGATAAGTATCTGCCTGTATGTCTCAGCATTGTAGACACCATTGATCCTGACCAAATCTCCAACTGCATTTGCAGAAATGCAGCCTCAAACTTGCAAGGATTCTCCACCATGCTTCCCTGTTGCCTGCAGACACTCATTATTGTACTGCTCTCTAGCACTTCGGCAAACTCCCTCCTGCTACAGCCTATCACGTACCTGAAGGTGAGCCTGAACGGTGAGGAAGGCTTCTCTTACGCCTCTGACTCAAGGCCCCTGATAGTGCAAACAGGAGGCGCCGGAGTGTAGAGTAGCACGAGTGCCTGATGTAAGCTGGAAGCAGGCCGGTGTCCACGGACAGGGATAGCCAGGTAGATCCAGTGGATAAGCCGGTGTGCAGGCAACTAGTGCTGGAGGCAGGAGTCAGGATAGCAGGGTAGGCTGGCAGAACCCTCACTGGCCAGATGATCAGATTAGGAGAAGACAGGAGCGTAGTGAGACAAGCCGGGTCAGAAGCCAAACGGTAATGCAGGAGCCAGAAGGATCAGACTGGAGGGGAGGTCAAAGGACAAGCCGGGGTCGGTGCAGGCAGAGAGCAGAGGATGGTCAGGACAAGCCGGGTCTGGTACTGGTAAAGAGGATACAGGGTTTGCAGGTACAGGTCAACAAGGCTGAAGACAAAGCAGCTCTGAAGCTGAGCAAAGGCTGGGTTTAAATAGTCCATTTGGCGCCAGCATCTGTCACACGTTGCATGCACACGTTCGCGCATGCGAGTTAGCCAAGTCTCTGCGGGATTTAACAGAGACACGTTTTTGAATAGCAAGCCTCTTCTTACACAGCCAAATATTTCACATTTTGACTCATCAGTCCAGAGCATCTGCTGCCATTTTTCTGTACCCTAGTTCCTATGTCTTTGTAGTTGAGTCACTTAGCCTTATTTCCCTGTTGGAGCCGAGGTATAGCTTTTTGGCTACAATTCTTCCTGAAGACCACTTATGGTCAGACTTTTCTGGACAGTAGATAGATGTACCTGGATCCCACTGGTTTCCACTGGTTCTGTGCTGGTGGCATTGCTGGACATCTTCCAATGTGGAAGGTAAGTAAGCATGATGTGTCTTCCATTTGCTGCATTGTTTCCTTGGCTTACCACTGCATCTACTGTCCTCAACATTGCCCGTTTCTTTGTGCTTCATCAAAAGAGCTTGAAAAGCACATCTTGAAACCCCAGTCTGCTTTGAAATTTTTGCCTGGGAGAGACCTTGCTGATGCAGTAAAACTACCTTGTGTCTTGCTGTGCTCAGTCTTGCCATGGTGTATGACCTGAGACATGAAACTGTCTTCCACAACCTCACCTTAGAAGCAGAGTTTGGCTGTTCCTCAGTTTTAAGCTTCCTACACAGCTATTTCTGTTTGAGTTAAAGTGTTACTAAACCCACATCAGTAAAATCTGTCTGTAGATGCAGATTAGCACTGTGCAACTTAAGTGATTATTCCTTTGCATTGTGTAAAAAGGCTGTGTGATCCTGTATGCACAGATCCTCCCCCTCCTGCACGTTCACTCTGGACAAGTCCAGATAAGACACAGTAAGTGTAGTTCAGCTGCACATGCTCAGTTTGGTCTATATTGCTCAGAGAACACTTCCTGGTTTTCAGGTCATATTGTAAGACTTCACATATGTGGGCGTGTATACAGATCCTAAATGACAGCCTAGTCCCTCCAGTAATGATATCCTGCGCTGGGATACGAAAGCAACCATTTTGTCAGAGCTCAGCCATGACAGTTTAAAAAAAAACAAAGACCATTCACTCACAACGCCCCCCCCCCCTCCCCTACCTTAATCAATTAACTTAGTAATGGAGGAAGCTGGCACTTCAAAGAACCCTTATCTTAGCAGCAGACAGACATCCTAGCAGATGTTGCCTCTTCCTGGCCAGAGTCGTAAATTCCACAGCCCAACTGTTCATTTAGAGATGTACCAATACATCTAACAATTTATACCCAATTCATAAATGCAGACAGGAACATGACACATTAACCAAAGGTATATATTTGGATGAGAAATAAAATACTGAACGGAACGAGACCATGCATGATCACATAAAGAATAGAAAATAGCGATAAGATATTCCCTGTATGATAAATATATTCATGTTAAGTATCGTTTGAAGGCAAATCACATGCTGAGTGAGGAACTAGCAGTTTAAAGAATGTAACCATTACATATTTCGAGATATGAATTCTGTTATAAATCTGTCTAAATGGGAGGTTCCTTGGCATTGTCTGAGCCTTAGGGCCACCCATGGCCACTGTGTTTATTGGTTAAGGACCTCTGATGACGTCCCCTGCGGTCTCAGAGAAAAAGGAGAGAAGCAGATGAGTTCTCAGTTCTCCTGTACCATCGAAGAAGGAACATCTATCTATCACTTTGGGAACCGGCTCAGCTTCTGAAACTCTGATAATACAAGGACATTGAATGCAAGTATTCTTATTTCTAATTCTTTATCTTATTTTTCTAAATTGCTGAATTGTGTCTCTATTTCTTTGAAACCCATTTTTCTGTAAATATTTTATTTGCACCAATTTTAACCTTTTTATTATTAAACCTTATTTTGAAAAGTGTTAATCTTGTCCCTAAGCTCTCAATGCAAACTAACCAAAGAACATGTCTCTTGAAGAGCGCTACTGTCTAGAATAAATCTTCTGGACATCCCTGTCTGCGGTGACAGTGCGTGTTACAGATGATTATTCTAAAGTTATAATTGGTATTTCTAAAATTACGAGCGTCCGCTGGGCTCAAACTCAGCGGTGGTGACAGAGAAAGGGTTAATTGCTTAATTAGCCTGGTGACAATCGCTCTCAGCCTGCTGGCATCTAGATTGTGGTCCCGCAAGCTTGAAAATCTTTGTACCAGGTGCAGCTGAGAGTGGCATTGTTACGCAAGTGATGGCAGGGTGTGAGATTGCCTGGTCCTTGGTCACAAGTTGGTGAGAAGGGCAGGGGTCTGATACCCGCCACCGTCATACCTCCCTCCTCCTTCATGCCCAATAACTAAAAAAGAACATAGTGGGTGGAATGTTACGTCTTGATTGATGGATGATTTTGTTTTTCTTGGGAGGCTACATGTGATCAGCACAGGGCCAATCAGCACTGTCCAGACATGTTCAGACAGAGAATTAAGGGTCCTGAAGCCTGACAATCGTGGGAGAAATAAAAACTCCTCCTACAAACTACCAGCACTCACTTATACAGGTCATAAGTTTGCTCTAATTGCTATATACTGCTGTTGAAAAAAGGTATTTATCAGTTTATATTTACTAAAATATTTGCATTTCCATGTTCTGTGTACTTTAGGAGACCAGAATGCAGGATCTGGGTTTAGTAACACTTTAATGATTGTGTTTTAACCCTTATATGAAATTGATGATCATTAATACATGCTCAAAACAATTGTTTAATCATAAACCTTACTCATAAACCTCATAAACCTTACTCTAATCCTTCAAAATCAAATTGTTGAGGGCATGTGGACTGGTGTGGTCCAGGGGGGGTGGGGCCGCTCGCTCGTCCCCTCCCCTTTCCTGGCCTGCTGGGCTGCATGCTCGGATAAGGGTCTGGTAGGGATTTTGGGGGGGACCCCACGCCGTTTTTTCGCCGTGGGGCTACCCTCAAATTCCATACCGGACCCGAAGGGCCTGGTTTGGAACCTGGGGGGACCCCCACGCAGTTTTTTTCCCATTTTTGGCGTGGAGTTCCCCCTCAAGATTCTCACAGTGTCGGTCGCGCCGCACCCGACTTGCGGTGCGACTTCCATTCAAATCAATAGGCTCCCATAGGGAACCATTGATTTTGAATGGAAGAAAAGAAACGTATAACGTGGCTGAACGTAGGTTCATCACGTTCAGTCACGTTTAGTCACGTTCGGCCGCGTTTCTGCATTTGAAACGCCGGGAAACACACGTTCGAACGCAAATAATTGCGTTCTAAAAAAAGTCCCTGAACGCAACTGCCTGCAAATGACTGTAAACGACCATGTGTACATGGACAGATAAGATAACATGGAGCTGCGTTCAGGGGCTTCTAAAAAAAACGCCCAACTGCTTCTAAACGGCCATTTCCAGCGTCCCGTGTACATGGACCCTTACCCTTTCAAAAGGTTTGCAGTTTTTTATTTGACTTTGTTAGTTAACAAGTAAACATGGTATCTTATTTCCTGGCTAGGCATTAAGGCCTCATGTATACTGCTACTTGTAAACGGCCGTTTAGGAGCAGTTGGGCGTTTTTTTTTCAGAAGCCCCTGAACCCTCCTCTATGTTATCTTATCTGCCCATGTATACAGGGTCGTTTACAGTCATTTAGAGGCAGTTGAGTTCAGTGTCGTTTTTTGGAAAGTAATTATTTGCGTTCAGGATGTTCAGAACGTGTGTTTACCGGCGTTTCAAACGCAAAACGCGATCGAACGCGACCAAACGCATTTAGTGCTTGCGTTTTTCCTGTTTAAAGGGGAATGATTTTTTGACCTCTAAAAACGTATCTGAGCGCAAACGCCTGCTAAATGCCGCTAAACACGGCTGCAAACGCGACACAACGGACGTTTTACGTCCTTTACATAGCTGTTAAATTCCAGCGTTCAAAGGACTTTTTAAAAAGTCCATTGTACATGTAGCCTAAGGGCTCTTTCACACGGGCGGTCCGATCAGATCCGCCTGTCAGTTTTTTAGGCGGATCTGATCGGATCCTCCATGCAGCTCTATGGGGCAGCGGGTGTCAGCGGAGGTCACCTCCGCTGACACCCGCTGCCATTCGCATCCGATCCTGTGCTGAAATCTGGACGGATGGAAACCCTATTTTTCCATCCGTTCAGTAATCGGAGCGGAGCGGATCTGATGAGAGCGGACAAGCGGTCAGCTCTCCTCCGATCCCCCATAGAGGGCAGCGGGTGCTGAGACACCTCCCTCTCCGCTCTGCAAGCGGAGACGGAGCTGTCATCGGCCCGGCTCAGCGGGGATCGCGGATCGATCCCCGCTGAGCAACACGGATCCGCCTACGAAGGCGGACCGTGTGAAAGAAGCCTAACTCTTTCAGTTATATGGAAAATAGGACTGGCTTTATCTAGTAGGAACAGAACAGGTGCTCCTAATTATCACCAAAAATGACTCCTCCCAGTAACATGCAATGTATATTTACCAGTACAACTATCATGTTTTGATACTGGTATCTTCTACAGCAGAGATCCTTAACTTTTAATAGCTTATGAGAGGTATCCAGCATCTGCTAGTAAACTGCACTAGAGTCTCACTGGCGTCAAAGCAAGTACTTAGATCTTGTTTCTGATGCCACTGGTCTGGGACTACTCTTTCTAAAGGTCTATTAAGGGAATGCGGGCAATTCTGACCCCATAAATGGTACAATCAATGAAAATCCACTTCTGTTATAACTAGTAGCCATCCAAGAAAAAAAAAAAAAAAATGATTAAACTGAATAGATGAGTGAACAGTAACAGAAGTGGCGTTCTGGCAGTGTTGAGCTGATTATATAAGTTAAAGAGGAACTGTATTTATCAGTCTATGAGGTCCAGCGCTGTCCTCCATGCATCCAATTCTTTGCAGGGCTTCTCCTCTTACATGCCTCCATCTTGCATTTGGGAGTTGATTGTCACTCCCTGATCACTTACAGCCTGCCTTTTACTGCTTTGTGCTGCCATGGCTATTTTAGTGATTTTATAACATACACTATACAGAGAAAAACATTTTTTAACTACCATATGGAAGAAAGGATATTTAAATGCCCCTACTGGACATTTTTAGCCCCTTCCTGCCCAGAACAAATTTCAGCTTTCAGTGCTATCGTGCTTTGAATAACAATTGCATGTAACGCTGTACTAGACATGTGCACTACCGAAAAATTTGTTTCATTTCATTTTCGTGTCTTTCGTTTTTTTTTGTTTTTTTGTTTTTTTTTTATTTATCGGATCATTTGTTATGATCGACATCCAATACTTCGGATCATTCGTAACTTTGGATGCATTTGTTCCGTTCCATTCGTTTAGATGCAACATTCGTTACTTCAGGCTCAGGCCTTTGTTCAGTGCTGGTTGTATTCGTATTCGTTCGTAACCTTCGTTAGTTTGGATATTTCTCTGTGTCACAACAAGAGACTCACAAATCCAACAAAACAGTGCCACCGGCCCACCACACCCTGTCTGGACTCTGGATGGAATGCAGTCTGACACAGAAAAACATATAAGGGAATAAGGGACAAGCTCATTGGCCAGAGATAACACACTAACAGTTTTATCAGTCATAGGTGATTTTTATATATATATATACATATATATATATATATATATATATATATATATATATATATATATATATATATATATATATATATATATATATATTTTTTTTTTTTTTTTTTGTATATTTACTTTGTACTTGTATATATATATGTTTTTGCATTTTTTAGTTTTTTATGATTCAATATGGGGTTCAAGATCCCTAGAAGTGTATTTATTTTTAGTTATGTATTTATGTATGGTTATTTATTGGTCTGTTATAATGTTTATGAAATTGGCAGTGAAGAGATGCTAATCAGATATAAGGGCTCCGGTTTTATTTTATTTTAGTGTTATTTAGCTTTTTATGCTTTTTTATAGTAGCTTTTTTGTGTCCCCGTTCATTTGCCAAGATGGCTCCTTTCCTGTGCCGCACTACTTCCGGGAGTGCGCGAGTAAGTGGGCTGATTATCAGTCACCTGCACAGGCATGGTGATTGAGAGTCACAACGCTTTATTTATACAGGGAACGGTCGGGATTAGCTCCACCCCTACTGAGGAAGTCAACGTTTGACGCAACGTGTATAGGGAGCGAAGCCTAATATCCAATGTCACTTTGCGCCTATCTGCCTTTGAGATTTCCTGTATGTCCAGCCCGCACTGCTTGATGTGCCTTATATGTAAGTGTTATACATCTTTTTAAGGAAATAAACTTTTAAATGGACAGCACTAGTATCTGTCCTCTATCTTCCCCATATTCATGCTGAGAGAGATAGGGGGTGCGCGGAAGGAGTGTAAGGATCGGCGTTACCTTGATCTGCACTAGTCTACTGACACCAAGTATTCATGGGCTTCTGCAGAACTTTTTTCAGAGGAGCATCATTTTAAGGTCACCCATGCTCCACCCCTTTTCACCCCCATAGTTCCCCCTTTAGAGCAGGCCAGGGTCCCCCGTAGATCCCCTTTAGAGCAGAGTCCCCATAGATCCTACTTTAGAGCAGCCCAGGCCAGGGTCCCCCATAGATCTTGCTTTAGAGCAGGCCAGGGTCCTCATAGATCCCTCTTTAGTCTTACCTTTTCACCTATATTCTCTATGCTACCAGGTTTTCCTGCACCACCAGGTACTCCAGGCCCTCCCTGCAAGGAATGTATATATATTTAGCCATTATGACCCCCTTTAGAGCAGGCCAGGATCCCCATAGATCCCCTTTAGAGCAGGCCAGGGTCCCAATAGATGCCCCTTTAGAGCAGGCCAGGCCAGGGTCCCCCATTGATCCCCCTTTAGAGCAGGGTCCCCATAAATTCCCCTCCTAGAGCAGGTCAGGAAATTTCCAGGCGGTGGTGGGGAGGGGGGTTGTTATTAGTAGCGGTGGTGGTGGGGAGGGGGGTGGGATCAGAGGAGGTAATGGTGGGGTGGATCTTGGGATCAGTGGCGGCAATGGTGGTGAGGGGGGGGGTGGGATCAGTGGCAGCAATGGTGGTGAGGGGGGGTGGGATCAGTGGCTGCGGTGGTGGGGAGGGGTCAGAGGTGGTGATGGTGGTGAAGGGGGGTGAGATTAGTGGCGGCGATGGTGAGGGGGGTGGGATCAGTGGCGGTGGTGAGGGGGGGTGGATGGTGGGGTGGGATCAATGGCGGTGGTGAGGGGGGGTGATGGTTGGGAGGGGGGTGGGATCAATGGCGGTGGTGAAGGGGCGATTGTGGAGAGGGATCAGTGGGGGCGATGGTGGGGAGGGGGGGGTGGAGGAGGGGTGAGATGTGGTGTCATCCTCCCCCACCACCACCACCACCACCTCTGTCTTACTGATCCCATCCCCCCACCACCGCGGATCTAATCCCTACACCCCCCCCCCAACACCTCTGTTGTAGATAGGGTTAGGGATGAGATCTGTTCTTTGCCATGGGATCATTAAGATGCAGCAAGCCAGCAAGGGTGGAGTTTGGGATCATCATTCTTCAAGACAAGTTCACTTACATAGCAGTCGGTCAGAGTCAGACGATTCCCCCTCACTCAGCAACTCCACTCCAGCCAGGCATGCTTCTAGCAGCATGTGGTCTCTTTGCAGAGGGGAGAACTCCTCCCCCTGCGCTCTATTGGTGTCAGCTGACTTTCTTTCAGCGTCCACCCCTGCCTCACTGCATCAGCCTTCTCTGTTTATTGGAGGATCGGCAGGGCTGAGGGCGGTGCAGGCAGCAGCAGACTGCTTTTCAGAAGACTTAGCCCAGCCAGCCTCCTCTTAGTAACCGGCCGCTGTAGACTCCTCCCCCCGCGCAGTGCGGCACAACGATCAGGGAGGGCAGCCAGTTACAGTAGCCACTAGCCAGAACAGTCAGGCGTACGGACGGGCCCCCTCACGCCGCGGCCGCGGTAAGAGAAGGGAGGCTGGCAGGCCCCCCTCAGGTGGCGGAACTCCAGGGCCCAGTCGCAAGCGCGACTGCTGCGACCCTGATAGTTCCGCTACTGAAGCCCATGCCAGTATTGCCTTTTATCCCCAGATGGGAATTGCTCATTCTGACCCACTGGTGAAACAGGGGTTTTAGCGGCCACCTGTTTGTGATGGAGGAGAGCGCAAGCACTTAATTGTTAAAGAGAGCACCTGCACTTTTTTGATTTTGCACATTTATTGCCACTTTGCACATTTCTTTTGGGACAGTTGCAATAGACCAATGTTTTTGGTCACATGTTATTTTAATATGCCATCTAATAATTTATATTTGTTCATCACTTATGTGCACATTTGAGCATATTATAATTAGTATTTATAATTTTTTTTTTTTTTTAATTAAAGTGGCGCAGCACTGTTATTAACCACTTAAGCCCCGGAAGATTTTACCCCCTTCCTGACCAGGGGGTATTTTGCGATTTGGCACTGCCTGATTTTAACGGACAAATGCGCGGTCGTGCGTCGCTGTACCCAAACAAATTTGACGTCCTTTTTTTCCCACAAACAGTGCTTTCTTTTGGTGGTATTTGATCACCTGTGCGATTTTTTGATCATGCGCTATGAACAAAAAAAGAGCGTCAATTTTGCAAAAATAACAATATTTTTCACATTTTTTTATATGAAATTCCCCCCAAAAAAATGTAAACATCAAACTTTTTTAACATTTTCGGCCAATTTGTTTTATGCTACATATGTTTGGTAAAAAAAAAATCGCAAAAAGCGTATTTTGATTGGTTTGCGCAAAAGTTATTGCGTTTACTAACAAATGAAAAGATTTTTGTCATTTTTGTTGTTTTTTTTTAACGCGTAATGGTGGCGATCTGCGATTTTTTTTGCGGTACTGCGACATTGCGGCGGACAGATCGGACCCTTGACTGACATTTTTGACACTTTTGGGGTTACCAGTGACATTTCTACAGTAATCAGTGCTATATATATGCACTGTTACTGTAAAATTACACTGGCAGTGAAGGGGTTAACTTTTTTTGAGAGGGAGGGGCTATGTGTGTCCCTAGGGGCATGATTCTAACTGTGATTGGCTGTGGCTTCAGATGTATGAACAGTGATCAACGGTTCTACATAGTAGAACCATATGATCATCATTCATACACCGGGGAGAATGACAGGCGGCTTGTTTACATTAGCCGCCTGACTTTCTCCCTCTCCCCCGACGATCGCCGAGTGACCGGCGGACATCGGGTCCGCCGGTCACACGCGCGGGGGGGTCCGTGACCACTCGGGAGCGGGAGCGCGCCTTCGGGGGCGCGCGCTCGCTCCCTAGACCCTCACAGGCTAGCGACGTAGACCTACGTCACTCTGCCTGTGAGGGGCTGACCGCCGCAGTAAATAGTCGTGCGGCGGTCGGCAAGTGGTTAAAGATTTATAACACACTAACACTGGCCATTCGAAAATTGAATGAATCCGAATATATCCAAAAGAACTAGAAATGCATTCAACAATCATTTCTGTATATTTAGCGATAACGAATAGTCGGAAAGAACAGAATTATCCGAATGTAATCGATTCGTTAAACTCGTAGATAAAATCATTTTTCATTCTTTCAGATTTTCATTCTTTCTGACAATTCGCTTTCATACACATTTGTTACAAGAGTCTTTCATTATTTCGGATGCTCCCAAATGAACGAAAATGCCCAATTTTCGTCCAAAAACAAATTCGTACCTAAATTAATTGCACATGTCTACGGTGTACCCAAACTACATTTTTATCATTTTTTTGAGGCAGAGCTTTCTTCACCACTGGGCTTTTTATTTTTTGCTAAACAAACAAAAAAAGATCAAAAATTTGGAAAAACAAAAAACAAAAATGTTTTTCTTCGTTTTTGTTATAAATTGTTGCAAATAAGTAATTTTTCTTCTTCACTGATGCGCACTCATGAAGCTGCACTGATGGGCACTGATGATCCGGCACTGATTGACACTGATTAGGCAGCACTGATGAGGCTGTACTGATAGGGGGCACTGATGGACACTGATTAGGCAGCACTGATGAGGCTCTACTGATAGGCGGCACTGATGAACACTGATTAGGCAGCACTGATGAGGCTCTACTGATAGGCGGCACTGATGGACACTGATTAGGAAGCACTGATGAGGCTGTACTGGTAGGTGGCACTGATGGACACTGATTAGGCAGCACTGATGGACACTAATGAGGAGGCACTGATGTGCACTTATAGGTGGCACTGATGGACTGCACTGCAGAGCACTGATAGGTTGCACTGATTGGCACTGATGGGACTGCAGTGATAATCAGGGCACTGATGATCAATTCCCTGATTATCAGTGTAAATAATGTTCTGACAGGCTTAGTGGTTAACGGCTCTCCTTTCCTCCTTTCCTCCCACAGACACAGCGTGGGAGGAAAGGACTGCCGATAACCAACACGTCTTTTTACATGTGAGCAGCAGTGATTGGGCACAGCTGATCGCATGGTAAAGCACCACTGTGATTGGCTCTTTACCCCAATCTGTGATCAGCTGTGTCCGAAGGACGAAGCGGTCACAGAGCACGCCTGATGCACGCCGCAGGGGGTGGGGTCCTGAGAGGATCTTTATTTATGCCCTCCCAGAACTGGACAATCGTGCTGTACCCGTCTTTCGGCTATAGCGTGTTTGGTAAAGAGTTCAGTTCAGTTTTTACAGCTAAAAATACTGTAACTGTTATGTTCCAAAAATCAGTTACTTAACAGTGCTTGGGGTCCAGCGCTCTCTTCCTGCAGCCAGTTCTTCTTACTAGACGTGATAAATACTATATTAACCAGTCTGTGCAAATACGCAAAAACCCAATTTTCAAGAGTCTATTCATGATCCTAAAAATGTGCAATAGAACTTTAAAAACAATTTTTCTATTTCACATTCCTCAATCCAACTCTATTGTGGGTGATAATCAATAGATATAGTGACTTTTTCCTCCACCTTGTGCCACTTCTAGGTATGCTAAACTCTCACTTCTATTATGAGGGGAATGCGCCTGTGGTATAGCTCAGGGGCAGTGGTGGTTCCTCTTTCACCTTTATTCCAATACGGTACCAGATCCTTCCAGGGATATCCTGTGCAGGTTTCCGGTCTTATGGATTCCTTTGGGGTTCCTTGCACTAGTAACCTTGGGGTACAATCTCCTTACTCTATCCACCTTTCCCAGGGGCTCATTCAAAAGATAAGGCCATCATGGTGCAGTACTATATACTTTTATTATGCACAATAAGTAGTACACTTACAGTTATCTTTCTTGTATCCAGCATAAAAACACGAAAGCTGTGGGAACTGAGTTCCGTCCGACACGTCACTTCCGGGTTCCGGGTACCTCCTACGCGTTGCGTCACGAGATCACGTATCTTCCTCAGGTAAGTCTACCCCTTCCTTCACCCATTCAGGATCTCTTTACCTTTAATACACTAGCCCTTCCTACCTAATATACACTTGTGTATGTCCACTACAATTGGTAGCATTATGCTACATTCTTACTACTACTTCACTTATATATGACAGGCAGGGCCGCCATCAGGGGGGTACAGCCCACACAGATGTAGGGGGCCCAGGCGTCCCGAGGGGCCCTGTCCCTCGGAATGCCCCGGGCTCCAAATTGGCACCTTCCCTTTTGTTCTTTTCCTCCGCTACACTGACAACTAGTCCCAACTCCCGCTGGTGCCACCCACTGCACTGGCTCCTGACTCCCATCCTGCTGCTGGCCACCGCTGTCAAAGTTATTGGTTGCTAGGACCGCCTGGTGTCCTAGCAGCCAATCATATGCATTCACAGCCCCCTGCAGAGGAGGAGGATGTAACCTGGTGGTCAGGCCCTGGGGGCCCCGGCATAAAGCTGTGTAAGGGGCCCCAACATTTCTGATGGCTGCAGTGATGACAGGTGTGGAAGGTGCATTTCTCTACTACATATTCATTACCCACCTACCATGGACCCCCCTCTCTGGTTTGCTATCCTACCGGGACCCTTCAGCTCCTGGGTCAGACACGGTCTACCGCTGCCACACAGGAGTCTAATTTTCCATTTGAGTCTTACTGACCCGTGAGTATTTAGTACTCCTTTGAGTCCTTACTACTTCATTGAACATTTTTCTACTCAAATTCTTTATCCTTTACTGCTTACTCCAACATACTGTTTTCTTGTAAATATATATTGAATACATTGATCTCTGAAGAAGGGAGTTTTTGCTCTCGAAACGCGTCAGTTCACGATGTAATATACTCTACTGTTATGGAACCCTAATATACTATTCAGGTTATTTTTGAAACCAAGTGGTTACACCAAGATGTTTGCCAATATGTGATGTAACATTGTTCATGTTATATATTATCTATATTTTAGCTACTGAGCTACGTCATGTGCTACTGAGTACATGTTACTATTTTTACTCTTACAACCTGTTTACATAATGCAATAAAAAAAAACAAATATTGCTTTACTTATCTATTGTGTATTTCATTGATCTCCAGCCACTAGCACATACGGCATTCAAAGTCCCGCGGGCCAATCTCTTTTGTTTCCAACAGAAAATGTATGAAGACCCTGGTATATAATACTAATTGTTTGTTTTCTCTCTTTGGGTATGTATTGTTTAAATATGGAACTTGATATATGAAATCTATTGTTTAATATTGAAGATGTTTTTTGATTAAGATATCTTATATATTTAATATTTTATCTTAGAGAACAATATTAGTTCGCTGTCTACGGTCTTCCTGAAGAAGCGGGCTGTTGCCCCGAGAAACGCAACTGCGTTAACCATTTGCCGACCGCCGCAAGTAGATATACTGCGGCGGTCAGCCCCTCACAGGCAAAGTGACGTATATAGATGTCACTGGCCTGTGAGGCTCTGGGGAGCGAGCGCGCGCCGTCGGAGGCGCGCTCCCGCTCCCACGCGGTCACGGGCCCCCCCGCGCGTGTGACCGGCGGACCCGATGTCCGCCGGTCACTCAGCGATCGTCGGAGGAGAGGGAGAAAGTCATGCGGCTTGTGTAAACAAGCCGCCTGTCATTCTCCCCTGTGTAGAAACACTGATCATACGGTTCTACTATGTAGGACCGCTGATCAGTGTTCCTACAGCTCAAGCCACAGCCAATCACAGTAAGAATCACGCCCCCTAGGGACACACACAGCCCCTCCCTCTCAAATAAAGTTAACCCCTTCACTACCAGTGTATTTTACAGTAACAGTGCATATGTATAGCACTGATTACTGTAGTAATGTCACTGGTAACCCCAAAAGTGTCAAAAATGTCAGTCAAGGGTCCAATCTGTCCGCCGCAATGTCGCAGTACCGCAAAAAAATCACAGATCGCCGCCATTACGCGTAAAAAAAAAACAACAAAAATGAAAAAAATCTTTCCCTTTGTTAGTAAACGCGATAACTTTTGCGCAAACCAATCAAAATACGCTTTTTGGGATTTTTTTTACCAAACATATGTAGCATAAAACAAATTGGCCGAAAATGTTAAAAAATTTTGATTTTTACATTTTTTTGGGGGGGGAATTTCATATAAAAAAATGTGAAAAATATTGTTATTTTTGCAAAATTGACGCTTTTTTTTGTTTATAGCGCATGATCAAAAAATCGCACAGGTGATCAAATACCACCAAAAGAAATATCTGTTTGTGGGAAAAAAAGGACGTCAAATTCGTTTAGGTACGGCGTCGCACGACCGCGCAATTGTCCGTTAAAGTCACGCAGTGCGGAATCGCAAAATACCCCCTGGTCAGGAAGGGGGTAAAATCTTCCGAGGCTTAAGTGGTTAAAGCGACTCCACAGCGATTCTCATTACCTCCTGTCTGCAGCAGGGTGGTTAGGTGTCTTTCACATGTTGTTTCTGGGATGTGTGGTACATCCAATATTTTGTCTAAACATATTTGTCATACTATGATGATGGTTTTTAATTGTTTTTTTGTACAATAAATATTGCACCTTGTGTGCCCCTTTTTAAGGTACAGTTAAAGTCATTATAGTTTTAGGAGGTTTCTTTTTGCATCTGTGAAGAGAACTGGAGCTCCTCTTCAAGATCAACTTGAGAAACGCAGATCGTGGTTACACATTCTGTGGCCTTGAAAGCTGCCAAATGTTGACAGTTACTGACCTCTGGTGGTAATCACAGGAACAATACAATCTTATTGGATTCATAGTAAGGAGCAATGTTCTGCAAAATACAGTTAACTCATAGCAATTAAAGCGGTTGTAAACCCCCCAAAAAAAAGCAAAAAAAACCCTGCAAGACAAAGGCATAATGAGCTAGTATGCATTGCATACTAGCTCATTATGTATTACTTACCTTAGAACGAAGCCCCGACACGGACCCCCGGACACCGCTGCGGGCGCTGCCATGATCCCTTGGCGTCTCTTCCGCGTTTGGCAGCTCCGGCTCTGTGATCGGCTGGAGCCGCGATGACGTCACTCCCGCGCATGCGCGCGGGCGTGATTTTCCGGCAAGCTCCTGGCAAAGTAATTGAAGGTCCCCCCGGACCTTCAGAGCGCATGTGCTGCTCGCGTGAGCGGCTGCATGCGCTGCAAATATCTCCTAGACCGTGCCGGTTTAGGAGATATTAATTGTACCTACAGGTAAGCCTTATTATAGGCTTACCTGAAGTTAAAAGTGTCAAAAAGCGGGATACTACTGCTTTAATCAGATCTGCAAAACTTCTGTTAACCACTTGACCACTTGACCTCCAGAAGTCCCCCCCCCCCCCCCCCCTTACATGGCCAGGTCATTTTTTGCAGTCCTGCATTACTTTAACTGACAATTGCACAGTCATGCAACGCTGTACCTAAATAAAATTTATGTAATTTTTTTTCCCACAAATAGAGCTTTCTTTTGGTGGTATTTTTTCAACTCTGCATTTTCTCAGGGAGGAAGTCACGTGACGTAACGCGTAGGAGAAGCCGCGAACAATACCGGAAGTGACGTTACGGACCGGAGCGAAGTGTCTCCCAACGCCGCCGAGTTTGTTTCTCATATGCTTGTAATCTAACTACGAAATGTAAGTGTAACACTTGTTTTTAATAATAAATTGATTTGATGTACTACACCATGATGGGTCTCTTTGCTTAATGAGCCCGAGGTCATGATGTCAGAGCGGGATCACTAAGGATCATACAAACACCAAGACAAAACCCCTATGAAAGAATCCAGGCATTATCAGAAGGAAGTAATAGACAGAATATCCGGGCTAAAGAGTATCCAATCGAGGGATAATATATATCCAGGCGATTATTCCTGGTTACTGAGGTGAGAAGTTAGGACACCCATAAGTGACACCTGGTGGAGGAACGAGTCACTGCACCTTATTTTTTCTGCATGGATGCACTCTTGTATTTTCTATAAGGAATTGCACAGCTGAATAGACTAGCACTTTTATTTGTGGTGGAAAGCAAATATGGACATTCACTGAAGACTGCACCTTATTTATTTAAGAACAAATTTATTTATTTATTCACACATATATTTTTATATTTTTTTCTACATAAGGATATACACTGAAGTTTAAATTATTTTTTTGATGGAATTATTTATTTATTTTAATTCACCTATGGATTGAAGTTTTTACACATATTTATTGATAAGTATATAGAGTCCGGGAAATATAAGCACCCAGCACTTTATAAACGGCAATACTTAACACTGTTATGGAAATATTTTAGAAATTTATAAATTGAGTTATATGCAGTGGCGGCCCGTGCATAGGGGGCGCCAGGGCGCCGCCCCCCTAAAAAAAAGGAGAAAAAAAAAAGACAAAAAGAACAATAAAGTTACAAAAAAAAAAAAATCGGTTCGCAGGACTCGCCGACCTATGTGGTGGCTAAAGGGGGGGTGGGGTTTACGACCCAGAAAAGGCGCCGATTGGCTGCCTTCTGGGGGCGTAAGGGGGCGTAACCTGGGCGCCGGAAGGAACGCCTGACCACCCCACCTTCGTGATATCCTGGCTGTGATTGGTCCAGTCTCCAGCCTGGACCAATCACAGTGGGACATCAGCCGGCGTCAAGATCACCGCTTCCGGAATCCGCCTTCAGACTGACTTCCTTGCCACCCGACCGCCCGAATGTGTCGCGCAGCCAGCCCAGCAGCAGCGGAGAAGACTTCGGTGGACGGTGGTCGGTCCCATCCGCAGCTCCGCACTCACCACCAGTCACCACTCACCGTGACAGGAAGGAGCCTGGAGCAGGAGGACTCACTGAAGAGGAGACGGAGTCGGAGACCAGTCCAGGACTCGGCGAGTCGGATCGGGTGGCGGCGGGCCGGGCCTCTTCTTCGTGGACGTGGACGGACGGGACGGCGTCGGCGGCAGTGGTACTGCAGAGACGAGACCGTGCATCCATCCGGAATCCGAATCCAGACCAGGTCTCCAGACCTGTGTGCAGCAGCGCGGCGGTAACGGTAAGTGAGTCCTCAGGCCTCAGCCAGCCAGCCATTGCCATGCCATCCAGCCAGCAGCCCATGCCATGCCAGCCAGCAGCCCATGCCAGCCAGCCATTGCCATGCCAGCAGCTGTTGCCCAGCCAGCCAGCAGCCATTGCCATGCCAGCCAGCCAGCAGCCGTTGCCATGCCAGCCAGCAGCCGTTGCCATGCCAGCCAGTCAGCCAGCAGCCGTTGCCATGCCAGCCAGCCAGCCAGCCAGCAGCCGTTGCCATGCCAGCCAGCCAGCCAGCAGCCGTTGCCATGCCAGCCAGCCAGCCAGCAGCCGTTGCCATGCCAGCCAGCCAGCAGCCAATGCCATGCCAGCCAGCCAGCAGCCAATGCCATGCCAGCCAGCCAGCAGCCATTGCCATGCCAGCCAGCCAGCAGCCATTGCCATGCCAAATTGCCAATGCCATTGCCGCCATCCATGATGAAGCACAGCACTAGTCTGGTCTGGGCCCGGCCTGGGTAACTTGATAAATCTTGCACCGTGACCTGCCTGTACCTACCTGTTCTGGCCTGGCCTGGGTCCATCCATCCATGATGGATGGATGGACCCAGGCCAGAACAGGTAGGTACAGGCAGGTCACTGTGCAAGATTTATCAAGTTACCCAGGCCGGGCCCAGACCAGAGTGTGCAGATATCATTATATATATATCATCATGGATGGATGAAAGGGGGCATGTACGCTGGTCACTGCATTGAAAGGGGGCCTGTACCCTTGTCACTGCATTGAAAGGGGGCCTGTACCCTTTTCACTGCACTGAAAGAGGGCATGTACGCTGGTCACTACATTGAAAGGGGACATGTACGCTGGTCACTACATTGAAAGGGGGCCTGTACGCTGGTCACTGCATTGAAAGGGGACATGTACGCTGGTCACTGCATTAAAAGGGGCACGCTGGTCACTGCATTGAAAGGGGGCATGTACGCTGGTCACTGCATTGAAAGGGGCACGCTGGTCACTACATTGAAAGGGGGCATGTACGCTGGTCACTACATTGAAAGGGGGCCTGTACTGTGGGATTAGTGCTAGGGGGCCTGTACTGTGGGATTAGTGCTAGGGGGCCTGTACTGTGGGATTAGTGCTAGGGGGCCTGTACTGTGGGATTAGTGCTAGGGGGTCTGTACTGTGGGATTAGTGCTAGGGGGCCTGTACTGTGGGGTTTGTGCTAGGGGGTCTGTACTGTGGGGTTTGTGCTAGGGGGCCTGTACTGTGGGATTATTGCTAGGGGGCCTGTACTGTGGGGTTTGTGCTAGGGGGCCTGTACTGTGGGGTTTGTGCTAGGGGGTCTGTGCTGTGGGGTTTGTGCTAGGGGGCCTGTACTGTGGGGTTTGTGCTAGGGGGCCTGTAATGTGGGGTTTGTGCTAGGGGGTCTTTACTGTGGGGTTTGTGCTAGGGGGCCTGTACTGTGGGGTTTGTGCTAGGGGGTCTTTACTGTGGGGTTTGTGCTAGGGGGTCTTTACTGTGGGGTTTGTGCTAGGGGGTCTCTACTGTGGGGTTTGTGCTAGGGGGTCTGTACTGTGGGGTTTGTGCTAGGGGGTCTGTACTGTGGGGTTTGTGCTAGGGGGCCTGTACTGTGGGGTTTGTGCTAGGGGGCCTGTACTGTGGGGTTTGTGCTAGGGGGCCTGTAATGTGGGGTTTGTGCTAGGGGGCCTGTAATGTGGGGTTTGTGCTAGGGGGTCTTTACTGTGGGGTTTGTGCTAGGGGGCCTGTACTGTGGGGTTTGTGCTAGGGGGTCTTTACTGTGGGGTTTGTGCTAGGGGGTCTCTACTGTGGGGTTTGTGCTAGGGGGTCTGTACTGTGGGATTAGTGCTAGGAGGTCTGTACTGTGGGGTTTGTGCCACTCTCAGTCAGTGTATCCCATAATAGGGTGTCTCTCACAGTATATCCCATAATAGGGCCCCTGCTCCCTATTGGATATACTAGTACTGAGAGACCCCTTAATATGTGATACATTGTGAGAATTTGTTCACGCAAGCAAAATACAGGGGACAAAATGGGTGGAGTCGATAAGGGGTGGGGCTTCTGAGAAACGGGAGGGGTAAAATAGAAGGGCGGGGTCTTGCGCCCCCCCATCTTAAAACTTCACCAGCCGCCACTGGTCGGCAGACATCCATTGGCCGGCAACCGTTGATCAGCTTGTGCTGTGTTTAATCACGGCACTGGCGGCACGAGCAAGCACCCTCTGTGATCCGGCACAGGAGAGCTGCTCTACCACTGTATAAGTATGTTATGCAGTCTGCAAGCAGATAAAGCTCATCACAGGCCAAACGTATTTTAAAATATTAGACAAAGAGAGTAAAGATCTGTTCATTGCATAGTGGTAACGCAATTGACTTCCTGCTTTTTAGCTCCTTTGTTACCTCCTTCTACGCTCGCCTCCAGGACTTTTCCAGAGCCTCTCCTATCCTCTGGAACTCCCTGCCCCAGTATGTCCGGTTAGTCCCTACCCTGTCTGCCTTTAGATGATCCCTGAAAACTCATTTATTCAGGGAAGCCTACCCCACCTCCACCTAAAGAACTGTACCCAAACCACCTCCATCAGATCATCCCTGCAGCTTTTACCTTTTTCATCACCTCCCCCCTCCCTTAAGATGGTAAGCTCCATGGGCAGAGCCCTCCTACTAGTGTCATTATTACAGTAACAGTGCATATTTTTTAGCACTGAATACTGTAGTAATGTCACTGGTCCCCCCAAAAGTGTCAGTTAGGGGTCTGATCTGTCCCCCGCAATGTCGCAGTCCCACTAAAAATCGCAGATCACCGGCATTACTAGTAAAAATTAAATAAATAGAAATGACATAAATCTTTCCCCTAGTTTGTAGACGCGATAACTTTGGCGCAAACCAATCAATATACAGTACACTTATTGGGACATTTTTAACAAAAATATGTGGCAGAATACAAATTGGCCTAAATTGATGAAAACATTTTATTTTATTTTTTTTTATTGTGAATGTTATAAAGCAGGAACTAAAAAATATTGTCTTTTTTTTTTTTTTTTTTTTTTTTAAGAATTGTCGTTCTTTTTTAGTTTATAGTGCAAAAAACTAAAACTGCAGGTGATCAACTACCAATAAAAGAAAGCTCTATTTGTGGGGAAAAAAAAGGACATCAATTTTATTTGGGTACAAGGTCGCACAACCGTGCAATTGTCAGTTAAAATAGTGCCGTATCGCAAAAAATGGCCTGGTCATTAACCACTTAAGCCACGGAAGATTTTACCCCCTTCCTGACCAGGGCCTATTTTTGCGATTCGGCACTGCATGACTAACTTTTTTTCCCACAAACAGAGCTTTCTTTTGGTGGTATTTGATCACCTGTGCGATTTTTTGATCATGCGCTATAAACAAAAAAAGAGCGTCAATTTTGCAAAAATAACAATATTTTTCACATTTTTTTTTAATGAAATTCCCCCAAAAAATGTAAAAATCTAAGTATTTTAACATTTTCGGCCAATTTGTTTTATGCTACATATGTTTGGTAAAAAAAAAAAATCGCAAAAAGCGTATTTTGATTGGTTTGCGCAAAAGTTATCGCGTTTACTAACGAAGGGAAAGATTTTTGTCATTTTTGTTGTTTTTTTTTAACGCGTAATGGCGGCGATCTGTGATTTTTTTGCGGGACTGCGACATTGCGGCGGACAGATCGGACCCTTGACTGACATTTTTGACACTTTTGGGGTACCAGTGACAGTACTACAGTAATCAGTGCTATACACATGCACTGTTACTGTAAAATTACACTGGCAGTGAAGGGGTTAACTTTTTTTGAGAGGGAGGGGTTATGTGTGTCCCTAGGGGCGTGATTGGTTGTGGCTTGAGCTGTAAGAACAGTGATCAACGGTCCTACATAGTAGAACCGTATGATCACCATTCATACACAGGGGAGAATGACAGGGGGCTTGTTTACATTAGCCGCCTGCCTTTCTCCTTCTGCACCGACGATCGGGGGGGGGGTCCGTGACCACTCGGGAGCGGGAGCGCGCCTCCGGGGGCGCGCGCTCGCTCCCTAGACCCTCACTGGCTAGCGACGTAGTACTACGTCACTCTGCCTGTGAGGGGCTGACCGCCGCAGTAAATAGTCGGCAAGTGGTTAAGGGGGAATATCCTTCCAGTCCTTCGTTGGTTAAGGCAGTAATATTGCAGCTTACCAATTTCTAGATGTAGTGTTTGAATTAGTTTTGTTCTTTTCCTTTATCTCACCTGGTAATTTGGCCAGTTAGTCTGTTATTTTCAACTTCCTTTACCAGACTAAGCTATCCAGCAAAAAATGGCAGTTAGAAGGTTGGGACCAGGGTGGATTTGATTTAAATCATAATTTTAAAAGAGCAACTGTCATCTCTGTCTAGCAGCCGCTCCTCCTCTGACCCGCTGATGACTCACCGACAGTCCCAGTCACTGTAATGGGACGGCTGGTAATGCGGCAGCGACACAACAAGGTGAGGGACGTGGCGGCAGCAGGTGATTGGATGCCCGCTAACAGGCACTGCCATGATGGATCTGAAATGACAGGTGCTCTTTAAATGTAAGGACTCATTCTTGGTGGTAGTTAGTGTGAAATTGTGTGAAAGCATCAATGCAGTGCATGTTATCTCAGCTTGCAGAGCTTGCATTCATTGAATGAGTTTACCAAAAATGTAAATATTGCAGAATATACAGCCTCATGCTATATAACTAAGCTCCATTTCATGCTGAATAAACGAAATTATGAATATATTCTAAATAGAAAACTATTTTTAGATAGCTTTTTACTCCAAAAGAATTTTATGAAAATAGATTAAAAAAATATGATTTAAATTAAAAAAAATCAGATTTAAATAAACAAATTCAGATTTGTTAGATTTATAAAAAAACAAAAAAAAAAAAAACATTGATTTTAATCCACCCTGTTTGGGACAAAGCATTTACCACTGATTAGGGTGCTTACAATGGTCAGCCTTTATTCATTTATGTAAAATCTTTATCCCAAAAGGAAAAAGTGTTAGCTGGAGTTCAGGCCATTTTTTGTGATAAGGCACTGCGTTATTTTAGCTGACAATTGCGAGGTCGATTGACGCTGTACCCAAATAAAATTTGTGTAATTTGTTTTTCCCACAAACAGAGCTTTCTTTTTGTGGTATTTGATCACCTCTGCGATTTTTATTTTTTGTTCTATAAACAAATAAAGTAGACAATTTTGAAAGATAAACAATATTTTTTACTTTCTGCGCAGCGCGTCGTAGGTCAGCCTATTCATTTCAATGGACTGCCATATGCGCAGGAAATGCTCAAAAGAAGTCCCTGACCTTTTTGAGAAATCTTGCCACTCTAAAAAATCCATGGCGTTTGTAGCATTTTTTTTTTCTTTTTCATTAAATTGTTGCATGTCAGGCATGTATTCCTTTATCTCACCTGGTGATTTGGCCAGTAAGTCTGTTATTTTTCAATTTCCTTTGACCACTTATGGACCGCCAAACGCAGAGATACTGCGGCAGGGCGGCTCTATTGCGCGAAGTGATGTACCTGTACGTCATTTCATGCACTGGGTCTGGGGCACGCGCACACCACCAGCGACCCGTTCCCCCTGTGATTGGACAGAGCAGGAGCCAATCAGTGGATCCGGCGCAACCGATGTTCGCTAGCCTATGGTGCTCGTTCCTAAGAGAGGCAGACTGGCGGTCTTCCTATGTAAACAAGGCAGACCGCGTTTCTGTGAGAGCGGAAGATGGAGATCTTGTGTTTCTGCCAGGGGAGGACTGGGCCAGGAGGCAGGGGGGCAATTGCCCCCCTGGCTGCTCTTATGCCCCATAAAAAGGCTGCACTGCTTCTGCCACCGACATGCCTAGAGGATTCCTGGTGAAGGGAAGTAAAAAGTCCCCGCCGCTGAACTAGTGTGGGACGAAGACAAGGACAGAGCTAAGGCCCACCCTTCCAACATGGTTGGTGTAAACTGTGTCTGAGCAGAGGCCGGTTCCATTCCCCACTGGAGACTCTCCTCCCCCAGCCAGCCCCAACTGAGCTGTCCCAGCTCCCCCCAACCAGCCTCCGCTGGCCAGGTCGGGAACACGGATTCGGCTGGTGAGTAGAGAGTACCTGGAGTGGAGCTTAAGCGTGGAATGGGGGTCAGGAGGAGGTCAGAAAGAGGGAGAGTGGGAGAGGGACCGAGTGACTGCATCATGGGCCTCTGGTCTGTACTTGCCCTCTGGGCCAAAAGTTGCCAGTCAGCCTCTGGTTCCTGCTAAGCTGAAGCATGAATCTCTGTCTCCCCCCAGTCAAAGCACCTCCCCCACACAGTTAGAAAGCACTCCCAGGGAACACATTTAACCATTTGATTGCCCCCCATGTTAACCCCTTCCCTGCCAGTGTCATTAGTACAGTGACAGTGCTTTTTTTTTTTTTAGCACTGATCACTGTATTAGTGTCACTGGTCCCCAAAATGTGTCAGATTTGTCTGCCGCAATGTCGCTGCCCTACTAACATTTGCTGGTCACCTAGTAAAAAAAAAAAAAATAAATAAAAAATTCTATGAATCTATTCCATAGTTTGTAGACGCAATAACTTTTGCGCAAACAAATCAATATATGCTAATTGGGATTTTTTTTGCCAAAAATATGTCAAACATGAATCATCTCATACGGATTTCATCATTAATGTGGGAGAGCCTTCCATGGTGGCTACAACGGAAAAATCTACTCAGTTGCCCCTCCATCATTCCCATCTCTTGGGTCACGATCACCACAGATGCCAGCAACACGGGCTGGGGCGCTCACTGCCCATCAGAGATAGCCCAGGGAGATTCCATCTCACAGAGACGTCTCGAATGTCTTAGAGCTTCGAGCAGCCTTTCATGCTCTTCATGCATTCCACCACCTTACAGTCGGGACCTATGTCCTTCTGAGACTGGACAACACGTCAGCAGTTTCATATATAAAATGACAAGGGGAACTCGCAGTCACTCCTTACTGAAGGTGGTAGAGCCAATTATGATTTGGGCTCAGAAGCACTTATCCAGCCTCACAGCAGTCTATCTTCCAGGGATGCAGAATGTTCAGGCAGACTTCCTTTCAAGAGTCCACCTGGACAACAACGAATGGAGTCTCCACAACGATCTCTTCCAGTGGATCAAATCTCTGGAAATCCTTCCAGAAGTGGACCTATTCGCTTCCCCATGCAACTTCAAGCTGGAGGAGTACTATACGAGGTTTCGATGTCCCCAAGCCTTTGTAGTAGATGCCTTGATGGACCAGTGGAGGTTTCACAGGGCGTACGCCTTTCCCCCAGTTCCGGTCATCCTCCGGTTCCTATCGAGACTCAGGGTGGAAGAAGTAGAGGTTCTAATGGTTGTCCCTTATTGGCCATGGTTCCCAATTTTGATGCAACTCAGCTTTTGGGATCCAATTCCACTGCCCTCCAGGCTGGACCTCCTGTCTCGGGGAGCATTGCTGCATCCTTGCCCAACCCATCTGCACCTGACGGCCTGGTTTTTGAAAGGGGAATGCTTGAAGCATTAGGATGCCCAAGTAAGGCCATCTCCACACTTCTGAGCGCTAGAAGAGCAGGTACAAACAGAGTCTTTGAGAGAATCTGGAAAAAATTTATGGCCCACATTTCCAACAAAGTGGGTGTGTGTGTGATGATCCAAAAATACAACATGTCCTAAGTTTTCTGCAGTCTGTCCTAGATTTATCCTTGTCAGTTAGCTCTCTTCGGGTTCAGGTGTAAGCCATCTCGGCCTTTACGGGGGTATCCTGGGCAAAGCATCTTCTTTTTCGTCAATTCTTTAGAGGGGCCTCTAGGCTTAGACCACAAAGAAAGCCAAGATTCCCTAAGTGGGACCTTCCACTTGTTCTGGATTTTCTATCGGTGTTCAGAAGGGAGTGCTCAGATCAGCTTCCCATCAAAGACCTTTCTCTCCTGGCAGCCTTCCTGGTGGCCATTACTTTGGCTAAATGGGTCTCCGAACTGAGCGCTTTGGGTTGCAAGGAGCCTTTTCGAACATTCTTTCCTGACCGTGTGGTTCTGTAATGTTCCGGTACCTTTGGTACCCTAAATTACACTTTCCACAAGTGTATGCGCCCCACCATTTACTTTTGGAAAGGTGCGCATACACCTTTAAGACTGGAGCTGTCATCACCCAGCGCCGGACTAGATGGCTATTTAAAGCGCCGGTTCTCACTCACATGTGTTCGTTCAAACACCCTTACCTGGACGCTAACCTTGCTTGAAGCTTCCATGCTTGCAAGCTTACCTCGCTGACGGAACCTCGCCGCGCTGATCCCTGTATCCCGCTACTGGATCATCCGCCTCTCCTGAACCACCCTTCGGCTGTATCGCTAATAGTGCTAAGTACCCCGCAGGGGAATTCTCTATAAACTTATACTAAGCTTACACTATCTAGCTCTGCATAGTAAAGACTGTATATCACATCTGCATAACTAGATTGCTAGCTCTTGAGACTACTGCTACTTTTCTGCACTGGGTTGATCTCTTTTGTATGTCCACCTGCTATTCTGTCATCTGCTACCATACAACATTGCTAAACCTTCCTGCATCCATCTGCTACTGTCTCACCTTCAAGTGTCTATCACCTACCACCTCCACTTAACCTATCCCTCAACCTTCATCATTGTGTTACCACATACATAAAGTCATTCTAGGAACCAGCTTGCTAATTGTGTGTATTTACTGGCTGAAATAAGACCTTCCACACATGATGAGTCATTGAGGTTGGGAATGGTATCTCAGCATATCTCTTACATGACTACTGACGTGGAACTATTTCTGCAGCTGAAAATCCACACCATATAAGAAACGCAGGAGCGTTACAGATTGAACGAACCAAAAAATGCATTCAGCAGAAATAACCACTCAGGTGACACAATTAAAACAGCAAGTATCTGCGTTAATACACGCACTTGCTGAATTAAAAGAAGACAATCAGGCTCTGTCGCAGCAGGTAATTAGACTGACACAACTTACCTCTGCTCAGTCCCCTGAACCCAAGATAAATCCCCCTTTGGTATTTACAGGCGATCGCAAAAAATTTCGCGAATTTAAAAACGCATGTGAGTTACTTTTTTTGCTAAAACCTCGTACCTACCTTACTGATCACATTAAGGTTTGTACTATTATTTCTTACCTATCAAGCGATCCTCGAGCCTGGGCAGATTCTCTTTTTGAGAAAAACGACCAGCTTCTCAACTCCTATGCCTTGTTCCTGGCAGAGCTCACTAGCCTATATGATGACCCCAATAGGCAGAGTACTGCTGATCTTCAGTTAAGATCCTTGAAACAAGGAAGGAGGCCTGTAGAAGACTTTGTCGCAGAGTTCAAGAGATGGACCCTTGATTCAGAATGGAATGATGCATCTCTGAAAACCCAATTTAGGCTTGGCCTATCAGAAGCCGTTAAGGATGAGCTCGCCCGAGCGGATCTGCCAAAAACCCTGGATGCATTAATACAACTCAGTATTACCATAGATAGAAGACTACGAGAAAGAAAGGCTGAAAAGATGGGAATGCCATTATCCGTTTCCTCTCGGAGTCTGGCCGTTCCTATGGAGGTAGGAACCATACGCCCACCGCTATCAACTATGGAAAAAGCCAAAAGACGAAATGAAAATCTCTGCTTGTACTGTGCATCCCCGGATCACAAGATAAACGTCTGTCCCCTAGTCAACAAAAAGAAGGGTGAGTGTTCACATGTCTCTCTAGGAGGATTGACAACTTCATTCACTAACCC
>NC_138771.1:28068305-28120805 GCF_965119305.1 Pelophylax lessonae | reverse complement strand
GACATCATTTTGGCCTAGGCCAGTAACCAGGAAGCATCTGAAAAAAAAAAAAGAGTTTAAAACCAGTAAATATAATATACCTGATTATCTATTTACTAACGCTAGCAGCATACAGATTAAAATAGTTCATGTTAATTTAGAGAGTTTAGTTCCACTTAAAATGTAATATAGATGGGTGTGTATATATCACAGCCACAAAAGAACCATAAAATAGGTCCACATGCCAACACACACAGTTTGTGCCTTGAGACTTTATGATCCCAGGCATCCGCCTTATCAGTTTACAATCGAGCTGTATACATTAGCACGTAGGTTCTGAGAAGTGACAAAATCAAGTGTCATATTGTATGAACAGGCAGATTGTAATGTGCGGTGTCCACACAGTTGTCGGCTGATGAGTGATGTGGAGGGTCCAGTGCCAAGTTCTTCCAGCAGCTGAGCAATGTGCCCATCCTTTAAACTGACACTAAATTCTATCTCAGTCTGTATTCTTAACTCAGAAAATCTTATTTTATTGCTCTCAGCCTCCTCCAAACCTCAAAGTTCCTTTATTCTTGGCCTCTGTGATCTGACCTGTTAGAGGGTGGCTACGTTCATTCTCCATGATCTCACTGGATGTAGGAACGTGGTCTCTCTTTCTCCCTCCTAAGTAAAAATGGGAAGTCCTGGTAAAAAAAACTGAAAAATTGGGGAAAAATTCAAAGCCGTTTTTGTTTTTTTCTAGAAAAATTGGAAAAGAAAAAAGAAGCGTGGAATATGTACTTTTGCAATTATAAATAATATATACTATATTGTCAAACCTATTGAGGCGCCTGCCTTTATGTGCACATGAACTTTAATGGCATCCCAGTCTCAGTCCATAGGGTTCAATATTGAGTTGGCTCACCTTTGCAGCTATAACAGCTTCAATTTTTCTGGGAAGGCTGTCCACAAGGTTTAGGAGTGTGTCTATGGGAATGTTTGACCATTCTTCCAGAAGCGCATTTGTGAGGTCAGGCACTGATAATGGACGAGAAGGCCGGGCCCGCAGTCTCCGCACTAATTCATCCCAAAGGTGTTCTATTGGGTTGAGGTCAGGACTCTGTGCAGGCCAGTCAAGTTCCTCCACCCCAAACTTGCTCATTCATGTCTTTATGGTCCTTGCTTTGTGCACTGGTGCGCAGTCATGCTGGAACAGGAAGGGGCCATCCCCAAACTGTTCCCACAAAGTTGGGAGTATGAAATTGTCCAAAATGTCTTGGTATGCTGACACCTTAAGAGTTCTCTTCACTGAAACTAAGGGGCCAAGCCCAACCCCTCAAAAACAACCCCTCACCATAATCCCCCCTCCACCAAATGATTTGGACCAGTACACAAAGCAAGGGCCATAAAGACATGGATGAGCGAGTATGGGGTGGAGGAACTTGACTGACCTTCACAAAGTCCTGACCTCAACCTGATAGGACACCTTTGAGATGAATTAGAGCAGAGACTGTGAGCAAAACCTTCTCTTCCAACATCAGCGCCTGACCTCACAAATGCGTTTCTGGAAGAATGGTCAAACATTCCCATAGACACACTCCTAAACCTTATGGACAGCCTTCCCAGAAGAGTTGAAGCTGTTAAAGCTACAAAGGGTGGCCAACTCAATAATGAACCCTACAGACTAAGACTAGGATGCCATTAAAGTTCACGTGTTTGTAAAGGCAGGCATCCCAATATTTTTGACAATATAGTGTATCTATGACATGGTATTCAAACTACAGTATATAACATGAAAACCTTAATGAAAGACTTGTAACTGCGTGTGTGTGTGTACTTTGTGTTTTTTTGTAAAGTCTTAAATTATTGCAAGTTTTCTCAGCTGAAGACAAGCAAATCTTGGAATACAATTCGAGTAACACTATACTTCTCAATGCAGTTCTCAAAGAAGAGAGAGATGCATTTCTGCTATTAGGAGGCACTGCAGGGGAAATGCTCTAGTTTAGTAGTTTAGTTTGCCTGTGGGTTCCATTTTGTATCTTCTACAGTTTAGTGATTTTTGGGATACAGTAGATGATAATTTCTGTCTTCTAAGGCCTTAAAGGAGTTGTAAAGGCAGAAAGTGCATTATATGCATTAAGAAAACCTTCTGAGTGCAGCAGCCCCCTCAGCCCCCCTAACACTTACCTGAGGTCCCTCTCTGTCCAGCGATGTCCACGAGTGTCTCAGCAGTCCGAGATTCTCCCTCCTGATTGGCTGAGACACAGCAGCAGTGCCATTGGCTGCCACTGATGTCAATCAAAGTCAGCTAGCCAATCAGAGGAGAGAGGGGTTGGGGCCAGGTCGGGCTCCGTGTCTGAATGAGCACATGGTGCTTTGACTCGGCTTGGGTGCCCCCATGGCAATCTGCTTGCTGTGGGGGCACTCAACAGGAGGGAGAGGCCAGGAGCACAGAAGAGGGACCCGAGAAGAGGAGGATCCGGGCTGCTCTGTGCAAAACCAACTGCACAGAGGAGGTAAGTATATCATGTTTGTTATTTTTATAGGAAAAAAATGAGACTTTGCAATCACTTGAATTGACAGATAAGAGGGTAAATTTGTCTAACGAATTAGTTTATCTTTTATAATCTTTAAATGATTCCTATTTATGTTCTCCATCCTCACTGGATAATGTTTACCTATAGTCTGCTCAGTAAATTGGTTTTTCTTTTCCTCCTCTCAGTAAAATGATGAGACCAACATCTAGAGTTTGGAAACATTTCCAAATTGCAATGAGAGCAAAGCTGCAATTTGCAAATATTGTGAGAAGAAATATTCTTTTCCAAATGCTACAAGGATGACAAAACACCTCGAAGTGCCCTACCCTTTCATTCTTGTACTCATTATTTCATTCCATAAAGTATTTCTTTAGGTTCCGTTCACATATTGGCCTCCCAGATCGCAGGCAGAATCGCTGCAATTCTAAATCACGGCAAATCGGGGGACGCCCGTGCGATTCCCCTCACTTCCAATGGCACCCCAAACGCAGCGTGATTTTGCTGCAATTGTCGCCCAAAGAATCACGGTAAAATGGTGCAAACAGAAACACTGGATGCCTGTCGCCCCAAAAGAAGTTCTTGTACTTTTTTCAGCGACCGGCGTCCCATGATTCTGTTTGCCCACGATCTGGGACTCCATTATGTGAACGGAGCCTAAAGAAATACTTTATGGAATGAAAGTGCGAGGAGCTTTTCCCTCCAGAGTTCTCCTTCCAGAAACTTTCTTTCTGCTGCTTCTGGATCATCACAAAGTGTTTCTTTACCAAGTAGGAAATGTTACCAACCACGGCCTCCCAAAAATACACAATCCTTTCATTTATAGATAAAATGACACCTGAAAATCAGGAGAACATTCATCAAACTCTTACAAGAGCAATATTTGCTTTTGGATCCGCATTGTCAATAACTGAAAAGCGAAAATGCATATTGGAAGGAAGCTTTTACATTATTATAAGGGGAAAGGGGATGGTGGTGACCTGTTTTCATGTATTGTTAAAATGTTCTAAACAGATAAAGTCCTTCTTATTCTATTTGTAATAAAAAATAAAATTTTAACCACTTCAATATCGGGCCCTTTCCTGCCCTTTCCTACGCAGGTCAATTTTCAGCTTTCTAGCGCTCTGACGCTTTGAATGACAGTTACTCAGTTACTTAGTCATGCAACACTGTAACCAAATCATTTCTTTCAGGCCCTGTTTACACCTGAGCGTTTTTCAGCTCTAAAGTCTCAAAACGCTCAACAAGCAAAATCCCATTCATTTAAATGGCCCCTGTTCACATATGAGCGTTTTGTCGCCTGAAGCAAAACGCCTAAAGCTCTAAAAAGTACATGAGCTTCTTTTTTAGCAAATTACAAGCGTTTTTGTTGGATGTCAATGCCTGCCTCCAATCACCTGCAAAAAATGTCTGAAAAAACACCTGATAGAAGCCAAAAATACGACTGAAAAAACGCCCAAAAAAAAGTCTGTAAATGATACGCTCAGGTGTGAATGGAGCCTTAAGGCTCATACACACTGTAAGAAAATCGGGCGAACATTTTAATCCAAAGAATTTTCACATGATTTTCGTATAGTGTGTACAGAACTTTCTACAGACGATTTAGAATTTTCGTACGCAAATTCTCGAAGGGAGAAACTCTAAAAATGTTCTTGTACGGGAAAAACCAAACGATCTTTGATTAATGTGTACCATTTTCGTACGATTTTTGTACAAGAAAAATCAGAAAAGAAAGACGGCGCATGATCAAAAACAATAAACAACAAAAAAAGCCTTTGTCGTACGAGAATTTTTGTACGAATCGTCGTACGAAAATTCTTTCATTGGTTTCGATTTGCTGTGAAACAACGAGGAAAATCAGACAATCGTACGCCCGATGTTCTTATAGTGTGTACCCAACTTTAGACAGATACAGCTTTTTTTTTGGTGGCATTTAATCACCACTGGGTTTTTTATTTTTGTGATATACTGCAAAAAAATTCCAAAAATTGTGGGAAAAAAAAAACAAAGCATTTTTCTTAGTTTCTATTATAACATTTTGCAAATAATTTTTCTTTATAAATTTGGGCCAGAATTTATACTGCTACATTTTGTTGATAAGAAAATAACCCAAATCAGTGTATAATATTTAGACTGTGGTACGTATCATTGAAAATTGATCAATCCTTTATTTCTTGAGGCTCTAAAATGCCAGGACAGTGCAAATACCCTTCTTGTTGATAAATAGGGCTGTAGCATCTGATAGTTTAAGAGCCGGTTCACACTGAGGCGACACGACTCCTTACTACTTCGGGGGCGACTTGTGCATTACCATGCACCACGACTTCGGAGCGACTTGCAGGGACTTCACATAATGGAAGTCTATGCAAGTCGCTCCGAGGTCGCCCCGAAGTAGTACAGGACCCTTTTTCTAAGTCGGAGCGACTTGTGTCGCTCCTATTAGAACGGGTCCTGTAGTGGTCAATGGACAGCGAGGGAGCGTGACTTGTCAGGCTGACAAGTCGCCTGACAAGTCGCGCTAGTGTGAACCGGCTCTTAATCTACCGAATCGAATATAATCATGAGTACACTCAGGCTTTTGGATGGAACCGCGTCTTCTGTGAATTTTCACTGAGGCTTCATTGTGGATGGTGGACAGGACGTATACATCTCTCTTATTCCCCCACTTCACGGTCAACACTTCGTCATTCCTCAGACTCTCTGATTCCCCCTTTGTAACCTTGTGGTCACCAGACTCTGTGGGAAGCCCTTCCTGTTTGTTTGGTTGGTACTGCAGGCCAAGGTTTCCTGGAGGTACAGGTGGCCAAAAAGAGGCAGACTTGTGTAATAGTTATCCAGGTAGATGTGATAACCCTTTTTAAAAAGTGGAAATGGCAGGTCCCAGACAATTTTTCCACTTGTGCTGATGTAGGTTGGACACGCAGGGGGCTGGAGCTGGAAATCTTGCCTTCGTACATGCAGAAGGCATGCACATATCCAGTGGCTCTTTCGCAAAGCTTGATGAGCTTTAATCCGTACCTGGCCCTTTAACTGGGAATATACTGTTTGATTCCCAACCGGCCAGTGAAGTGGACAAGGGACTCATACACACACAGATGTTTTGGTCAAGGACATACATATCAGTGAATCTCTTGGGGAACAAAATTAATTAGTAGGGAGATTTTGTAAAGCTTGTCATAGCCAGGCTGATCTTGGGGAGGGCATTTTGAATTATTGCTGAAATGGAGGAAGCACATAATCATGTCTTAGTGTTTCTTGGACATTACAGCTGAATAAATTAGGCATACTGTATGATGGATGGGGTGGGTAGACCGGTAAGGGTGTTTTTTTTTTTTTTTTGTAACCCCCCATGTTAATTGTAAGTCCCAAAAATAATTTGAACTCTTAATTGAACTGAGACATCTCAATTCAGAGGGACGGTATAGCAAGAACTGGGGTTGTTTGCGATATATTGCTGGGCACAAATATTTGTCTGGTCAACAATCAACTGAAGTAAATTTTCAGGGAAATATCCCACCCCACCCCCAAATGAGTATGGGTTACATTGTACATTATATCAAAAGGAAATAAAAACAAACACAGTTTTTGACAATTTCTTTTTTAAAAATTAAAAAAACAATGTCCACTGATGTACTAGATCCATCGTCAATCATGACGCCTCCACCGGACTCCGAAAAAAGAAAAGAAAAAGCTCAACGAAGGCTTCTGGGAGCCCCCTTATTAAAGGGAGCTTCCAGATTCTGATAAGCCCCCTGCCCGCAGACCCCCGCAACCCATCACCCAGGGAAGAGGGCATTGTCTCCATCAACATGGGGACAAGGTGCATTGGGGTGGGGGGACATGTTGAGGGCATGTGGCCTGGTTAGGTTCCAGAGGGAGGGGCGCCCGCTCTCCCCCCCCCCTTTCTTTGCCTGCCAGGTTGTGTACTCAGATAAGGGTCTAGTATGGATTTTGGGGGGAGCCCCCACCGTCAGTGTGTATACCGGGATGGTGGGTGCACTTACAGGCATCATCCTGGTATCATTCTTTTCAGCCAGAAATACTGAGTAAGGCAGAAGTGATCTGAGAGGCTAATTAATCACTCGATCACTTCTGCAGGTGGCAGAATGGCAGAAGGCTAAACACTGCTAAACGCTGGCAAAAAACGCTTTAACATTACCGTTTTTTGTCTGGCGTTTTTCCAGCAGGTTTTAGCTTTCTAGTGTGCATGAGAGCTTATACTATGGAAGGCCCTGTGTAAGGAGCGCTGCGAGGATGATGGTCCAGCAATCTTTGGCAAACCCTTCACTACTGGCCTGTATGTTTAGGCCCAAATCCAGTGTTGGAGCACTAAAAATTAAGTGCCTTCAAACCCCGTTGTAGGTGTCTGAATGCTGTCCTCAGTAAGCAATTATGTTCCTTTAAATAGGGTATGGTAGAGGATGGCCTGCAGCCTCTCACCAACTCCTAGGGTGAGGACCTGTCTACTCTTAATCTCTGTCCAGGGATCAACAATGTCAGCTGAAGTGGCGCCCTCTTCACGGTCAGGTGGCAACGCCAGGCTCGAGAGTGGCATTCCCACAAACTAGGAGATGTTCGCTATTTAGCCACTCTGTGCCCCCAACACTGTGACAAATGACCTGACAGCAGCCTCATACAATGCATGTGTGTTCCTGCTACAACCTCTTTTAGCCTGCCCAGAATAGTTCTTCCTTTCTTTATCCACAGTGCTCTGGTCATGCTGGAATATGCAGTCTGAGATCCATCCTGTAATACAGGCTCAGTGTCCCTGGGGACTACATCTCCTACAAGTCATAGTTCCTCCCAGCAAGCTCTGTCCTTCCCAGAATCCACAGTAGTGCTCTCTGTGGATGCATACAGTCCCACAAATGGCCAGTGCTACTCTCCCCCCACTGCAGCTCCTCTCTTTGATGGCCACTGGGGATGAAAAAAGAAATGGCAGAGGCTGTGAGCAGGTGGCTGCAGTATCAGTTTAAGGCTGAAAGCCCGACCTGTGCAGCCGCTCCCATGCTGCCAGTGCTGCAGACCAAGGCTACACATGAAAAATAGAGTACAGGGCCATTAGGTTGTAGATGTGTATGAATTATTTTTTAGGAGTAAGGATATCATTTTGTGTCACTTTAAAAGGTTAGTTCATCCTGTAATAATTCCAGGAAGAAGGGGGGCCGTAACTCAGGAAAGGTTAGAAAGGTTGTGGTAGTTGGGGACTCAATTATCAAGAGGACAGAGAGGGCAATCTGTAAAAAAGATCTCGTGAACCGAACAGTATGTTGTTTACCGGGCGCCCGCGTTCGGCACATCGCAGATCTGGCAGACAGATTATTGTGCGGGGCTGGGGATGACCCAGCGGTCATGGTGCATGTGGGCACTAATGACAAAGTTAAAGGTAGGTGGAGGATCCTTAACCACTTAAGCCCCGGAGGATTTGGCTGCTAAAGGACCAGGGGTTTTTTTGCGATTTTTTACTGCGTGACTTTAACGGACATTTGCGCGGTCGTGCGACGCTGTACCTAAACGAATTTGATGTCCTTTTTTTCCCACAAACAGAGCTTTCTTTTGGTGGTATTTGATCACCTGTGCGATTTTTTGATCACGCGCTATAAACAAAAAAAGAGCGTAAATTTTGCAAAAATAACAATATTTTTCACATTTTTTTATATGAAATTCCCCAAAAAAAATGTAAAAATCAAAATTTTTTAACATTTTTCGGCCAATTTGTTTTATGCTACCTATGTTTGGTAAAAAAAATCGCAAAAAGCGTATTTTGATTGGTTTGCGCAAAAGTTATCACGTTTACTAACAAAGGGAAAGATTTTTGTCATTTTTGGTGTTTTTTTTTTTAACGCGTAATGGCGGCGATCTGCGATTTCTTTTTTGGTACTGCGACATTGCGGCGGACAGATCGGACCCTTGACTGACATTTTTGACACTTTTGGGGGTACCAGTGACATTACTGCAGTAATCAGTGCTATACATATGCACTGTTACTGCAAAAATGACACTGGCAGGGAAGGGGTTAACTTTATTGGACAGGGAGGGGTTAAGTGTGTCCTAGGGGCGTGATTCTAACTGTGCAGGGACATTCCTATTGGTGTAAAAGCAAAGATCAACCGTTCTACATAGTAGAACGGACAGATCTTCACTTTTACACAGGGAGAACTGACAGGCAGCTTGTTTACACAAGCCGCTCTGTCTTTCTCCCTTCACAGGAGCGATCGCAGTGTGACTGGCGGACATCGAGTCCGCCGGTCACACGCACTGACTTGTCTGTGAACGAGCCGCGGCGGGCTCGCGCCCGCCCGCAATAGGCTCGCAAGTCAGTGACAGGCGAGTGACGTACCGATACGTCACTCTGCCTGGCCGGGGCTGACCGCCGCAGTATATAGTCGTGCGGCGGTCGGCAACCGGTTAAGAACGATTTCAGGGACTTAGGTAATAGATTGAGGAAAAGGACCTCCAAGGTGGTTTTCTCTGAAATACTGCCTGTACCTCGAGCCACACAGGAGAGGCAGAAGGAGATTAGGGAACTTAACAAGTGGCTGAGGAATTTGTGTAGGAAGGAGGGGTTTGGGTTCCTGGAGAACTGGGCTGACTTCTCAGTCGGCTACCGGCTCTTTAGTAAGGACGGGCTGCACCTTAATGGGGGCGGTACAGCTCTTTTGGGGAGAAAGATGGCCACCAAGTTGGAGGAGCTTTTAAACTAGGAGACGGGGGAAGGGCTCAGAAGTAGAGTCAGTTAGGAGGGAGCAAAGGACTGAAGGCAGTTGTAGGGTCAGCAGCGACAGTAGGTCCACAACGTCTATTGGTAGGTCTGTGCGGGAGAACCGCAGACCAAACAGGAATAAACATAACCAATCACGTTTAACTTCCGTAAAACTAAGAGGGGTATATGCTACTGCCAGGAGCCTAGCTAATAAAATGGATGAGTTGGAAATGTTAGTACATGAGGAGGACATAGACCTAGTGGGAATAACGGAGACTTGGTTCGACCCCTCACATGACTGGCTGGCAAATATCCAAGGGTATTCAGTGTACCGGAAGGACAGGGTAGGAAAAAGAGGGGGAGGGGTATGTCTCTACATCAAGAATAATGTAAGGGTGATAGAGAGGAGTGACATTACGGAAGGGATGAGTATGGAGTTAGAATCCGTGTGGGTAGAACTCCATAGGGAAGGAGAAAAGGGAAAAGTAATTGTGGGGGTTTGCTATAGGCCACCTAAACAAGGGGAGGAGGTAGAGCAGGAATTTTTAGCACTTTTGGGTAAAGTGGCAAAGCTAGGATCAGTCATCATATTGGGGGACTTCAATTATCCCGACATTGACTGGGGAGAGGGGACTACACACTCACATAAGGGCCGCCAATTCACGGAAACCTTACAGGATAATTACATGTCACAGTTGGTGGATTCCCCTACCAGAGAAAACACAATCCTGGATTTATTGATCACTAATGACCCAGACATAATCTCTGAGGTAGGAGTCCAGGACAACCTGGGCTCTAGCGATCACAGGATGATCACATTTAGCGTAAATAACAATATAGCAAGGCAAGTGGGGAACATAAGAACCCTAAACTTCAGAAGGGCAAACTTTCCAAAATTGTACTTGTTGATGGAAAGGGTAAACTGGGACCGAACCCTGGGATCCCTGACCACAGAGGAAAAATGGGAATGCTTTAGGAACATATTAAGCAAAGGCATCTTGCAGTGCATTCCTACGGGAAATAAATTTAGATGAGACAAAGCCAAACCTGGCTGGCTAAACCGGAGCGTTAAAAAACTTATTAGGGGAAAAAAATTGGCCTTCAGGAAATATAAATCAGAGGGCACAGTATTGGCTTTCGACCAATACAAGGAGGCAAATAGAAAGTGTAAACACAAAATCAAGATGGCTAAAATAGACTTTGAGAGACAAATAGCGGAGGATAGCAAAAAAAAACCCAAAGAAATTCTTTAAGTATATCAACAGCAAAAAAACTAGGGCAGAGCATATTGCACACATAATTAACAATGATGGGAGGATGGTTACAGAGGACACTGAAAAAGCAACCGTGCTGAATGCTTTTTTCTCATCAGTCTTTACACAGGAATCGGAGGGGTACACTGACCATGACTGTATGGTTAGTAGTAATACACAGGACTTGCCACTATGGCTAACAGAGGGTGAAATCAGGGAAAGGCTGGATAAACTCAACACAAACAAATCACCAGGCCCGGATGGCGTACATCCGAGAGTACTCAAGGAACTCAGTAAGGTTATATCTAAACCACTGTTCCTGATCTTTGTGGACAGTATTAGGACAGGAGATGTACCAGGGGAGTGGAGGAAAGCTAACGTGATTCCGATATTCAAAAAGGGTCAGAGGCATATACCGGGAAATTATAGGCCTGTCAGTCTGACATCAGTAGTATGTAAACTTCTGGAGGGGATGATAAGGGACTATATCGTAGAGTTTGCATCATCAGTAGTAACCAGCACGGGTTTACAAATGGGCGTTCTTGTCAAACCAATCTCTTAACATTCTACGAGGAGGTGAGCTGTGAGCTAGATAGGGGCAGACCAGTGGATGTGGTGTACCTAGATTTTGCTAAGGTGTTTGATACAGTTCCCCATAAGCGCCTAATTTATAAAATAAGGTCTGCAGGTATCGACAGCAGGGTTTGCTCTTGGATACGGAACTGGCTAAAAGGGCGTGTCCAAAGGGTGGTAATAAACAGCGCGTACTCAGACTGGTCTGAGGTAGTAAGCGGGGTCCCCCAAGGCTCAGTCCTAGGACCAACCTTGTTCAATTTATTCATAAACAGCATTGAGGACGGGATCAGTAGTTCAATATCAGTTTTTGCAGGTGACACAAAATTAGGCAGGGCAATAACAGCACAGTATGAAGCAGATATCCTACAGAATGACCTGGACAAAATAACGGAGTGGGCAAAGACATGGCAAATGAGGTTTAACGTGGAGAAATGTAAGGTTTTACACTTGGGGACTAGAAACATAAAAGCACAATACACGTTAGGAGGGGAACCCTTGGGAGAATCAAAAATGGAGAAGGATCTGGGAGTCTTGGTTGATGATAGACTAGGCAACAGCATGCAATGTCAAGCGGCAGCTGCCAAGGCTAGCAGAATATTAGCATGCATAAAGAAAGGGATGTATTCCAGAGATAAGACTATAATCCTTCCACTTTATAAAACTCTGGTCCGACCTCATCTGGAGTATTCGGTCCAGTTCTGGTCACCAGTCCTCAGAAGGGATGTGTTGGAGCTGGAGAGAGTACAGAGAAGGGCAACTAAACTAATTAGGGGATTGGAGGACCTTGATTATGAGGAGCGTCTGCAATCGCTTGATTTATTCTCCCTGGAGAAGAGACGCCTGAGGGGGGACATAATAGCAATTTTTAAATATCTAAATGGGGATCTAGGCTTAGAAAAAAAGCTGTTCAGTCGAAGGGATTGCATGAGAACTCGGGGGCATACAATGCGATTAGAGGAGAAGCGTTTTAACCTCAGGCAACGTGGGGGGTTCTTTACTGTTAGGGCTACAAGATTGTGGAATTCTCTACCACATGAGGTGGTTTCTGCAGGTAGTATGGTGGCTTTCAAAAGTCTCTTAGACGTACATCTCAAGGATCAGAACATTCAGGGGTATGCAAGATGATTACAGCCACACACATCTACACAGGTTGAACTGGATGGACTATTGTCTTTATTCAACCTCACCAACTATGTAACTATGTAACCTTTTCACAAAAAAAAAAGATGCCTCTGATGAAGTCTAAGAGACGTAACGCATAAGTCAGTGTATTTCACAGTGACGTCACCACGCTGCTGAGAAGCTGATTCACATACTATTCATGCTCTGAAGGAGAGGAACCCTGCACAGCTGAGTGGGTGGATGTATTATGGATGACAGGCAGAGGAATGTTCTTTACAAAGTACTTGAGTTTTTATTCATGTGAATGATTTAACCTTTACTGTTTTAACAAAGTTGCAACAGAGAGCACCATATTCAGTATGTTTCTGTTTGTTTACTGAAAATGATGTGTATGGGGAGTGAAGAGCTGAAGAGGTTATACTTGGATTTTGCAAAAGTGTTTGACACAGTTTCCCACACACGGCTAATGTGTAAGGTAAAGTCTACAGGCTTGGAAAGATCAGTTTGTAAATGGATAGAAAACTGGCTAAAAGACCAAATTCAGAGACTAGTGGTTAATGATTCTTACTCTAAATTGTCTGAGGTTATCAGTGGTGTGCCCCAAAGTTCAGTGAGGGGACCCTTACTTTTTAATATATTTATAAATGATATAGGGTCTGGGATAAAAAAGTATAATTTCATTACAAGCCAATCTCAATGCACTGTTTATTTGGACAACTAAAGTATCTCACAGAAGTGAGTACACCCCTCACATTTTTGTAAATATTTTATTATATCTTTTCATGTGACAACACTGAAGAAATGACACTTTGCTACAATGTAAAGTAGTGAGTGCACAGCTTGTATAACAGTGTAAATTTGCTGTCCCCTTAAAATAACTAACCACACAGCCATTAATGTCTAAACTGCTGTCAACAAAAGTGAGTACACCCCTAAGTGAAAATGTCCAAATTGGGCCCAATTAGCCCCCCCCCCCGTTTCATGTGACTTGTTAGTGCTGCAAGGTCTTAAGTGTGTTAAATTTGGTGTTATCGTTCTCACTCTCTCATATTGGTCACTGGAAGTTCAACATGGCACCTCATGGCAAAGAACTCTCTGAGGATCTGAAAAAAAGAATCGTTGCTCTACATAAAGCCTAGGCTATGAGAAGATTGCCAAGACCCTGAAACTGAGCTGCAGCACGGTGGCCAAGACCATACAGCGGTTTACCAGGACAGGTTCCACACTTAGGGGTGAGTACACCCCTAAGTGAAAATGTCCTAATTTGGGCCCATTTAGCCATTATTCCTCCCCGGTGTCATGTGTCTCGTTAGTGTTCCAAGGTCTCCAGTGTGAATGGGGAGCAGGTGTGTTAAATTTGGTGTTATCGCTTTCACTCTCTCATACTCGCCACTGGAAGTTAAACATGGCACCTCATGGCAAAGAACTCTCTGAGGATCTAAAAAAAAGAATTGTTGCTTTACATAAAGATGGCCTAGGCTATAAGAAGATTGCCAAGACCCTGAAACTAAGCTGCAGCACGGTGGCCAAGACCATACAGCGGTTTAACAGGACAGGTTCCACTCAGAACAGGCCTCGCTATGGTCGACCAAAGAGGTTGAGTGCACGTGCTCAGCGTCATATCCATAAGTTGTCTTTGGGAAATAGACGTATTAGTGCTGCCAGCATTGCTGCAGAGGTTGAATGGGTGGGGTGGGTCAGCCTGTGTGGCGGCAACCTTGTGAGGAGTACAAAGACAATTGTGTCTTACCTACAGTCAAGAATGGTTGAAGAGTGTCATGGTCTGGGGCTACATGAGTGCTTCCGGTACTGGGGAGCTACAGTTCATTAAGGGAACCATGAATGCCAACATATACTGTGACATACTGAAGCAGAGCATGATCCCCTCCATTCAGAGACTGGGCTGCAGGGCAGTATTCCAACATGATAACGAACCCAAACACACCTCCAAGACGACCACTGCCTTGCTAAAGAAGCTGAGGGTAAAGATGATGGACTGCCCAAGCATGTCTCCAGACCTAAACCCTATTGAGCATCTGTGGGGCATCCTGAAATGTAAGGTGGAAGAGCTCAAGGTCTCTAACATCCACCAGCTCCATGATGTCGTCATGGAGGAGTGGAAGAGGACTCCAGTGGCAGCCTATGAAGCTCTGGTGAACTCCATGCCCAAGAGGGTTAAAGCAGTGCTGAAAAATAATGGTGGCCACACAAAATATTGACACTTTGGACCCAATTTGGACATTTTCACTTAGGGGTGTACTCACTTTTGTTGCCAGCGGCTTAGACATTAATGGCTGTGTGTTGAATTATTTTGAGGGGACAGCAAATTTACACTGTTGTACAAGCTGGACACTCACTACTTTACATTGTAGCAAAGTGTAATTTCTTCAGTGTTGTCACATGAAAAGATATAATAAAATATTTACAATAATGTGAAGGGGTGTACTCACTTTTGTGAGATATTGTATGTGGCAAATAGGGTTTAATGTTGATAAATGTAAAACTATGCACTTGGGGACTAAGAATATACATGCATCATACATACTAGGGGGGGGGGGGGTGGTGGTACAGTTGGGGAAATACATTGTGGAGAAGGATCTGGGGGTTTTGGTAGATCATAAGAATAATAATAGCATGCAATGCCAAGCTGCTGTTTCCAAAGCAAGCAAAATCCTTTCTTGTATTAAGAGAGAGAGGTATTATTTTGCCCCTGTACAAATCATTAGTAAGACCTCGTCTGAAATATGTAGTTCAATTGTGGGCACCAGTTCTCAAAAAGCATATTGGAGAACTGGAGAAAGTGCAGAAAAGAGCAACCAAACTGATAAGAGGCATGGAGGAGTTCAGCTATGAGGAAGGATTATAGGAACTGAATGTATTCTCTCTTGAGAAGAGGAGATTAAAGGGGGATATGATCACCATGTATATTACATATGGGGCCATATGGTAAACTTGGTCTTGAGTTATTCACTTTAAGGTCATCACAGAGGACAAGTGGGCACTCTTTACTTCTAGAGGAAAAGAGATTTCATCTATAAATACGGAAACGTTTCTTCACAGTAAGAGCTATGAAAATGTGGGATAGACTCCCTCAAGAGCTGGTTCTAGCCAGCTCAGTAGATTACTTTAAAAAAGGCCTGGATTCTTTCCTTAATGTACATAATATAACTGGGTACTCACATTTATAGGTAAAGTTGATACAGGGAATATCTGATTGCCTCTTGGGGGATTAGGAAGGAATTATTCCCCCTGCTGGAGCAAATTGGATCATACTTTGCTGGGGGGTTTTGCCTTCCTCTGGATCAACTGTGAGTACAGGATTGTGTATATGGGATTGCATGGTTGTTGTTTTTTTTATTTTTTTATTGGTTGAACTAGATGGACTTACTATGTATGATGGATCATCTGATGATCAGATGATGTCTTATCAGACGAAACGCGTCGGATCTATCTCCATTGATATTGCGTTCCAGGAGTTCTACATGATATTATGAAACCGGTTTCTATCCACTCTATTGTAAGTGTTCCTATTTTAAATAAATTGCCCTTTTTATATGATTTTACACTATGTGGAGTCTCTTTATCATTTGATTGCGCCTAACTGGAGAAGATTCTATCCACACTTGATTGTACTGGGTGGCCTTCTGATTGGAGCTGTTCACATCAAAGTAGGATCACCATCCAAGTGAAAAGCAGTGTCTAACAACCATTTTCTCCTTTCCTGGATGGATGTTTATATACCAATGCTTTTACTGACCCACTAGGCATATGCCAACTGGGTCCACTTACTCTGGTAAGCCCCCTCATGTTGTCGGTGGTGGTCACATTATTCACGGTGCTTTGGAAATTTGCCTGAACCATATCTTGAAGACTCACTTCTTCACGTCACTTTGGACTTTATCTTTACTTATTCTATTTTTGTATAATTTATGTTTATTCATATGCAACAATAGTCACCTTTATAAGGTTTAGCGCTGCACATTTCTTGCCTTAAGAAGTGGAGAGGTCAATGGTGGGCAAGAAGAGGTGAAGTGAACGTTGAACAAGAGGTGGAGAGGTAAATGGTGGGCAAGAAATGGAAAAATAAGTGGTGGGCAAGAAGTACAGAAGTGAGCAGTGGACAATAGGTGGAGATATGAGCGGTGGACAAGAATTGGAAGACATTGAGAGGTGATAGTGGAAAACAAGTGAAGAGGTGAGTTGTGGACATGAAGTGGAGAGGTGAGTTGTGGACATGAAGTGGAGAGTTGAGCGTGAACATGAAGTGGAGAGTTGAGCGGTGGACAAGAAGTGGAGAGTTGAGCGGTGGACAAGAAGTACAGAGGTGAGCAGTGGACAAGAAGTGGAAGGGTAAGCGGTGGGCAAGAAGTGGAGAGGTGAGTGATGGATGAGAAGTAAAGAGGAGAATGGTGGACAAGAAGTGGAGAGGAGAATGGTGTACAAAAAGTGAAGTGAGTGGTAGGCAAGAAGTACAGAAGTGAGCAGTGGACAAGAAGTGGAGATGTGAGCGGTGGACAAGAAGTGGAGATGTGAGCGGTGGACAAGAAGTGGAGAGGTGAATGGTGGACAAGAAGTGGAGAGGTGAACGGTGGACAAGAAGTGGAGAGGTAAACGGTGGACAAGAAGTGGAGAGGTGAGCGGTGGACAAGAAGAAGAGGTGGTGAGCGGTGGACAAGAAGTGGAGAGGTGAGCGGTAGACAGGAAGTGAAGAGGTGGGTGGTGGACAAGAAGTGGATGAGGAGAATGGTGGACAAGAAATGGAGAGGAAAATGGTGGACATGAAGTGGAGAGGTGAGCAGTGGACATGAAGTGGAGAGGTGAGCAGTGGACATGAAGTGGAGAGGTGAGCAGTGGACATGAAGTGGAGAGGTGAGCGGTGGACATGAAGTGGAGAGGTGAGCGGTGGACATGAAGAGCAGAGGTGAGCAGTAGACAAAATGTGAAGAGGTGAGCGGTGGACATGAAGTGGAGAGGTGAGTTGAGGACAGGAAGTGGAAAGGTGAGCGGTGGACAAGAAGTGGAGAGGTGAGCATTGGATAAAAAGTGGAGAAGTGAGTGGTGGACAAGAAGTACAGAGGTGAGCAGTGGACAAGAAGTGGAAAGGTGAGCGGTGGGCAAGAAGTGGAGAGGTGAGTGATGGATGAGAAGTGGAGAGGAGAATGGTGGACAAGAAGTGGAGAGGAGAATGGTGTACAAAAAGTAAAGTGAGTGGTAGGCAAGAAGTACAGAGATGAGCGATGGACAAGAAATGAATAGGTGTGCAGTGGACAAGAAGTGGAGAGGTGAGGAATTGTTGGGAAATGGGGAGGAGAATGGTGGACAAAAAGTGGTGAAGTGAGTGGTGGGCAAGAAGGGGAGAGATGAGCAGTGGAGTCCCTGACTATTTTATTAAAGCTCTTCTCGAGGTAGGGACATAGTGTCAGCTCTATGTCTATGGTATGCAGAAAAGCATATGAAATGGAAGAGTTTGAGTTTTTAAAAATGATTGTGCAGCACGTTTAATCAATCTTTGTTAGCTGTTTCTCTGAGAATTTTGTTGTGGCACAGTGATTAAAGCTTATGTAAGCTCAGGTTCTGGTTAACAATGATTATGTTTGATGTGACTCTGCACTAAACTGCCTAATTAAACTTCCTAAGTCAGCCTCCACCTAACAACTGTGCTCTTATCTTAGTTAATAAATAATGTTTTTAATGCGCCCAGTGCTTATTTTACATGAATAAAACTAATACATATTGCCAAGGGCATTTTCTGAAAGCAGTGAGCTTGTGTGCAAGATCATCATTTGGGCCCTCCCACCTGAGAATGGTCATACGCAACACACCGCAACAAGAAGTGGGTGTGTTTTTTTTGCAGTTAATATTGGGTGTGACTTAAAGGGGGCAGAATTCAGAGGTTCAGTAGTAAGTAAGGCAGCATTCAGTTTGTAGGACTAAGTGATGTAGAGTTCAGGGGTCAGTAGTAATTGATGCAGAGTTCAGGGTTCAGAAGTAAGTGATGCAGAATTCATAGTTCAGGATTAAATGATGTGGAGTTCAGGGGTCAGCAGTAAGTGACGTGGAGTTCAGGGTTCAGTAGTGAGTGGTGCAGAGTTCAGGGTTCAGGAGTAATTGATGCAGAGTTCAGTTTTCAGGACTAAGTAACGCAGAGCTCAGGGTTCAGAAGTAAGTGATGTAGAGTTCAGGGTTCAGAAGTAAGTGATGCAGAGTTCAGTTTTCAGGACTAAGTGATGCAAAGTTTATGGTTCAGGAGAAAGTGATGCAGAGTTCAGGGGTCAGTAGTAAGTGTTGCAGAGTTTAGGGGTCAGTAGTAAGAGATGCAGAGTTCAGGGCTCTGGAGTAAGTGATGCAGAGTTCAGGGGTCAGTATTAAGTGCTGTAGAGATCAGGGGTTAGTAGTAAGTAATGCAAAGTTCAGGGGTCAATAGTAAGTGATGCAGAGTTCAGGGCTCTGGAGTAAGTAATGCAAAGTTCAGGGGTCAATATTGATGCAGAGTTCAGGGGTCAGTAGTAGGTGATGCAAAGTTCAGGATTCAGGAGTAAGTGATGCAGAGTTCAGGGATCAGTTGTAAGTGATGAAGTGTTCAGAAGTGAGTAATAAGTGATGCAGAGTTCAGGGGTCAGTAGTAAGTGATGCAGAGTTCAGGGGTCAGTAGTAAGTGATGCTGAGTTCAGGGGTCAGTAGTAAGTGATGCAGAGTTCAGGGGTCAGTAGGAAGTGATGCAGAGTTCAGGGGCCAGTAGTAAGTGAAGCAGAGTTCAGGGCTCAGGAGTAAGTGATGCAAAGTTCAGGGTTTAGGAGTAAGTGATGCAGAGTTCAGAAGTCAGGAGTAAGTGATGCAGAGTTCAGTGGTCAGGAGTAAGTGATGCAGGGTTCAGGGGTCAGTAGTAAGTGATGCAGACTTCAGGGGTCAGTAGTAATTAATTATTGCAGAGTTCAGGGGTTTCCAGTTACTTGCTGTAAACACTGTTCAAATTCTGGTTTTCCAGCATGACTGTTCAGAAGAAGCTGATCATTAGACCGGCTTCTGTTGAATGGACAGCAGTAAACACTGACCAAAAGTCAGCAAGTTCCTGCTGAACTGGCTGATTTTTCGCCTATGTATACCCTGCTTAAATTAACACTAAAGTCTCTTTTTTTTTTGGTTAAAAAACACAAACATGTTATACGTACCTGCTCCGTGTGTTGGTTTTTCACAGTGCAGCCCAGATCCTACACTTCTTGGGTCCCTTTTGCCCCTCCCTCCTGCCGAGTACCCCTACAGCAAGCAGCAGGCTATGGGGGAGCACCCAAGCCGAGCTGCTGCTCTTTGTGTCTATTTAGACACGGAGGCGCCAATAGTGCCCACTTCTGGGTCTCGAGCCAATCAGGGGGAGAATCCCGGACAGCTGAGTCTGTCATGTCACATTGCTGTGAAGGAGTCAAGTTCCTCCACCCCAAACTTGCTCATCCATTTCTTTATGGACCCTTGCTTTGTGCACTGGTGCACAGTCATGTTGGAACAGGAAGGGACCATCCCCAAACTGTTCCCACAAAGTTGGGAGCATGAAATAGTCCAAAATGTCTTGGTATGCAGACACCTTAAGACTTCCCTTTACTGGAACTAAGGGGTAAAGCCCAACCCCTGAAAAAAAAAAAACATAATCCCACCTCCACCAAATCATTTGGACCAATGCACAAAGCAAGGTCCATAAGCACATGGATGAGCGAGTTTGAGGTGGAGGAACTTGACTGGCCTGCACAAGAGTCCTGACCTCAACCTGATAGAACTCCTTTGAGATGAATTAGAGCGGAGACTGAAAGCCAGGCCTTCTAGTCCAACATCAGTGCCTGACCTCACAAACGTTCTTCTGGAAGAATGGTCAAATATTCCCATAGATACACTCCTAAACCTTGAGGACAGCCTTCCCAGAACAGTTGAAGCTGTTACAGCTACAAAAGATGGGCCAACTCAATATTAAACCCTACGGACTAAGACTGGGATGCCATTAAAGTTCACGTGCTGTCTCCTGTCTCCGTTGACTTCCGCTTTAGGAGGAAACGCGTCAGAGAGGAGCGCCGCATCGTCATCATCAGTTGCCGCGGACCGCACTGCAGGCGGCCACGGCTCCTCGGTTACCGGTTTAGATCTCTGAATGATCGTTAGCAAGACAACCAATGTAAGTGCACCCTTTATTGTTCTCAATAAATGTCAGAGGTACTGCACCATGGTATTGTTTTTGCTTTTGTGAGATTCTTGGGGAGACTTCACCTGTAGCAGCAGAGAGGTACTGCCCAGAGCGTTGGCAATCAGGAGTGTGGAGAGGCACCAAGATAGGAGTACGGTTAAAGCCCTGCTATCCTGGAATCTGGTAAGAGGCTGGACCTTCCACCCGGGTTTTTCACTTCCCTTCCTGAATGTACCATACGTCTGAGCTGACAATACGCCCTTATATCTTTCTTTTCTGGTAAGGGGCCAGTCCCTTATTCGGTGGTGGAACACAGTTACATCTGACAAGCTTTAGTGGAATCTTCCTTTGGGATCCTGCTACACCTTTGTTCTGAACATTATTTGGGACTTTATGCACCTACCTTTTTCTTTTGTGTACACGTTTTTGCAGTGGTGATCACATTTATTTGAGTGTCACTATTCTTTTGAGAATTCACTGTTGGTGTACCTATGTGTACCTTTTCACTCAGATTTTGAGTTTCAGTCAGCACTGTTTATTTATTCACCTTCGTATTTATATGTTTTTATACATGAGTGTATACCTCACCTTTTTCACACTTGTATACACAGTTCATTGTACATCAACCCTACACACATCACAGGAGTGTGATTGATACTTATTATAGTGTTGAAACACACTCTCTGACTTGTGACAACGATTAATTTAGCGCACCTGATTTTTTATACACTAAGACTGGGATGCTATTTCAGTTCATGTGCGTGTAACGGCAGGTGTCCCAATACTTTTGACAATATAGTGTAGATCTCTTCCACTGCCTCCTTTTACTTGTTCCACCTTCAATAAATTTGAATTTGTGCCCTTCAAACAATGTACAACAAGCAGTGTTCAAATACATAAATTCCTTTAAAAGTCCACTACAACAGTGTTGTATTCCTCTTGTGCTCTTAAAAGAGAAGTTTTTTTTTTTTTTTTTTTTTAATTCATACATACCTAGGTGGATGCAGCATCTGTCTCCTGGCGACTTTGCATTGAGAACAAAGCGATCAAGACCCCACTGATCACTTGGCTCTGACAGCTCCCCGAGCAGAGAGCTGCTGACTGTCAGTCACCGCTCTCTGCTCTGCCCCCTCCTTGCTCACTGGAGCACTGGGCTGTGGAGGGGCGGGGAGCGGCCGTCTCAGGCTCTCAGCAGCTCACTGAGAGGCTGAGCCAGGTATCAGTCCAGGCACCTGGCGGATCTGACTCTGTGGTCATGAAGACAGGGTGCTTGGACCGACTTCTGTGAGGTGGTCAGCAGAGAGTGGACTTCAGCCCCCTCTCTGCTGAAAGCGGGTCACAGGAGTACAGAAAGAACTGCGCTGCTGTTATCCATAGAAGTATAGTCAAATGAGCTTTGGCTGTACATCTCCTTTATTTATAAATCCATAATAAAATGTGGTACTTACTTGGTCACTGTTATTTGTCTTTGTATGGCTTTGCTAACTTTTTAGCAATCTTTTCTTGGATCCCAGTACAGTAACAATTTTTTTCACTGCCTGAAGCTGCCCAGATCTGGAGTTACTAACACAATTCCTGCTATATCTATCTATATATCATATTAAAGTAAAGCTATCATGGTTGGTAAATACTCAAACTTGTCATAGGAATTACATGAAGGCATCCTTGGATAAGTGTGAATACTTTCAAAATGTTGTCTTAAGTGCCTCCGGTGCCAAGGATCCTGAGAGCTCTGATATAGAAATGTTGATACTTCCTCTGAGTGCTGAGTGGTAGTCTGCTGTCTTCCACCTTCTGTACCTACTAATATAAGGTGACCATATTTTTAAAATTAAATCTGGGACCTTTTTTTTAATTAATTTTAATGGCGGCAATTAGGGACTTATAGCGGGACTGCAATGTGTCAAAAAATGACACTTTTGACACTTTGTGGGAACCAGTGACACTAATACAGTGATCAGTGCTAACAATATGCACTGTCACTTTGCTAATGACACTGGCTGGGAAGGGGTTAACATCTAGGGCAATCAAAGGGTTAAATGTGTGCCTAACAAGTGTTTTCTCACTGTGGGGGAGGTGCTTTTACTTAGGGAAGGCAAAGATCCCTGTTCCTATTTGCAGGAACACAGGATCAATGTCTTCCATACAGACAGTATGGCGATCTGCCTTGTTTACATAGACTGCCAGTCTGCCTGCTTACAGAACAATCTGTGTGTACCGGCAGACATCGAGTCCGCCGGACCCGCTGATCGGCTCCGATACCCAGAAACAGTGGCGTAGCGTGGGTTGTCAGCGCCCGGGGCAAGGTACGTAATTTGCGCCCCCTACACAAATCTACTAGACCACTACACTGACCTAGCTGATCACTAAACAGACCTACCTTATTCCTATACTGACCTACCTGATTACTATACTGACACCTACACAGACCAACCTGACCACTACACAGACCTACCTGATTCCTACACTAAGGATGGCTGAGCAGGCTCCTAAATGGCAGCATGACACTGCGCCCCCCCAAATTTTGCGCCCGGTGCGGCTGGCCCCCCCAGCACCCCCCACGCTACGCCACTGCCCAGAAATGCAGGATCATGTATATATACAGTGCTTTGCGAAAGTATTCGGCCCCCTTGAACTTTTTGACCTTTTGCCACATTTCAGGCTACAAAAGATATAAAACTGTAATTTTTTACAGCTCATCCCCCTGAACACACCATCCCCACTGTCAAACATGGTGGTGGCAGCATCATGGTTTGGGCCTGCTTTTCTTCAGCAGGGACAGAGAAGATGGTTAAAATTGATGGGAAGATGGATGGAGCCAAATACAGGACCATTCTGGAAGAAAACCTGATGGAGTCTGCAAAAGACCTAAGACTGGGACGGAGATTTGTCTTCCAACAAGACAATGATCCAAAACATAAAGAAAAATCTACAATGGAATGGTTCACAAATAAACATATCCAAGTGTTAGAATGGCCAAGTCAAAGTCCAGACCTGAATCCAATCGAGAATCTGTGGAAAGAACTGAAAACTGCCGTTCACAAACGCTCTCCATCCAACCTCACTGAGCTCGAGCTGTTTTGCAAGGAGGAATGGGCAAAAATTTCAGTCTCTCGATGTGCAAAACTGATAGAGACATACCCCAAGCAACTTACAGCTGTAATCGCAGCAAAAGGTGGCGCTACAAAGTATTAACTTAACGGGGCTGAATAATTTTGCACGCCCAATTTTTCTGTTTTTTATTAGTTAAAAAAGTTTGAAACATCCAATAAATTTCGTTCCACTTCATGATTGTGTCCCACTTGTTGTTGATTTGACAAAAAATTACAGTTTTATATCTTTATGTTTGAAGCCTGAAATGTGGCAAAAGGTTGCAAAGTTCAAGGGGGCCGAATACTTTCCCAAGGAACTGTACACGATCCCACGCAGTGCGACTGCGTTGTAGCAGTAAATCTGCTCTAAAACAATTGGCAACTGGTTAAGATCATCAGCATTATGATAACTCACAGGCAGGGGGCGCTCTCTCATGGATCTGGCTGGCTCTGTCACATTGTGTCATATGACATGGCTGCTGGGTGCTGATGGTGGACTTATGACCAATAAGTTAACAAAATCAGCACCCAGTAGTCATGTTATGTGACACACTGTGACAGTGCCAGCAAGAGCCATGATAGAGTGCCTGCTGCCCGTGAGTTATGATACCATCCATTATGCCAGAGAACCAGACTCAGTGGCACACAAGTCTCACTCTCCGAGCCCCGGCTACTACACTGCCAGGGAAGGTAAGGAGATAGGCAGGCAGGTGGCTGGCCGGGACTTGAGCCAAGGCAGAAGAACATGCGAGCGGGAACGGAAGGGGCATGTGCCCGAAACTGCCCAAAACTGAAGAAATAGTCCCTCCGCTCCGACCAGCACATGATCATCAGAAAAGGGCACAGATAATGGAAAAAATACACCCCCCTAAGCTAGTAGGAGCGGCAAAGCGGGGGTGTGTAATTCAGAATTTTTTATTTTTCTGCACTGAACGTGTTTGAAATTGCCCGAGCCCCTGTTCAAATCCAATCCGGGGACAAAACTGGGGACAGACTTGGTCCCAGGACAGTGTCCTCATTCTGGGGACTGTCCCCGGAAACCGGGGATGTCTGGTCACCCTATACAATAGGTCAGGAAAGCTGCCCAATTTTTACTAGGGAGGGAAAGAGTTTGACATTATTGTGAGAAGGAATTTTTGCTCTGGAAGGGGAGCAATTTTTCCATAGGAGGGAGAATGGTGTTATACAACCCCCATGCAAGCCGCATTTGGGGAAAATTTGTGGTACCGTTGTCACATTCACACAATGACCACTCTTTGTCACAAATTCCAGCAACTTCTTCAGAGTTGCTGTAGGCCTCTTAGTCGCCTCTCTGACCAGTTTCCTCCTGGCTCTTTCATCCAGTTAGGAGCAATGTCCTGACCCAGGGAGGGTCTGTGATAGGGCTGAACGATATTCGATGTAACATCGAATATCGTGCTGCAGGAGTGGGCGATAGTCACATCGCCGGATCAGCCGATATTGGGAACTCACAGTGAAGGAAGGTAGAAGAATACAGCCCGACCGTCCCGCATGTTAAGTCCGTCCTGCAGCTCTCCTGATTGAGCGGTGAGCAGCGCGCCGTGAGCAGCGGCACAGGGAACCAATCACGTGTGCCTGCACACCTGATTGGTTCGCTTTGCCGCTACTCACGACGTGATTGGTTCGCTGTGCCGTGCTCACTGCTCGGTCAGGAGAGCTGCAGGACGGACTTAACATGCGGGACGGATGTCGGCATTGTCGGGCTGTATTCTTCTACCTTCTACCACAAATGTGAGCCCTGATTTCTCTGCTTATAGATCTTCCCGTCCAATGGCAGGCACTGATTTCTGATGGTTCAAGTTCTCCTCTCCGCTGTGCCAGTCTTTTATGTCTTTTTCTATTTGTCTCTGGCTCCCCATCTGTCTCCTTCAATTTCTTCTGTCTTTCCGCGTCATTCTGATTTACCTTCTTGCCGTACAATCGCACAGTTTACCATTTAGAATTGGAATTCGGAATTATTTGAGAATTGGGAGGGTGGGGATTGTGTGCAGTGTTAGCTCTGTAAAGTTGAACTAGCCCTGCAAGTGCAGAAATGAAACCAACTGCAGCTCACCGGTCTCTAGAGGTGTGTGTGTGGGGGGGGGGGGGGGGGGCGACAATTGTTTATTTACAATTTATTTTTCTTCTTTATTTTCACCTGCTGATCCTGCTAGGAACATACTTCTATTCCTAGGGTGACAACTGTACTGTATCTAGGAGGAGCAGCGTTGTCACTCTAGGAAGGAAGTATGTTAGGACTATATAACACCTCCCCCTCTCTGTAACATGGGGGGGGGGGGGGGTTAGTCAATAGAGATAGCTGGGAACAATGCTGAATGATAACTGTCCCCAGAGGAAGAGAGCATAGGAAGTTATCAGTTCACAAGACCTCCTCATCATCACAATACTGCATTTTATTGTATAGTATATGTGTGTTTTAACCCTGTATTTAGCCTGGATTGATGGCTCTCTCAATATCGCAATATATATCGTTGGGAAAAAAAATATCGCAATGTACTTTTTTTCCAATATCGTGCAGCCCTAGTCTGTGTTGTACCAAATACCTTCCAATTCCTAATAATAGACTTCACTGTGATTCTAGGCATTGAAAAATTCTTTGACAATTCTTTTTTTTTATCCATCTCCTGACTAGTGCCTGTCCCCAACCTTGTCCTGGAGATCTTTTGACAGTGCCTTGCCACCCATAGTTAATTGTTTACTTCAGTTGCACTACCAGGGACTGAAATGCTCCAGGAAAGCTCCTTTCATGCTGAGCTATCAAAATGACCACAGCTGATCACAGTTGAAAGTCAAATGGCTATGTGTGCCATTGAGAAGGTGATTAGCTACACCTATATGAGTTTACAATTCATTTTTAGGAGGGGGGTGATCTTTTTTCCAACTCAGTGATTTTTTTAATTTTTTTCTGACATGTTGATGTTATATCTTTCACTTGGATGTTATAAGTTGCACTGACTAAATACAGCTAGAAAAAAAAAAAAAACTGCGTATGTCTTCATTTCAGGCTGTAAAGCAACAAAATGTGATTATTTTAACCATTTGCCTACTGGACACTTTCACCCCCTTCCTGCCCAGGCCATTTTTCAGCTTTAGGCGCTGTCACACTTTGAATGACAATTGCGCAGTCATGCAACACAAACTTCCAGGTCAGTCCTCCGCGACGATCTGAGCAAGAAGTGGGAATAGTTACCTGTCAAAACCAGGCAGACATGGGAGTAAGTCACACATGTGCAAGTCACAAGCAAGTCTCAAGTCTTAATCTTCAAGTCTCAAGCAAGTCCCAAGTTACTGTGGCAAAAAGCAAGCAAGTCAAGTCGAGTCCCTGCTAGAAGTCAAGCAAGTCAAGTCATTTATTTTGGTCAAGTCACAAATCAAGTAAAAATACTGATCTACCCCAATTTCCACCTTTAAATCAGTTAAAAGTCAGTGGTCAGGAAAGGTTTTGTTTTATTTTCAACATTAACAAAACTGCTTATTGTTTTTTTTCTTGGCATATTAAAGAAACACTTTGAAAGCCCAAACAGCTCAAAATCCTCCGTCTGGTCATGTTTCAACACCACAGTCACTAAAAACATGTTAAGTATTTCCATTGTTAAACAGCCAGTGTCCTAAAAATCAGAACACACTGTTTTAAGTGACTGTGGTGTCAGAAACATAACAGGCACATTCATTTTGCTTTAACACATCTTGAAAAAATGCAAATATTTAATAACTTAAAAAAGTAAAGTCATTTCAAATCATATGTCTCAAGTCAAAGTCAAGTCTCAAGTCATGAATACCAAGTCAAGTCGAGTCTTTTATTAATTTTAGTCAAGCAAGTCTCAAGTCCTCAAACTGGTGACTTAAGTCTGACTTAAGTCAAGTCATGTGACTCAAGTCCCCCACCTCTGAAACCAGGTACCCCTTCCCCCCCAACAAATTACAAAATTGCCAAATGTGGTAGTGGAGGGGGGGGGGGGGGGTGCAAACACGCGGAGCTTCCCCTTTTGGGTGAAGCTCTGCTTTAGTTATGCCCATGCAAATGAATTCTTATACTCTTGACTTCAGCATTATAAGCTATGTCCAAAAGAAGGCAACTACCCCAAATTATAATTAGGCTTTGCAGCAAAGTGCACATGGAAGAGCAACATATATCACAAACAGACAAAAATTTCCCAACACACTTACCAGCCAGCCTACAAAAAAAAATAAAAATAATTGTCAATGTCTAACAAGTCACATTAAAAACAGAGGTTTAATTTGCACCCATTTGCACATATACGTGGAAGCTGCAGTGCCCACGTCAAAGCTCCCCTGTGTACTGCAATTCTAACTCTACAGTCAGGTCCATAAATATTGGGACATTGATACAATTCTAATCTTTTTGGCTCTATACACCACCACAATGGATTTGAAATGAAACAAACAAGATGTGCTTTAACTGCAGACTTTCAGCTTTAATATGGGGGTATTTACATCCAAATCAGATGAACGGTGTAGGAATTACAACAGTTTGTATATGTGCCTCACACTTTTTAAGGGACCAAAAGTAATGGGACAATTGGCTGCTCAGCTGTTCCATGGCCAGGTGTCTGTTATTCCCTCATTATCCCATTTACAAGGAGCAGATACAAAGGTCCAGAGTTAATTTCAAGTGTGCTATTTGCATTTGGAATCTGTTGCTGTCAACTCTCAATATGAGATCCAAAGAGCTGTCACTATCAGTGAAGCAAGCCATCATTAGGCTGAAAAAAACAAAACAAACCCATCAGAGAGATAGCAAAAACATTAGGTGTGGCCAAATCAACTATTTGGAACATCCTTAAAAAGAAAGAAGGCACTTGTGAGCTCAGCAACACCATAGACCACGGAAAACAACTGTGGTGGATGACCAAAGAATTCTTTCCCTGGTGAAGAAAACACCTTTCACAACAGTTGGCCAGATCAAGATCACTCTCCAGGAGGTAGGTGTATGTGTGTCAAAGTCAATAATCAAGAGAAGACTTCACCAGAGTGAATACAGAGGGTTCACCACAAGATGTAAACCATTGGTGAGCCTCAAAAACCGGAAGGCCAGATTAGAGTTTGCCAAACAACATCTAAAAAAGCCTTCACAGTTCTGGAACAACATCCTATGGACAGATGAGACCAAAGATCAACTTGTACCAGAGTGATGGGAAGAGAAGAGTATGGAGAAGGAAAGGAACTGCTCATGATCCAAAGCATACCACCTCATCAGTGAAGCATGGTGGTGGTAGTGTCATGGTGTGGGCATGTATGGCTGCCAATGGAACTGGTTCTCTTGTATTTATTGATAATGTCACTGCTGACAAAAGCAGCAGGATGAATTCTGAAGTGTTTCGGGCAATATTATCTGCTCATATTGAGCCAAATGCTTCAGAACTCATTAGACGGCGCTTCACAGTGCAGATGGACAATGACCCGAAGCATACTGCGAAAGCAACCAAATAATTTTTTATGGGAAAGAAGTGGAATTTTATGCAATTGCCAAGTCAATCACCTGACCTGAATCCGATTGAGCATGCATTTCACTTGCTGAAGACAAAACTGCAGGGAAAATGCCCCAAGAACAAGCAGGAACTGAAGACAGTTGCAGTAGAGGCCTGGCAGAGCATCACCAGGGATGAAACCCAGCGTGATGTCTATGCATTCCAGACTTCAGGCTATAATTGACTGCAAAGGATTTGCAACCAAGTATTAAAAAGTGAAAGTTTGATTTATGATTGTTAATCTGTCCCAATACTTTTGGTCCCTTATAAAGTGGGAGGGACATATACAAATTGTTGTAATTCCTACACCGTTCACCTGATTTGGATGTAAATACCCTCAAATTAAAGCTGAAAGTCTGCAGTTAAAGCACATCTTGTTTGTTTCATTTCAAATCCATTGTGGTGATGTATAGAGGCAAAAAGATTAGAATTGTGTAGATGTCCCAATATTTATGGACCTGACTGTATATTTTAGAGAGTCTCCAAGTTGGAGCATATATACAGTAGCAATAGCTAGATTAAGGGTAGGCTTATCCTGGAGGGAGTCCACGCCTCCTTAAAGTCACAGGATCAATTTGTTTTTATGCAGGCTAGCTGGTAAGTGTGCTGGGAAATATAGAGTTAGGACCGCAGTACACATAGGAAACCTTGATGTAGGCCCTGCGGCTTCCACATGTAGCATCCTCCTAGGTAGGTACTAGAGAGTGAATAGTTTTTGGGGTTCCCTGCTTAACAGGGGAACTGTCAGGCAAATTGAAGTACTCTCTGCCTAACAGGGAGCAGGGATCAGTGTAATCAGATGCCGCTCATGTTGTCTGCCTGTTTCACACTGGTCCAAAAGGAAGGAGCATATTGGACAGTGGAAGGAAACCTGACAAATGGGACAATGGGTGTAGATATAGCCCTGGCCATTGGCAGAGGAAGGTGCCTCAAGGCATGCTGGGCGACTGTATTTATATCACCAGAGCACATGTGCATGGGGTCTTCGGCTGGAGAACAGGGTCCTGGGGGAAGGGGGTCGCTGCCCCTCCTCTGTACAGGCTGTCATACGGCCTCAGGTGGTCGACCTGAGGGCCAGAGTGGCAGAAGCTGCAACCCAGATATCCTGCAGAGCTGACTGGGAAGGGGATACACCTAGAAGGATCTTTTCCAGGCAACTGTGAGTACAGACCTACGTCTAGGGGCCTGTTCGGTGAGGGCCATCCCTTCAAGCTAATAAAGTAAGTGGACGGGTGCCAGCTAAAGGGAATACTGGTTAGAGTCCCAAAGAATCAGGGTTCATTGAGTCTGCTGCCAGAGCAAGCAAAGGACTTATTCTTCCATACAAATGCTGTATGGTTCAGCAGAGAGTCTGCTATTCAGTTCAACCAACGAGGCCATGTGAGAGTCGTCCTCATCTGTGTCTAGTTAAAGTTGGAGAAATCCACTAATCCCTTCTCCTATCCAAGTTCTACCAATAAATACAAAAAAAAAATCCTTTAGACTGGTCATTGGATAACGAGCGGATGAGTGTGTACCTGGTCAAGTGAAAATACCCAAGCAACTGGCTGCAGGGTAATCAGAGGGAGACCCGGGGAAATCTATACTCAGCAACCCCTACGGACCAGTGCTACACACATATATTTGCAAATGTGTGCAACTAAACCCTTTGGTTTAATTGTTAGACAGGGTCAATTTGTTTTTTGTTTTGTTTGTATGTGTGCAGGCTGGCTGGTAAGTGTGCTGGGAAATTTTTGTCTGTTTGTGTTGACTCCAGCATTATATACACAGTGTTAGTATGTTGCATACGTTGTTCAGTATGGCTGTAGCAGCAGGCCAGAAGCCAAAAGGTGGAGCGGTTCTGGCCAGAGGAAGCTCCATCCTCCTGATAATGCTAGGGCAAGCAGGTCCATGGTTGCTGGGATGCCAGTGGTCCTAGCATCCAGTGATGGAAATGATGACAAGGCAGCAGGGGGGCCTGCATGGGAGACTGAGTGGGAGGGTGAGGTTGGGTGGTAGATGCAGAGACCAAATTCTCAATCTTTGCACATCAAGGATCCACCACTGCCCCTGGCTGCAGGCCAGATAAAATCTTCGAACAGGCCAAATTTGGCTCACGGCCGTAATTTGGAGACCCCTGCATTAAAAAGTTTGTATTTTAGGTAGAAGGATTTGTCAATGATAGTTGTAGTAGCCCCTCGCTGAAGTTCTTCCCTGCATGCTAGGATAGAACTACTGCTAGCCAAGGGAAGGAATATTGGACACCACATCACACTGACCTAAAATGGCCATGTGCCCACATTAGGTCAATGATGTCAAGAGCATGTCAGTCAGCTGTGGGATTTGGGGAATCGCCAACTCGCAGCTCATTGGCCCAGCAATGACTGCTGATTACGGGTTAAGACCAAACCCAAGCTCATCACTAGAGATGAGCCCAGGCATCCTCCATCCTCGAACATCAAAGTGATGCTCTTTTTAAGTCCAATCACCTGTGGGCCGCAACATATGTAAACAAAGGGGATGGCATGCCTGCCCTTATATGGACACATGCCCATATTTAGTCAATGACATTTGTTTATGTGTGCTGCAGGATTGTCGCAGACTGCAGCTGATTGGACTAAAAAAAAAAAAAAGAGCGTGACTGGTGTTCAGATAAAGGTGAGTCTGGAGGATGTCGGATCTCTATTCCATATGAATCTGGAGATGGGAGAAGGCACTGCATGAGTCTGTGCATTGCAACTGTGGTTGAAATGCTCTGCAGACTTCCATACAAAAATTTAATTAATGTACTTTTTTATTTTATTATGTGGTTGCATTTCTTTTATTTTAGCAAAAGGTGGATTATGCAGTATTTAAAGGGTTTGTAAAGGCAGAAGGTTCTAAAAAACCTTCTGTGTGCAGCAGCCCTCCTCAGCCCCCCTAATACTAATTTAGACGTGTTCCTATTGGGAGTATCTCACCAAAAATGACATTTTTGTTGCAGGGGATGCCAGAAATCTGACTTGTATCTTAGGCAGACTTCTGGGAAAATTGGTGAGCCAATCACACAAGCAGGAAATGATGTTTCTGGGGGTTTGGTCAGTATACATTCTGTGTACAGAACAGCTCCAGGCGGCCATAATGCATTGCATTTCCAGAAAATGACAACAGCTGTAGATTGAAATGGAAAGGTATTTTTTTATAACATTAAATTACAATATGATTTGTGTCGCAATTGTATACGCTATATTGTTTTTTCTTTATTTGCTATTTTTTTCCCCCCACGAAAGTGGAGTTACCATTTAAAGCATTGCCTATGTAAAATATAGGGTACCGAGGTTTGTGAAAGTTTCCACAAGCGCATGCAATTTTAAAGCTTACATTGTTGGGTATCTGTTTACCAGTGTTCATTTTGGCAGCAAATTTTGATTCAGTTTTAGTTATAGTCCTTTAACTAAAATGCTATTTTAGTTTTAGTCGTATTTTAGTCATCTGGATTGTTTTAGTTTTAGTTATATTTTAGTCGACTAAAAGGTCCAGTACATTTTAGTCTACTAAAATCTCATACATTTTAATCAACTACAAAATCGAATGGGTTTAGGTAAATTGTAATGCATTATTTAAACATTTCTCTAGAATTTCCAAACTAATTATATACTCCTGGAGTAAAAATCGAATAATATGTTAATTATTTCTGGTATTAAGGTATGAACATGCATTACAGACACAGATGTCTTTTTAAATAAAATCAAGTTTCATAATCAAACAAAAATATTGCTTTTTGACAAACAAAAGTGTACTTTTTTTCTCTTTCAGCAGCTTAGTAGATGCCCCTTGCTAATGCGGTGGTGCAATACATGTTTAAACTTTAATGTGTGATTATTACAGACTCTGAATGGAATTGTGTTGCCGATTTAGAAATGGCCAGCAGAGTAGTGTTAATTTTTATGTCAATTTTCGATTTAGTTTTAGTCATCTAGTTCCCATCTCTCTTCTTCCCAAGACCAGACTCCCTTTCTCTTGCGCCCTTTGGAACGCCCGCTCTGTCTGTAATAAACTCACCTTTCTCCATGACCTTTTTATCGGTAACTCATTTAATCTACTCGCCATCACCGAAACCTGGCTTCACGAATACGACACTGCGTCTTCTGCTGCCCTATCCCAAGGTGGTCTTCTATGGACTCACTCCCCTAGACCCAATGGACACAAGGGAGGGGGTGTTGGGATCCTTCTAGCCCCACATAGCACCTTTCAGGTACTTCACCCACCTCCCTCTCTGTCACTCTCCTCATTTGAGGTACACTGCATTTGTCTTTTCTCCCCTGTTTCTCTAAGGATAGCTTTGATCTACCGCCCCCCTGGACCTTTCTTGATGACTTCTCTGCCTGGCTACCCTACTTTCTCTCTTCCGAAATCCCCACAATCATTCTCTGCGACTTCAACATCCCTATCAATACTAACACTCCTACCACTTCCAAACTTCTCAGTCTAACCTCCTCCTTTGACCTGAAGCAATGGATACATGCTTCTACTCACTCTGAAGGCAATATCCTTGACCTTGTTTTCTCCCACCTATGCACTCTGCACAACCTTTCAAACAATCCTTTCCCTCTCTCTGATCACTACCTTCTTAGTTTCACTCTCTCCCTCTCCTCCACCTCCTCTCCCTCCAGCTACCTTACAGTTACCCGCAGAAACCTACGCCATCTCAACCCTTCTCTTCTCTACTCTGCTAACGACCACTTCTATGACAAAATCGCACCCCTGTCCTGCACCAACCTAGCCACTTCTGTCTACAACACTTCACTCTTAGCCTCCCTGGACACACTGGCCCCCCTCACTACACACCGAATCAGGCCCCGACCCCTTCAACCTTGGCAAACAGATAACACTAGAAGTCTGAAAAAGCATAGCTGTGCTCTTGAGCGCCTATGGCATAAGACTAGGTCTCAGAAGGATTTCAACCGATATAAATCTGCCCTCCAAAAATACAATTCCAGTCTCAACACTGCCAAACAGACCTATTTTATCACTCTCATTAACAGCTTGTCATCACGCCCCTGGCAACTCTTCGCTATCTTTAATTCTCTACTCCGTCCTCCACTATCCCCCCCCACCGACTCACTCACTGCCCAGGAGATTGCCAACCACTTCAAACAGAAGATCGATACAATTCGTAAGGAGATCATTGCTGTTCAGATACCTTCCATGCCTTATGCTTTATGCCCACAGGTGCGATCATTACTTCCCTCATTCAACCCCACCACTATAGATGAGGTTGCTAAACTACTTGCTAACGTCCACTTACCCACCTGCCCTCTGGATCCTGTTCCCTCGCAAATGCTACGTTCACCTTCTGGCCCTATTCTACACTCTCTAACCCACATCTTCAATCTCTCCCTCTCTTATGGCATCTTCTGCAACTCTCTAAAACATGCACTAGTCAGCCCCATACTTAAAAAGCCCTCACTGGACCTAACCAATCTTAACAAACTACGCCCTATTTCCTTGCTCTTCTTTTCATCCAAACTCCTCGAACGTCTAGTCTACAACCGACTGTGCGACCTCCTTGCCGAGAATAGCCTCCTTGATCCCCTTCAGTCTGGATTTCGGCCTCAACACTCCACTGAAAGTGCTCTCCTAAAACTGACAAACAATCTACTAACAGCCAAAACCAATGGACACTATTCTGTACTCCTACTTCTGGACCTTTCCGCTGCCTTTGATACGGTTGACCATCCCCTCTTTCTCGAAAAACTCCATGCCTTTGATCTCCGTGACTGTACTTTTCACTGGTTATCTTCCTACTTATCCAACCGCACCTTTAGCGTTACTTACAATTCTACTTCCTCCTCTCCTCTTCCCTTCTCTGTTGGGGTCCCCCCAAGGCTCTGTTCTTGGTCCCCTCCTGTTTGCAATCTACACCTCCTCTCTGGGTCAGTTGATAGCCTCCCACGGCTTCCAATACCATCTCTACGCTGACGATACCCAAATCTATTTATCCACCCCTCAGCTCTCTCCCTCAGTCTCCTCACGTATCACTAATTTACTATCAGCTATATCGGTCTGGATGTCTCACCACTTCCTCAAACTCAATACATCTAAAACCGAGCTTATCATTTTTCCTCCACCACGTGCCCCTTCCCCTGATTTCTCTGTCAATATCGATGGCATTACCATCAGCCCATCCCCACATGCCAAGGTCTTAGGTGTTGTCCTGGACTCTGAACTCTCCTTAAAGCCCTACATCCAATCGCTGTCCAAATCTTGCCGCCTCAACCTCCGCAAAATCTACAAAATACGCCCCTTTCTAACCAAAGACACAACAAAGCTCCTAGTTCACTCCCTGGTCATCTCGCACCTCAACTACTGCAATTCCCTCCTCATTGGCTTACCTCTACACAGGCTATCCCCCCTTCAATCCATCATGAATGCTGCCGCCAGACTCATCCACCTTACCAATCGCTCAGTGTCTGCTGCTCCCCTCTGTCAAGCCCTCCACTGGCTTCTGCTCACCCAACGAATTAAATTCAAAATACTTACAACATCTTACAAAGCAATCCACAGCTTAGCCCCCAGCTACATCACTAGCCTAGTCTCAAAATACCAACCTAATCGCTCTCTTCGTTCCTCTCAAAACCTCCTGCTCTCTAGTTCCCTCGTCACCTCCTCCCATGCTCGCCTCCAGGACTTTTACAGAGCCTCTCCAATCCTATGGAACTCCTTACCCCAATCTGTCTGATTATCTCCTACTCTATTAGCTTTTAGGCGATCTCTGAAAACCCTCCTCTTCAGAGAAGCCTATCCTACCCACACCTAACAACTCTACCTCCATTTTCTCCATCAGCCCATCCCTCACAGTTATTGCCTTTTGTTTCACTTGACCCTTCCTTCTAGATTGGAAGCTGTAACGAGCAGGGCCCTCTGATTCCTCCTGTATTGTATTGTAACTGTATTGTCTTCCCTCATATTGTAAAGCGTTGCGCAAACTGTTGGTGCTATATAAATCCTGTATAATAATAATAATAGTAATAGTCTTATGACTAAAATGCAGTTTTAGTTGTATATTAGTCAACTAAATTGTTTTAGTCGACTAAAATAGTGTTTAATTTAGTCGACAAAAATATTTTAGTTGACAAAATTTACACTGCCGGTTTACTTAACGCAACCTCATCTTTTATATTTAACCAAAACATTGGGTAATTTGTAGCGTTTGTGTGCCCTTAAATTAACTTTTAGGAAATTTGTTTCCTAAACCAATGCACTAATATTGTGTGACATAAACAAGACATGGAACTACCACTATTTTATTCTCTGCTTTCAGAAATCATATACTGTTTTTTTTTTTGGGGGGGGGGGGGGGTTAAGTAATCTTCATGACTAAAATGTTTTTTTTTAACGTGTGCAAAAAAAAAAAAAAAAAAGAAAATGCAACAATAGCTCTGGCAGCAAAATGGTCAAATACTAGTAACAATATCTATATATATATATATATATATATATATATATATATATATAATTATTTATTTTTTACTTTTTCTCTTTCTCCAAATAAGTGATCTGAAAAATAAAGATTAATACATAATATGTTATTCGCAATTATCATGATAATAATATTATTATTATATTAATTTTTTTTTTTTTACTTTTTTCTCTTTCTCCAAATAAGTGATCTGAAAAATAATACATAATAAGTTATTCACAATTATCATGATAATAATAAAATACCATAACATTTTGACAATATTAATATAATATACAATAATGATGATAATATTAACAACATATAATAATAATAATAACAACAACATTATATTATTATCATTATTACATATAAAATATATAAAATAAAATAATAAATAATAAATAATTAAAAAAAAAAATATATATATATATATATATATATATATATATATATATTATTATTACATATAAAAATAACCATGATGATAATAATAATAATATAACATATACAATTAAAGACAACAATAATATACAAAAATATATATAAATATTAGTTAACATATAAAATAATAATATAATATAATAATAATGATCAATAAATGTATTAGTGTGGCTGTGATTGCAGTGGCTCTCCTGAGTCCGGAGCCGGGATTCGATCCTACATCTCCTGAGCACAGCTGACAGGTTACACCCAGCGGATCACACACACCTTACCAAACAGCTGATAAAAACATTGAACATGGGCGGGCCCTGCTGACCCCGCCCCCTACGCTTTTCTCATTGGTCGAAGTGCACGTCATTCACGCCCCCCTTCCTTCCCTTCCCTTGGTCTCCTGTCACTCTCACAGCCAATCGCCCGAGGCTGTGGGGTGGATGACGTCACCGGTTGCTAAGAGGAATCCAACGTGCGAACTGTCAAGCTTAGCGGCCCCGTTCCGGTGATCGTGTCCCCGTTTACAAATAGTGACAAGGCGGAGCGCGGGTCCGCCTATTGGACCTCTCAGCCGCCGGGTCACCGCGACACCCCACGGAACGGCTGTTCCTTCGGGATCTAAGCTCGGGAAAGCTGAAGCTGACGTCATCAACCGGGCCTTTGGCGCGGAGTGATCCGCCCTCTTCAGCCCCCCCCTCTTCCTCAGAGTTCCAGGAGGTGAAGCGGCTGAGGCGGAGGGTCACGGTCTAAGGAAGCGCAGGAAGGGTCCGCTGAGGAGAGAAGGGAAGGAGTCCGGTGGCGGAGGAGCGCTGAGGTGAGGAGGGGGAGGGGGGATATATTGTCACTACACTCACCTCTATACTGGGGGCTCCATGAGGGGGAGGGGCTCTCCATGTGCTGCCATTGTTTTTATTCCTTCCCATTCCCAGAAGAGATACAATGTGTCCTCTATGAGTCCAACTTCTGTCCTACAGAGGCCAACTGTCATTTCCTCACTTCTGGGGGCATTGCATGTGTCAGCCAGGAGGGGTCCCCATTCCTATGTCCCAAGAACCCCCCATCTGTATTTTCCTGAGGGGTCCCCCCAGCATACATGTCCCGAGGGGCCCCCCATGCACGTCCCGAGAACCCCCCCATCTGCATTTCCCAAGGGCCCCCCCCGCATATACGTCCCGAGGGGTCCCCATTCCCATGTCCCGAGGGGTCCCCCATCTCCATTTCCCAAGGGGTCCCCATTCCCATGTCCTGAGGGGTCCCCCCACATACACGTCCCGAGGGGTCCCCCATCTCCATTTCCCAAGGGGTCCCCATTCCCATGTCCTGAGGGGTCCCCCCACATACACGTCCCGAGGGGTCCCCCATCTCCATTTCCCAAGGGGTCCCCATTCCCATGTCCTGAGGGGTCCCCCCCACATACACGTCCCGAGGGGTCCCCCATCTTCATGTCCCGAGGGGTCCCCCCTTATACATGTCCTGAGGGGTCCCCCCCACATACACGTCCCGAGGGGTCCCCCATCTTCATGTCCCGAGGGGTCCCCCCTTATACATGTCCTGAGGGGTCCCCATTCCCATGTCCCAAGAACCCCCCCATCTGCATTTCCCGAGGGGTCCCCCATCTCCATTTCCCGAGGGGTCCCCCATCTCCATTTCCCGAGGGGTCCCCCATCTCCATTTCCCGAGGGGTCCCCCCCGCATACATGTCCCGAGGGGTCCCCCCCGCATACATGTCCCGAGGGGTCCCCCCGCATACATGTCCCGAGGGGTCCCCCCGCATATACGTCCCGAGGGGTCCCCATCTTCATTTCCCGAGGGGTCCCCATTCCCATGTCCCTGAGGGGTCCCCCGCATACACGTCCTGAGGGGTCCCCCCACATACACGTCCCGAGGGGTCCCCCATCTCCATGTCCCGGGGGGTCCCCCCGCATACACGTCCTGAGGGGTCCCCCCACATACACGTCCCGAGGGGTCCCCCATCTCCATGTCCCGAGGGGTCCCCCCGCATACATGTCCTGAGGGGTCCCCATTCCCATGTCCCAAGAATCCCCCATCTGCATGTCCCGAGGGGTCCCCCCCACATACATGTCCCGAGGGGTCCCCCCCACATACATGTCCCGAGGGGTCCCCCCCACATACATGTCCCGAGGGGTCCCCCCCCGCATATACGTCCCGAGACGTCCCGAGGGGTCCCCATCTTCATTTCCCGAGGGGTCCCCATTCCCATGTCCCGAGAACCCCCCCATCTGCATTTTCCTAAGGGGTCCCCCACATACACGTCCTGAGGGGTCCCCCATCTCCATTTCCTGAGGGGTCCCCCGCATAGACACCTGGAGGGGTCTCCCATACACATCCCAAGAACCCCACCATCTGCATTTCCTGAGGGGTCCCACTTATACATGTCCCGAGAACCCCCCACATACATGTCCTGAGGGGTCCCCAAATATATGTCCTGAACCCCCCCATCTTTTTCTGAGTGCTCCCAAAATACATGTCCTGACAACCCCCCCCCCCCCCCCCCATTTGTATTTTCTCATGTCCCGGGTGTCCCAAGTGTCCCTCCATCTTTATGTCCCAAGTGTCCCTCCATCTTTATGTCTCGGGTGTCCCGAGTGTCCCTTTATCTTTATGTCCCGAGTTCCCCTCCATCTTTATGTCCCCAGTGTCTCCATATGTGTGTCCTGATTTTCCTGACTTCCCCCATATAAATGTCCCGAGTGACCATCTGCATCTACTGAGCACCCCAATTGAAAGTTACCGGGTGTCATGCCAGATCTAGGACTCCTAGATGTACTTCCATCTGAAATGATCACCTTACTGGTAAAGCTGTCCCCAGTCCTGATTTCCAGGGACTCCTCTAGGTCTGGAAGTGTCCCTTTTATTGAGTCTCCTTCACATGTGACTCCTGGGACCGGTGTGCTCCAGGTGTTACAGTCCTCCTATCTGGTCCTAGATCTACACCTGATCACATGTTTGTGTCATCCCCCCCTAAAAATGGCCAACGGGGGATCCATAGAACTTCATCATACTGACTGTCATCCAGGAAAATAAATCTCCTGGAATATATTCAGCTTGGTGTATATGGGGGGGGGGTTTGTTGTGGGACAGTGGTGTGCCGAGTCCTCGGTGACAGCCTGGTGAGTAGAAGATGAGGTGTGCAGAGCTGCTTCTGGAATGATTGTATGGTGTAGGCAGAGATCTTATTGGGTTTATCTCTTGGAATGTCTGTGCCTCATTCAAACATCCCCATACAGCAGCTTCCCTCCCCCCTCCCCTGGCATGGTATGATCTAAGGCTTCACATCAACAGAGGGCACACATGTACAGTCAGTATGTATCTATAAGATTATTGTTTTTTGGGGGTTTTTTGAGCATTAAAAGACCGAATGTTCACATAAATCTACGTCTACTAATGTGTAACTTTTATTAAAGAACTGATGTGTGATTTTGTAGATCTCTGCATGCTTGGAGCACTGAACATAATACTGTATGACCTTTTATTTATTCATGTCATGTGCTTTGTTTTGTCGGGTGATGGTAGTGTTTTTTTTTTTTTTTTTCCTGGTTTTCTTTCCCCAAGGAGCTCTAGCTGACTTGTAATTTTTTTTTCCTATTTTTTCTTAATTTTTTTATTATTATTATCGTCATTATTATTGTTGTTGTTTTATTGTTGTTGTCAGTCCATAGCTTCATGACTAGGGTTTTGCTTTATATTTAGATTCATTTTATTTTTTTTTATTTATATTTAGATTTTTTTTTTTATTCTATATTTAGATTAGTTTTATTTTTTTCTATTTGTAAGGTTTTGTTTGAATGTATTTATTTATTTTCATATTAAAATTTAATATGAGATCATGACTTAATGACTAGTTTCATGTTCTCAGATTTTTTTTTTTTTTTTTTTGCTTCTGTTCTTTAGCGGTTGTGGATTTATTTTCGTCTGTTTCTTTTTACTGTTGAAAATCAAGCCATTACTATAGTTTTCTGTGTTTGTTTAGACGGCGTTTTATTTTTTTTTTTTCATATTGTTACAATTTAGAGTTAGACCATGACTTTACCACTCAGTAAAGTAAAGTCAGCACTTTATCAGTGCTTTAATTTAGGTTTCTCAGGGTTTTTTCTTTATAGCTTTGGCTTACAGTTTTCTTGATTTTTTTTTTATTTTTTTATAATTTTTTTTTTTCTTCTTTTTTCCATATTACTTTTCTGACTAGTTTCAGTTTGAGTTTGGATTGTTCTGGCCATGACTTTATCACTTGTTTTCAGTGCTTTAATTAAGATTTTTTTTTTCCTGTAAAACATTTTTGTTTTTAGTGTGTTTGGGTTTCTTCTTTATTTTATTTTTTTCTACTATTTTCCTGATTTCCTCTTTCTTCCCTTTTTTTTTTTTTTTTTTTTTTTTTATTTATTTATTTATTTTTCTTTTCATATTCCTTTTAAAAAGCAAGCATTATGACTAGTTTCAGTTTTTCCAATTTAGATTTATTGTCATTGTTAGTTAGGGTGTGTGTGTGTTTTTTTTTTTTTTTTTTTTTTTTTATTTTATTTTTTATAATTATTCTACAAGATTTATATAGCGCCAACAGTTTGTGCAGTACTTTACAACATGAGGGCAAACAGTACAGTTCTGCTTTGCTGGTGTTTTTTCACCTTCCTCTGGATCAACTGCGGCGGGTATAGGATTGTGTATATGGGATTGTATGGTTGGCTTTTCTTTACTGTTGTATTTTTTCATTTTTTTTTTTATTTTATTTTTTAAATTGGTTGAGCCAGATGGACTTGTGTATTTTTTTTCTTTTTTTTTTTGTGTATTTTTTTCAACCTGACTATGTAATATAGCTAAATACAGGATGAGTCGGAGGGTTTTTTTTTTTTTTTTTTTTTAAATTTTCAATGCTTCTGAGATTTTTTTTTTTTTATTTTTTTTTTTTATTTTTTTTTTGGTTTTCTTTTCCCAAGGAGCTCTAGCTGACTTGTAATTTTTTTCTATTTTTTTCTTAATTTTATTATTATTATTATTATTATTATCATTGGTGTTGTCAGTCCATAGCTTCATGACTAGTTTTAGGGTTTTGCTTTTATATTTAGATTTGTTTTAATTTTTAACTATTTGTAAGGTTTTGTTAGAATTTTTTTTTTTTTAACATTTTCTCTTGATTTCTTTTATATTCTTCTTCCTTTTTGTTTTTCTCCATATAATTGTTTAAAGAAACAGTCCACAGTTTTATGACTCCTTCTGAGTTCTTCGATTAGATTTTCTCTAGCCATTGAGTACAGTGTTCTGTGAATGGAAGGGTTAATCACAACCTAACACTTCAGTATTGCAGCACTTGTCTGATCCCTCGGTGTGTTCAGAGTCTCATTAATAATGTGACCGCCAAACAAACCGTTTAATTGGGTGACGGCGCTCCCAGGGCGACCGTCGTATAGTCACCTAGAGGTGTATCCAGATGTTCTGCTCTTGCTAGCTACTATAGTCGTGTCTTTGGGGACAATGATGGGTAAACACATTGTGAAAAACACATCTAATAGCCGGGTTTACTGGAGATTGGGGAAGATTCCATTTCGGTCACTTTGCCACATTATAAAGCCACGTTTTTGGCTTTCTGACTGAACAGCCTGGATTCTAATGTTCTCCATAATTCGGCCCGTGCTCAAACTTCTCTGTTCAGGAAGTACATATGGTTTTGAGAAAATAATTATCGAACTTTTGGAATTATGTGGCGTTCTGCATGAATTACTTCGAAAATAGGACCTGCTCTTCATCAAAGTCATAATAAATAAAGACATATATTTGGCAAAGAGAAAAACTTGTTAGAAACCACAAAACAAAATGGTATTGATGGTAGAAAATGTGTGAGCCGTTCTCTTTTTAGTAACTTCATATGTTTTCTGATGATCAGACCAGAGTAGCTGTTTTGGACCATGTTCATTTTTTTTTTTTTTAAGTATAAATTTGGTTTGAAGAGTAACTTTCATGGGGAGAAGATAGATTTATTACTATTATTTTTTTTTTTTTATTTGCTAACAAAAAATAAATATTAATTAAAAAAATAAATGTATATATATATATATATATATATATATATATATATATATATATATATATGTATGTATGTATGTATGTATGTATGTTAGTGTGTGTGTGTGTGTGTGTGTACAAACCCGATTCCAAAAAAAGTTGGGACACTGTACAAATTGTGAATAAAACAGAATGCAATGATGTGGAAGTTTCAAATTTCAATATTTTTATTCAGAATACAACATAGATGACATATCAAATGTTTAAACTGAGAAAATGTATCATTTTAAGGGAAAAATAAGTTGATTTTAATTTCATGGCATCAACACATCTCAAAGTTGTAACAAGGCCATGTTTACCACTGTGTGGCACCCCCTCTTCTTTTTATAACAGTCTGCAAATGTCTGGGGACTGAGGAGACAAGTTGCCCAAGTTTAGGAATAGGAATGTTGTCCCATTCTTGTCTAATACAGATTTTTAGTTGTTCAACTGTCTTAGGTCTTCTTTGTCACATCTTCCTCTTTATGATGCACCAAATGTTTTCTATGGGTGAAAGATCTGGACTGCAGGCTGGCCATTTCAGTACCCGGATCCTTCTTCTACGCAGCCATGATGTTGTAATTGATGCAGTATGTGGTCTGGCATTGTCATGTTGGAAAATGCAAGGTCTTCCCTGAAAGGGACGACGTCTGGATGGGAGCATATGTTGCTCTAGAACTTGGATATACCTTTCAGCATTGATGGAGCCTTTCCAGATGTGTAAGCTGCCCATGCCACACGCACTCCTCCAACCCCATACCATCAGAGATGCAGGCTTCTGAACTGAGCGATGATAACAACTTGGGTTGTTCTTGTCCTCTTTAGTCCGGATGACATGGCGTCCCAGTTTTCCAAAAAAGAATTTCAAATTTTGATTCGTCTGACCACAGAACAGTTTTCCACTTTGCCACAGTCCATTATAAATGAGCCTTGGCCCAGAGAAAACGCCTGTGCTTCTGGATCATGTTTAGATTTGGCTTCTTTTTTGGCCTATAGAGTTTTAGCCGGCAACAGTGAATGGCACAGTGGATTGTGTTCACTGACAATGTTTTCTGGAAGTATTCCTGAGCCCATGTTGTGATTTCCATTACAGTAGCATTCCTGTATGTTATGCAGTGCCGTCTAAGGGCCCGAAGATCACCGCCATCCAGTATGGTTTTCCGGGCTTGACCCTTACACACAGAGATTGTTCCAGATTCTCTGAATCTTTGGATGATATTCTGCACTGTAGATGATGAGAACTTCAAACTCTTTGCAATTTTTCTCTGAGAAACCCCTTTCTGATATTGCTCCACTATTTTTCGCCGCAGTATTTGGGGTAATTGGTAATCCTCTGCCCATCTTGACTTCTGAGAGACACTGCCACTCTGAGAGGCTCTTTTTATACCCAATCATGTTGCCAATTGACCGAATAAGTTGCAAATTGGTCCTCCAGCTGTTCCTTATATGTACATTTAACTTTTCTGGCCTCTTATTGCTACCTGTCCCAACATTTTTGGAATGTGTAGCTCTCATGAAATCCAAAATGAGCCAATTTTTGGCATGACATTTCAAAATGTCTCACTTTCAACATTTGATATCTTATCTATATTATATTGTGAATAAAATATAAGTTTATGAGATTTGTAAATTGGTCCATTCCTTTTTTACTCTCAATTTGTACAGTGTCCCAACTTTTTTGGAATCGGCTTTGTGTGTGTATATGTGTGATATGTGTGTGTGTTATTATTTATATATATATATATATATATATATATATATATATATATATATATAATATGTGTGTGTGATATATGTGTGTGTGTGTACAGGAGGGGGGGGGGGGCAGGGGAGCACACAGGCCCTCAATGACTCCAATGTTGGCATGCCTCTCTGAGCCTGTCGGCTTTCTCACTGAGGCATGCTGAAAGATGTCCATGAAGAGATCTGCAAAAACTGGAGGAGAGAGCCAGAGGAGCTGATTGGTACAGCATAGAGATTCAGATCTGGTGGAGAGTGTTGCAGTCGCAGCTTGTTGAATTTGACAAGCGATGTCGGCCTTTCAAACTCTGCAACCCAAAGCAATGCTGAGGCATGTGAACAGCCCCTTCTTGCCTGTTATTTTACAGTTTAGGGGGGTGGTAAAACCACGACTTAGCCAAGCATTTTCGCCACCTTTTGACCGAAAGAGACCTATTTCATGAGCAGTTGTACCTAATTATTCTAATGCCAGGCATTTGTTTTCTATATGTTTATGTATTTACAGACCTTCCCAGATCCAAAATTATTATTTACCGGAATTAAGTTTGGCCCTCTAACAGTCCCAGTTTCTTATGTGGCCACTTGGGAAAATTAATTGCACACCCCTGCCCTAGAGGAAACCTGGAAATAATTTTGGGGGACAGATGCAGCAGTTTTATTGCTGATACCGATACCGATATTTTGGTCATCGCATATCAGTATTGGCCGATTTTGTTTGTTTTTTCTTGACCAGTAAAAGTCCCCAAACCCCTCCTCTTTGAAAAACATTCAAAACTCCAAGTTTGGCTCTTTTGAATGCTGTAATTTTTTTTTAATTTGGCGCCGAGTACCCGGAAGTGATGTTGTGACTTCTGGGTTTTTACATGGAGACCGGATCAGAGCCGAATGCGGCTTTGATTGGGTCTTCGGCGGCCATGCAGGCTGGTTGCCCGGGTCTCCCAGTGGAACGGGAGCGAGCCACAGAAGGCGGCGGATGGGGTGGGAACGTCCCCTCTCGCTTCTTGTAATGAAAGCCGAGCGGCTTCTCAGCCACATCGGTTGTCATTACAAGACAGCCGACCGTCGGCTATGGACACCGGTACCGGGGTGATGCCTCTAGCTGCAGACATCACTCTGGTACAGCACTTTCCTGGGATATCGGTAACCTCAGGGGCCGATTCCGATATATTGAAGAAAGTGCAGATCGGCCCCCGATATATCGGCTTTACTGATAATTGGTCGATTCCTAAGATGCAACATTGAACCGATACTGCATCTACCTAGGTAAGGATGATTCTTAAAAAAAAAAAGAGAGAAAAAAAAAAAACCCAATTCCCACACTTCTCTTTTAATGTATGAAGTCAATAGGGGGGCCTTTGTTTTTTTTGCCGTGAATGGGACACAGCATGTCAAACACTATTTTATTTATTTATTTTTCTATCGGCAATATGTTGATCACAGTTTTTTCGGCCAATATATTGGTGCATCCCTTAACATAACCCTTACCATTGGTGGTCAGTGGGAAGTATGCCCCTTTTTACTATGGTGGTCAGATTGCCAGATGGGTAAAAGGAACATTGGAGTCATGCCAACAATCCTGCCAAGTGAAAAAAGTCCCTTCTCAATTGCTCAGGCACTATCAAATGGGAGGTAAATCGGCCACCACTCATGGAACCCCTAGCAACCTCTGCAGGAACCCTGGTTGAGAATGGCCACTCTAGGGTTCTTTGTCACCTGTTGGGAGATTGTTTGATGAGGATTGCATTGTGTGCCCTTCCATAGATCTGTGTAGGACACCCGCTGCTAGGGAGATTTCTTCCATCTGTAACTGGGGCCCATATGAGCCCTTCTGTAACCCTTTCAAGTCTTATGGAGAATATTTATAGCTGGTCAAACCTATGTGTGATCCTAGGTACTCCTTATTTAGGATTGTTATCCTCCATCCTTTTTGTAGTTCCTGAGGGTTCACATACTTTCGCTCATACCTGTGTGCTTTGCCATTGGTTGGTTCTATTTTTTTGTAGTACGGCTTTCCTAGAATGCTATAGAGGAGTTAACTGTAAGGGAACGTATGAAATGTAAATATATGTTCATGATGGATCCCCTCTAATGTAATACTGGTTTGTTGGATGGCTGCCACACATAGTATATCTGTGCTTTCTGCACAGCCAAAATAGGCCCGATCCCTTCTGTCACCTTGAAGCCTGGAGCAATTATTTTATTATGCCTTTGGGTGTATTGGTTAACTCTTTTGTTGCTGATTCGGTAAAAGGATGCAAAAAAGGCTTGTGTTCAGGGTGGATTTGAATTAAATCACCAGATACCAGGTGCCCCAATAACCACCTTGGGGGCAACAGCCAACACAAAAAAAAAAAAAAAAACCGTAATCTCTACACCCCCCCCACCCCGAACAATCACCAGCATGCCAAATAAAATCCAGGAGCACCGAAGCTAGAGGGTCGGCGCAGGCCAGTGCCAATGAACACTCAGCCCGATGCCAACCCCAGGAAGTAAAAGCTCCCGAACATTACAGATTCAAGACCATCCTAGTCATTTAAATAAACAATAAAACCAAACATTCCGGAGATAAACTTCACAGATAATATGAATTGCAAATTGCAAGGCCAGTGCTTAAATCATAATTTTTAAAGGGCAACTGTCATCTCTGTCCCGCACCGGCTCCTCCTCTGACCCGATGTTGACGCACCAACAGTCCCATTCACTTTAATGGGACGGCTGGTGGCAGTGACTCTACAAGGTGAGGGGCGTGGCGGCAGCAGGTGAGTGGATGCCCGCTAAACGGGCGCTGCCATGATGGCTCTGAAATGACAGGTGCTCTTTAAATGAACTCATTCTTGCTGGTAGTTAGTATGAATGCATCAATGCAGTGCATGTTATCTCAGCTTGCAGAGCTTGGATTAATTGAATGAGTTTACCAAAAATTATTATAAATATTAGAGAATATACAGCCTCATTCTACATAACTATAAGCTCCATTTCATGCTGAATAAACAAAAATATTAATGTATCTTAATAGTAAATATTGCAGAATATACAGCCTCGTGCTACATAACTAAGCTCTGTTTCATGCTGAATAAACTAAATTATTAATGTATCCTAAATAGAAAGCTATCTGAAAACTGATTTAAATAAAAAAAAAAAAAAATATATATATATATATATATATATATATATATATATATATATATAATATATTTATTTATTTTGTAATCCACCCTGCTTACGTTGCTTGAATTTAGGTGATGGCCAGATTATTGCCTATTTTAAGGGGATAGTATAGACCCTTGTCTGGTTTTCAGAACCTTATATCTTTGTATGATTTGTAATTATTTATGTACATGGGGGGAGGGGGGGGGCAGCCATATTTTCTGAATACATAAACAGGCTCTACTTCCTGGTTTGCAGTACTATAGTGGTTATGGTCATGCTGGCTTTTGTAATGTTTTTTTGTTGGCTGACTCATTTAACTTCCTCCCATCCGCGCTACAGCCTATATACGGCTGCAGCGCGGACTCGAATTTTCGGGAGGCCGTTTTTAAACGGCCTCCCAGTGACACGCCCCCAGCGCGCTCCCGCGAGCGCGATGCGGGGAAAATCTGTGTCGTCCGTGTCCCTTGGATACGGCCGATCACAGATCGTGGTGAATGGCCAATCACAGCGGCCATTCACCACGTGATCGGACCGTCCAATGAGCGATGATCTCATATGTAAACATATGAGATCATCTCTCATCGCCGGCGCTCCTTCCTCACACAGAGCTTGCAGTGTGAGGAAGGAGGGGGAGCCTCACAGCGCCGGGGACACAGGAGAGTGTAATCAGGGCACTGATCACCAGTGCCCTGATTACTAAAGGTAAAAACACACACACAGTGCCCCCCCATCAGTGCCCACAGTGCCCGCCATCAGTGCCCCCCATCAATGCCCACAATCAGTGCCCATAGTGCTGCTAGTCAGTGCCCATCAGTGCCTGCTCATCTAGGCACTGATGAGCACTGACTGGCAGCACTATGGGCACTGATTGTGGGCACTGATGGTGCTGCCCATCAGTGCCGCTCATCAGTGCCACCCGTCAGTGTCCAGTGCCATCCGCCAGTGCCCATCAGTGCCGCCCGTCAGTGCCACCTCTCAGTGCTCATCAGTGCCGCCTATCAGTGCTCATCAGTGCCGCCTATCAGTGCTCATCAGTGCGGCATATTAGTACCTCCTCATAAGTGCCACCTCATCAGTGCCCATCAGTGCAGCCTATCAGTGCCCATCAGTGCCGCCTCATCAGCGCACATCAGTGAAGGAGAAAAATTTATTTTCAAAATTTACTCGCAGAAAATAAGAAAAACTTTTTTTTTTTTTTTTCAAAATTTTCTGTCTTTATTCTTTTTTTTTTTTTTTTTGTAAAAAATAAAAAACCCAGAGGTGATTAAATACCACCAAAAGAAAGCTCTATTTGTGTGAAAAAAATGATAAAAATCTCATATAAGTACAGTGTAGCATGACCGCGCAATTGTCATTCAAAGTGTGAGAGCGCTGAAAGCTGAAAATTGGCCTGGATGGGAAGGGTGTTTAAGTGCACAGTAGGCAAGTGGTTAAAAACGATTTTCTGGTTTGTCTGTGTGGCCAATATCAACATCAACAGATAATAATAATAACCACTTGCTGACCACCTTACTGCTACAGTGCGGCTCGGCTGTGCAGGATCACGTAAATTTTAGTGATTTGCATTTCTGGGTAGGAGGCGTGCACCCAACTCCCCAGCTGTGCTGTCATTCGCTACAGCACAGGCCAATCAACTGGTCTCGGGCAATGATTCATGGCTTGGGACACGCTGATTGGCTGAGCAAATGATAGCAGAGAGCCCTGTGTTGGTAAACAACACAGGACTCTCTACAGACAGCAGTGATGTGCCATTTTATTTTTTTTTTTCTTTCTGTAAAGCAAGGAATAAAACCAGGCACATTGCTTAGTATAAACAGCACACAGTTAACCCTTTGAGCGCCCTAGATGTTTACCCCCGTATTAGCACTGATCACTGTATTATTGTCACTGGTGATGTCAATCCCCCCCCCCCCCCCCAGAATCAGTTAGGGTCAGATGGTCTGCCGCACTATCGCAGTCCCATTATAAGTCACTGATCACCACCATTACTAGTATTTAAAGGGGGGGGGGGGCAAATCCTGTGTGTGTATGTGTGTGTGTGTGTGTGTGTGTGTGTGTATATATATATGTATATATATATATATATATATATATATATATATATATATATATATATATATATAGTTATAGTGTGTGTGTGTGTGTATGTATATATGTGTATGTATATATATATATATATATATATATATATATATATATATATATATATATGCATCTGTATGTATAGGTATATCTCATAAAATTTAAATATCGTCAAAAAGTTTAATTTATTTCAGTAATTTAATTTAAAAAATGTAAATACTATATTTTACATAGCTGCATTACACACGGTGATATTTTTCAAGCATTTCTCTCTAAATTTTGATGACTATGTCTTACAGCTAGTAAAAACCCAAAATTCATTATCTCAGAAAATTAGAATATTACATAGGATTTTTAAAACAAAAATATTGGCTTACTGAAAAACATGTCCATAAATTGAATTACTGAATGTAAATTGATGATATTCTAATTGTATAAGATGCACGTGTACCATAGTTTGTAGAGGATATAATTTTTCATGCAAACCAATCAATATACACTTCTTGCGATTCATTTTTTTTTTTTTTTTTTTTTACCAAAGAGATGTTACAGAATACATTTTGGCCTAAATTTTATAAAGAAATTTAGATTTTATTTTTTTTCTATTGGATATGATTTATAGCAAAAAAGTACAAAATGTTTTTTTTCAAAAATTGTCACTTTTTCTGTTTTATATAATACAAAATAAAAAACACAGTGTTGATCACATACCACCAAAAGAAAGCTCCTATTTGTGGGAAAAAAATGAATTTAAAAATTATCCAAATTTTTATTTGGGTACAGCTGCATGAGCGTCGCAAGTAGCAATAAACAGCCTGGTCATGAAGGGGGTAAAACCTTCTGGAGCTGAAATGGTTACTTAAAAAAAAAAAAAGTAAGCATGTGCTTGGTTTTGCCCTTCATGGGTTTCCTTTACCCTATATTTCCCTAGCAGCCTGTATTAATCTTTCCTTCACCCAATCACAACCAGACTTCCCACCCAGCCACATGTGACAACTCTGGGCCAATCGCCAAGTACCAGCAGTGTCACATGAGAGGAAGACCAGGGAGTCCCATGCTTCTCCATATCTGGAAGGATCAAGTATTATCATTCCATCCAGTGACTGAACATAGTGAGCAGAAGAAAAGCAACATTTAGTATTTTCTGCTGAGAGATTGGGGCTTTCAAGCAAGGTTTGCATACATTTCACAGAGCCACTCCCTCTAGTGGTTTATATATATATATATATATATATATATATATATATATATATATATATATATATATATATATATATATATATATATATATAGTAATCTAAAAATATAGTAAATATGTGAATTTTATGTATGGTAAAGCTAAGCACAAAACATAATTTAAAGCAGGACTTCAGAAAACTGAAATGTCCTTCCTTGCAGTGGGGCTGCCCCCCCCCCCCCCCCGCACTGCAAGGGTTGACTTCTCATTGTCCAGGGGACAGCAAGAACACGTTCACTTACCTGATCCTCCACTTCCCCCAGCAAATGGCACCGCCCTCCTTTCTGGCAGCAGTCTGTCTCTTGGTGTCCTCATGTCCAGTGTAGGGTTGTGAAAACTTCAGAAGACCTCAGATTGCAGTGGAAAAGAGACTGCCAGGACCTGTCTAGCAGTGTGCAGGAGCCTATGGAGACCTGGGGTTTGGGTAAATAAAAGCCATGAACGAGTATTTATCCATTGCTGTTAGTTTTTTTAAGTTCAGCTTTAAAGTGGATGTAAACCCCATTCATGAAATCTGACCTGGGCACATATATCTGTGATGTTTACCTATCTCTCTCCAATGCCCTAGGTCCCGTGTCTTTCTGCTGCTTCGTTCCTCTGTTTATCAGCATGATCACTTCTGACAAGTTCTGTGACACAGGAGTTAAGCTGATCACTTCTGACAAGTTCTCTGACACAGGAGTTAAAAGAAGCTGTAAATTTGTGTTGGGGAGGGTGCATAGAGATTAGCAGAGAGCTGGCCTATTCACAGCACAGCTCTGCATGTTTCTTCCTTCTACCTATGGGGAGAGGGGATGTGTGCCTTTCCTCCAATCGGCTGTCACACAGTGTATGCCAAGACTACACTCCCAGTGCTGAAACGGGAAGAAAAAAAAAACCACAATGTTCTTTCTAAATAAATATATAAAGCTGAAGACAGCAGATATACAAGTAAAACTTATGTAGGGGGGTTTGTCTCATCTCTGTGTATCATCTGAGGCTGTTCACTTCATAGGGATATGTGAGGGTTTACATCTACTTTAAGGTAAACCTGTATTAACTAAAAACTATTTTTGTCTGAAAATAGATTCTACTTTTTAAGTGTTTGTGTGTGATAATTGTCAGAGAATACTTCCCACTAATGTCTAGGCATCCCATCAATTCCCAGGGAAGTCTGCTCAGAATATTTCATCTCTTCGCTGAGAATTTGATACTCCCACTTGTGTTAATAAGTTAAAATGTGTAAATAAGATTTCCTCTGCAAAAAAAAAAAAAAGCCTCCAATGTCTTTGAGACCATTTACAGCAATATAGTTATAGTTCATTACATTTTTTTTATTTGTCTTATGTTTCCTGACCCTTCCTCTATAAAGAGGTTCTAAAGGCTGAATATTTTTTTCTTTTTTTTTGTAATATTCATGCGTTCTCTGCATTAAGGTAAAAAAACCTTCTGCATGCAGTCTCACACCCCCCCCCCCCCCATACTTAC
>NC_138771.1:28010805-28063305 GCF_965119305.1 Pelophylax lessonae | reverse complement strand
TCCCCCAAATTTTTTGCCTGTTTATAATGAGCTAGTATGCATCTGTCAGCCGCAAAGTCGCAGTCCCACAAAAAAATCGCAGAACGCCGCCATTACTAGTTTAAAAAAAAAAACAATAAAAATGACAAATCTTTCCCGTAGTTAGTAAACGCAATAACTTTTGCGCAAACCAATCAAATTACGCTTATTGCGATTCACCAGAAATATGTAGCAGAAAACAAATTGGCCTAAAATTGTAAAAATTTTGACTTTTTACATTTTTTATAGGGAATTTCATATAAAAAAATGTGAAAAATATTTTTTCAAAATTGTCGCTCTTTTTTTTTTTTGTTTATAGCGCAAAAAGTAAACATTGCACAGGTGATCAAATACCATGTGGGGAAAAAAGGAGATCAATTTCATTTGGGTACAGCGTCGCACGACCGTGCAATTGTCTGTTAAAATCACGCAGTGCCGAATCGCAAAATAGGGCCTGGTCTTTGAGCAGCCAAATCCTCCAGGGCTTAAGTGGTTAAAGAGGTTGTAAACCCATACGAAATTTTTTTTTTTTTTTTTTTCGACCTGAAAGAGAAACACATAATGAGCTAGTATGCATCGCATACTAGCTCATTATGAAATACTTACCTTAGAACGAGCCCCCGCCGTGCTGTCCGCTCACCTGTATGATGGGTGACATGTCCAGTCGCCTGTCTTCCGGGATCGCGGCATCCGAACATCTGATTGGCCGGAGCCGCGGTGACGTCACTCCTGCGCACGTGCGCGGGAGCCGATGGTCACGGGGCTCTGAAGGAACGGCACCAGCGGGCGTTCCTTCAGAGTGCATGCGCCAGTGACGTCACTGGCTGCATGTAAGGTAAATATCTCCTAGACGGTACATGTTTAGGAGATATTTACACTACCTATAGGTAAGCCTTATCATAGGCTTACCTATAGGTACAAGTGTCAGAGGAGGGTTTACTTCCTCTTTAAGAAGAAACCTACAGTCCCTATCTTGTATGTAACCCGGGGACCGCCTGTACTGAAACAAAAATTGTACGATCCGGTATCCTACAAAAAATTTTTCATGCCCATCCAGATGATTTTGAAAAATCGAAAGCCATGCACTAACGATCCAGTTATCGCACGATTGCTTCAAAAGCAGAATTTTTCGTATGATTTTCTGATTGTGTGTATTAGGCATTCGGGTTCCAGGGAATCCCTTCCTAGTACACATCACACATAACAAATGTCTCGTACAGATCACAGCCTCTCTTCATTCGTTCCTTCCTTGCTCGTCTTGCCGCGTTTTGGAATCATGGCGATTTTCTGCCCGCAATTCCAAATCATACAATGTGAACGGGGCTTTAGAGATTTTTATTCAAGCCTTGACTTTGAATTTCTTCCTTGCTTATATTATCTGCTCTAATAAGAGTGATAACGGGGGATGTTTGGTGCTATTGGTGTGACATTACTTTGCGGTTTATTCGGTGTTCTTATATCAGGGAATGAAGTGGCATCTGTCACCCATTTCCTTACAGGGCAGATAAGAGATCACACCCTGCCCACAGCACATCCTTAGATTTTATCTGGAATTATGACTAATATTTATTTTATTTATGTTCTTGCTTAGATGTACTGCAGTGCTGTTCTTTGCATTTGATGATTTGGGTTTTTTTTGTTTCATCAAAGTACTAGTACCTCTTCTTAAAGCGATATTAGCCCTGGTTCACACTAGTGATCGACCAATATTGTTTTTTTATTGCCGATACTGATATTTTGGTCATCGCGTGTCGGCTGATATCTGCCAAAATTTTCGGACATTAAGACCGCATTCACACTGGTACAACTTGGACCGCGACTTGTCAGCCTGACAAGTCGCGGTCCATGCAGTGCTACAGGACCCGTTCTAATAGGAGTGACACAAGTCGCTCTGACTTCGAAAAAGGGTCCTGTACTACTTTGGGGTGACCTGGAGGCGACTTGCATTGACTTCCATTATGTGAAGTCCGTGCAAGTAGCGCCGAAGTCACGCTGCACGCGACTTCACAGGTCGCCCCCGAAGTCGGAGCGAAGTAATGTGAACGGAGGCTTAAACATATATATTTTTTTATTTATTTGTTTATTTTTTTACAGGTACTGTTGTGGAGGGCCCTCCTCTGCACTTAAGCATTCAAAACGCCAAGTTTGGCTGTTTTGAATGCTGTCATTTTTTTGAATTTGGAGTACCAAGTACCAAGAAGTGATGTCATCACATGACTTTGGGGTTTTCACATGGAGACCAGATCAGAGCCGAATCCGGCTTTGATCTGGTCTTCGGCAGACGTGCAGGTAGGAGCCGTGGTGGGAGGGGGGAGATGTCCCCTCCCGCTCCTTGAGATGACAGCCGAGCGGCTTCTCAGCCGCATTGGCTGCCCTTACAAGGCAACCGACCGTCGGCTATGGATGCCGGTACCGGGGTGATGCCTCTAGCTGCAGGCATCACTCCGGTACAGAACTTTCCCGAAATATCTGTAACCTCCGGGGCCGATTCCAATATATCGGGGGAAGTGCACACCGGCCTTCGATATATCAGCTTTGCCGATAATCGGTCGATCCCTACTTCACACCAGTGCGGCTTTGAAGTAGTGCTACTTCAAAGCCAACTATCAGTGCCATTTTATGTGCGGCTTTCTGACATCTGGGCATCTTCATTCAGATGTCGATGCAAGTTGCACTGAAATCACACAAATAGTGCAGGAACATTTTTTTAATGACTTGATGAATCACAATGTGATTTGAACATTTCCGTTGCCACAATTGGGGTGCGACTTGTCATGCTACTTTGAACTGTCAAGTTGCATGACAGGTCGCACTGCTGTGAAATAGAGGTGTGCCGAAACCGAAAATGCAGGATTCACTTGGCCAAAATCCTACACCAAAAATTACAGTTAAAAAAAAAAAAAAAAAAAAAAAAAATATATATATATATATATATATAATTTCAAGGCATTTGAAAAAGGCATTTATGCCGAAACATGTAAAGAGGACTTGGTCAGCCCAGCTGTTTTACATCTTATATGCCTGTCTTTCACGGATGTCTGTAAGTGTATCAGCTTTATTGATATTAAATTGATTTTAGCAATATTACGCTATATGTCCCTCCATTTTTTTCGGTTTTACCACCCACCATGTGGAAGGGGAATCTCTGAATTATTTCATCTACCGGAGATTTGCATGGTTGCCGTTGGAATCGGTGAAAAATCTGTGGGGACACTCCATCATTCTTAAGCCTGTTTGACTCCTACACTATAAGGTGTTTTGGGGTCCCATCCATCTGGTGAGCGCAATATATTTCTACCTTCACTGGTGACGGGATTTGCTGCACTTATATATGATTTGCACCATTATATATTGGACTTTTTCTCACCATCCATTGTTTGTTACTTGTGGAATGCTTCCTGCGATTGAACAATTTATTTTGTTGGGAATTTTTTTCTTCTAGCGCTGCACATATTTTTGTATTTGTCACAATAGTGCAATGCCAGCCATCGCATGTGATTCGCACCGCTTTGCAGTGCAGATCATATGCGATGTCCGTGCGATGCAAATTCAGCCATACATCTGTATGGCTGAATTTGCATCGCATTTGGACCCTTTTTTTTTTTTTTTGGCCTGCACCAGAATTGAATATTCACACCCATGCGATATGATTCCTCTCCAAATTTACAGTTCGCACTGCGATCTGCGAACCGATCTGGGGGTGTCTTTAACTTTGTATTGACATCTGCAGTGGTTCGCAGAGGGCAGTGTGAACCGCTGGCGATTCAGGTGTGATGTAGGAACCCGCACTGGATTTGCAGGGTTTCCCGCATCTCATCAGTGTGATCCGGCTCTAAACTAAAAGATTTTCCTGGAGTTTACCTTTTAGAGCCAATTCACACCACATGCAGTCCAGTGCGCTTTTTTTTTTTTTTTTTTTCCCCTGCATCAAAAACACATGGATAGTAGGTTATATGGTTTTCCAGTGCATTCCAGTTCCAGAATTGAAAGTTGAACATGCTGCATTTTTCCTGCATTGGCCTGTACTGGTATGCTGTAAAACGCATCAAAGGCACACCCATTTCCTTTTTTAAAGTTAAGAGAAAAGAGGGGGAAAAATGCACTGAACTGCATAAAAACATACGCATGCAAAAAAAGCATCTGGAACGCATGTGGACTGCGTTTCTATGGTGTGAACTGGCCTTTAACCACTTCCAGACTGCCTTCCGCAGCTGGCTCGGCTGCGCGTAACAACGCAGCTCTACGTTGGTCGTGTGCATGGTGCTAGAGGGCGATTGCGTGCCGCCGGCACCATGCATGCGATGCATGGTGCCGGCGGCGCGCACCCATGAATCGGCATCCCCGTTGCCGATCCATGGGTGCGCGCCGCAGTGATTGCCACCGGGCACCCGCGATCGCTCCCTGCTGAGAGGAGAGAGGTTGTAAATGCAGCTGACCGTTGTTCTCTCTGAAATGATCACAGGGCGCCTGTGATCCTTTATATATAGGATCACAGGTCTCTGTTGTCATTTCACAAGCCCCTCCCCCATACAGTTAGAAAACACCCCCTAGGCTCACACTTAACCCTTTGATCACTGCTGGGTTGACTCCCTTCCCATTAGTAGCCATGTCCCATCACAGTTAGAATCACGCCCCTAGAACACACTTAACCCCTCCCTCTCCAATACAGTTAACCCCTTCCCTGCCAGTGTCATTATTACAGTAACAGTGCATATTTTTAGCACTGATTACTGTAGTAATGTCACTGGTCCCTCCAAAAGTGTCAAAAATGTCAGTTAGGGGTGCGATCTGTCCACCGCAATGTCGCAGTCCCACTAAAAATCGCTGATCACCGCCATTGCTAGTAAAACAAAAAAAAAACAAATTACATCTTTCCCCTAGTTAGTAGACGCGATAACTTTTGCGCAAACAAATCAAAAGCCGCTTAGTGCGACTTTTTTTTTTTTAACCAAAAATATGTAACAGAATACAAATTGGCCTAGAAGGATGGAAAATGTTTATTTATTTTTTGGGGGAATGTTATATAGCAGAATGTGAAAAAAAAATATATATATATATATATTTATATATTATATATTTTTTTTATCTTTTTTTTTTTTTATCTTTTTATCATAATTGTCGCTATAGCGCAAAAAAAAAAAAAAAAAAATCGCACAGGTGATCAAATACCACCAAAAGAAAGCTCTATTTGTGGGAAAAAAAGGACGTCCATTTTATTTAGGTACAGTGTCGCACGACCGCGCAATTTTCTGTTAAAGTAACGCAGTGCCGAATCGCAAAAAATGGCCTGGTCATTAAGGCGGCAAATCCTTCCGGTACAGAACTGGTTAAAGTAGCGCTTTATTCCAATCCTATGTAGTATGTTTGCTTGGCTTTGGCGGTGTGAGAAGAGACTCGTGTCGCACGTGTGTTCAGTAAATAGACCTCGCTGCCAGGAACCCACCCCAGATTAGAACGGCTGGCACGCTTCTCATAAGATTTTTTTTTTTTTTTTTGTAAACGGGATGCTGTTAATAGTTTTTACTGTAACAAATATAGCATCTCATGAATGAGCAAAATATAGCAACCATTCAAAATAAGCTCCCAAATAGATCTGCTCACTGTACTATGCAAGACTATTTCTGGCAGCCGTATTCCCAGGGCTGCCGCTCAGTCAACACTTGTAAATGAGAGAAGATTTAAAAACTCCGCGGCTCTGCTGTTCTAATGACGGCCCGCAGTGTGTGGGAAGATTGCTTATGGATTTATTTTTTTGTTATTTGCCTCGTTTCCATAAATGCACGAAGAGTTTTTATAAGTCAAACGGCAATGTTTAATAGCCGACCATCAATTATCTTTTATAGATGGCGGTTCTGAGGCTGGGTTCACACCATTGCGATGTCAGACGTCGCATGTAATTGCTGTGCAGATCACATGCAGTGTCTGTGCGATGCAAATTCAGCCATGCAGATTGTGGCTGGGAGTTCACACATATGAGATGCGGAAACCAGTGCGATTCCAGTGCGGGTTCCCGGATCGCATGTCTCTCACAGGCAGTTCACACTGACCTATGCCAACCGCTGCAGGTGTCAATACAAAGGTAATGTCTCCCCCCAGATAGGTCAAATGGTAAAGGAATCGGATCACATGGTTGTGAACACCCATGCGATCCGATTCCAGTGCAGACCCCAAAATTGTCCCTGCACCATTATTGTCCTAATGAGAGGCAAATTCAGCCATACTGGCTGGGTTTCACACTATTGCGATGTCAGCCATTGCATGGGATTCGCACTGCATTGCTGTCCAGATCACAATTTTTTTATTATTTTCCTTGATTCCATAAATGCACAAAGAGGTTTTATAAGTCAAACAGCAAAGTTTAATTGCCAACCATCAATTATCTTTTATAGATGGTGGTTCTGAGGCTGGGTTCACACTATTGCGATGTCAGCCATCACATTGGATTCGCAATACATTGCTGTGCAGATCACATGCAATATCTGTGCGATGCAAATTCAGCCATGCAGATTGTATGGCTGAACTTGCATCGCATTCCATCTGCATGGCTGAATTTGCATCGCACAGATATTGCATGTGATCTGCACAGCAATGTATTGTGAATCCAATGTGATGGCTGACATTGCAATAGTGTGAACCCAGCCTGTATGGCTGAATTCACATCTCATTCGGACAATCGTGGTGCAGGACCCCTTTTTTTTTTTTTTTTGTCTGCACTGGAATCGGATCGCATGGGTGTTTTTATGGACCTATGCAACCTGATTCCTGCACCATTTTACAGTCCGTACTGTGATCTGTGAACCGATCTGGGGGTGTCATTAACTTTGTATTGACACCCGCAGCGGTTCATATAGCGCAGTGTGAACTGACAGCGAGAGACATGTGATGTGGGAACCCGCACTGGAATCGTGCTGGTTCCCGCATCGCCTATATGTCAACCCAGCCTAAATAGAGGAAAGGAAAATTCTTTTTGGTGGCTGTTTGCACCCTTTTCATTACCTTTTTCAAGAAGCTTCATGGAATTTTTGCTAAATAGTTTTTGATTTCCCTGTTTGGTGCGGTGGGGATTGTCTCGCAGTCTTCATCTCGGATCGTAGTTGTAGTGGGACCTACAAGAGGAATTATTTTATCTGGATGTTTCCTCCCCTGGGAGCATTCGCACTTGTGCCTGGATGTCCCTGTAATTATTCGGTTATGTGATGTCATCCCTTAAGCAGAACTTTACCCAGAACAACTTGATAAAACAAAAAAGTTCTTTAGCAAGGAACATACATTCCATGTTAATAATTCTGCTACAAATATCAGCGTGTGTTGTAAATTGCCTCCAGCATTGCTCCTGTTTCTTCTAGCTGGAGGCTGCCATTTTCCTAAAGCTCAGGGCCCCTGAGCAGCAGTAAATATTTAGCCTGTAAGCAGATCGGCCTCTACATTTTTGGGCACAGTGCCAAAAAAAAAAAATAGAGCGCACCTGAGCATGTGCAGAACATGGGGAGGCAGTGTATTACTGGAAATTAAACCCTATAGGCACTTATTTGTAGTGTTTAACCACTTTAAGACCGGAAGGATTTGCCCCCTTAATGACCAGGCCCTATTTTGCGATTCGGCACTGCGTTATTTTAACGGACAATTGCGCGGTCGTGCGACTCTGTACCCAAACAAAATTTACGTCCTTTTTTTCCCACAAATAGAGCTTTCTTTTGGTGGTATTTTATCACTTCTACATTTTTTTTATAAACAAAAAAAGAGCGACAATTTTGAAAAAAAAAAACATTTTTCACATTTCTGTTATGACCTCAAAAAAAAATGTTAAAATCAAAATTTAACGTTTTAGGCCCAATCGTTTTCTGCTACATATTTTGGGTAAAAAAAATTGCAATTAGCGTATTTTGATTGGTTTGCGCAAAAGTTATCGCTAAACCTGCAAAAAGGGCCAACCTGAAGTCATCCAGCAGAAATTAATTTTCTTACTAAAGTTCCACTTTAAAGCGGAGTTCCACTGGCCTGTGTTTTTTTAAGTCAGCGGTTACAAAAAGTGTATCTACTGACTTTTAATAAACACGCACTCACCTGTCCCAGGGTCCAGCGATGCGGCCAAGGGGAGCCTCGGTTTTCTCCGTCTTCTCCCTGCGGTGCCGGCATCTCTAGTGTGGGCACCCGGCTGTGACAGTTTGCGGCTTCACAGCCTGAATGGATGGGCAATCTTTGTGGGCCTGTGACGTGTCCCAGAAGATTGGAGGGAGGGGGAGAGGAGAACTTCTGCCAAAGCTGCCTAGGCGGCCGAAGTGGGAGTGGGTACCTGTCAAATCGAGGTATCCGCCCCCCTCCAAAAAAAAAAAATGACATGCCAAATGTGGCATGTCAGGGGGTCAGGACCACTTAAAGAGGAAGTTCCACTTTTGAGTGGAACTCTGCTTTAACCACTTGCCGACTGCACTATAGCTGAATGACCGCTACAGCACAGTGGGCCAGTTCTGGAAGGGCGTCCAATGACGTCCTCCCTTGATCATTCCCACCCTCGTGCTCGGTGATCACTGTGTACTCCGGAAACTGATAATCACTGATCGAGGTAAAGGGTCAATCAGCGGCTCTTTACCAACTGAATCTGCTGTCTCCAGTCACAGCTAATCCCAATGTAATCGCAAGCCAGTTATCGGCATTCCTTTCCTCCCGCTGACAGAGAGAGGAGAGCAGATAACCGGCTTGTGTGAAAGGGGACATCCGTACTGATAATCGGAGCACTGATCATTAGTGCTGCCTCATCAGTGCCAATCAGTGAAGGAGAAAAATTTCATGTTTACAAAATTTTATAACAAACTATGAAAATTTTATTTTATTTTTTTTTCCAAAATTTTCGGTCTTTTTTTCGTTTGTTTAACAAAAAATAAAAAACCCAGAAGTTTATTAAATACCACCAAAAGAAAGCTCTATTTTAGTGAAAAAGTGATAAAAATGTTATATGGGTACAATGTGACCGCACAATTGTCATTCAAAGGGAAAATTCAAAGTGAAAGCAGAAAATTGGCCTGGGCAGGAAGGGGGTGAAAGTGCCCGGTAGACAAGCGGTTAAGATGGCTCAAAAGGTATAAAGTTAGTTACCTTTAATGCATTAAAGTAGAACTATAGGCAATACTTTTTATTTCAGTTTTGGATAGAGCAATGCTGGCCACACACTAGCCGAAATATCGGGAAAACTCATTTTCAAAAAACAAAAAATCGGCCGTGAGAGCAGACGATCGTGCCATCATGTAATGACCGAATTATGAACGATAATTCATTCAATGGACATAAATGAATTCAGTTTGTCACATCTACCCAGTGCAAACAGGTCGGCCGAGAAACACATGAACCTTTCACTTTATCATTCGGCTAGTGTATGGCCAGCATAAGGGAGGGTTCTAACCACCTGTCAGATTTTTTTTTTTTGCTGTCTGTGTCCCATTCTGGATATTTCCCTTCACTTATTGTCCCAGCGCAATTTCAAAGCTGCAGATCGCTGCGATTTGGACCTTCCTGATTTCATTGCAACTTTATTTAACCAAAGTCAATGCAAGTTGCAATTAAATTGCAAATGGGGAGGGGGCCACTTGTCATGCAATTTTTAAAATTTCTAATCGCATGACAAATCACACTGGTCTGAACTGTAAAAAATAAACTCAACCAAGGTCAAAATAGGTCTCGGTAATTGGTATCAGTGAGAAAAAGTATCGGTGCATCCTGAAACAGAAGGAATATTTCCCCATTTTTGGTTTCAGCGGGAGGAAAAGTACTCCATGGTTGGTAACAATGGAAGGATTGAAGCCCCATCCACGGTGTCAGTAGGAGGACTAGTGCCACATTGTTGGTCTTAGCAAGAGGAGTACTGCCCCATCAATGGTGTCACTGGAAGGAATAGTGCCCCATCATCAATGGTGTCACTGGAAGGAATGGTGCCCCATTAATGGTGTCAGTGGTAGGCATATTGCCCCATCATTGGTATCAGTGGGAAGAATGGTGCCCCATTACAGTAATGGTGTCAGTGGGAGGAATGGTGCCCCATTAATTGTGTCAGTGGGAGAAATAGTGCCCCATTACAGTAATGGTGTCAGTGGGAGGAGTGGTGCCCCATTAATTGTGTCAGTGGGAGGAATGGTGCCCCATTAATTGTGTCAGTGGGAGGAGTGGTGCCCCATTACAGTAATGGTGTCACTGGGAGGAATGGTGCCCCATTAATTGTGTCAGTGGGAGAAATAGTGCCCCGTTACAGTAAAGGTGTCAGTGGGAGAAATAGTGCCCCATTACAGTAAAGGTGTCAGTGGGAGGAAAGGTGCCCCATTACAGTAATGGTGTCAGTGGGAGGAATAGTGCCCCATTAATTGTGTCAGTGGGAGGAATAGTGCCCCGTTACAGTAATGGTGTCAGTGGGAGGAATAGTGCCCCGTTACAGTAATGGTATCAGTGGGAGGAATGGTGCCCCATTACAGTAATGGTGCCAGAGTGAGGAATGGTGCCCCTTTAATGGTGTCAGTGGGAGGATTGATGCCCCGTTAATGGTGTCAGTGGGAGGAATGGTGCCCCCCGTTACAGTAATGGTGCCAGTGGGAGAAATGGTGTTCCATGAATGGTGCCAGTGGGAGGAATGGTGTTCCATGAATGGTGCCAGTGGGAGGAATGGTGCCCAATGAATGGTGCCAGTGGGAGGAATGGTGCCCAATGAATGGTGCCAGTGGGAGGAATGGTGCCCCAAGGGCCAGGTAGAGGCAAGCAAAGGGTCGCTGTTTGGAGACCACTGTAATAGAACATGCATCCATTTACATCTGCTTACCTTCAAGTCCATCCACGGCTGGAAAAAAAGTTGGAAAAGGTCTGCAAACATTTCAAATTTTCTTGTCCCCAGTGACTGACTGGGGGAGACTGGTTGCCCACAGATCCCGCATGGGTCTGTAAAGCTCTGGTTTAAAAATGCAGAAAAAAGACTATTCAGCAAGGCATCTGTTCACACATCTCCTACTGAACGTAGCGGAAGGAGCCTGCGTGAACGTGCCTAAGGCTGCAGCATCATCACACAGCCTGAGGCAAAGTAGAATACTCTATACAACGGCCCCTATGTTACCATGTGCAGCAGAGAGGACTACCCACTGCCGACCCCCACTAGTGGCTGTGCAGGAATGTTTTTTTTTTTTTTTTTTTTTAATATACTTTAAAGGGCAGGAGCAGAATCCTGGAGTTGGGGTTTGAAGCCTGAGTCCAGACAAAACCCCCCTTCTTTTTATAAAAAAGAGAAGAAATCTCCCCACCTTCATCATGAAATCACCTCCACTGTGGAATCGGATTATTTAAGAAAACCTTTGAAAGACTATTTGAAGATATTTGATGTTCTCCAGTGAAAGAAAAACAGTTGTTTAAACATATGTTTTGGCAAGAAATAATAGTATTTTCTATTTTGGCGAGACTATCATTATGGAATGTTAAGGACATGAGATCTTCTGGATAAAAGATTTGATATTCAGAGAAAAACTGATTCGCTGAGTGTTTCTGCATTTTCATGTATCTGGTTTACAAGTTTGTGGTTTAGAGTTATTCTTGCTTGGTCTCTAATTCCTAAAAGAGAAGTATAGGTTTTTTTTTTTTTTTTTTTTTTAAAGAATCCTACTTGCCTAAGGTTGCATTCACATGTCAGCGTATTGATCGCGGGCAGAATCACCGCGATTCCGCCCGCGATCCGGAAATCATTGCAAATCGCGGGACGCCTGTGCGTTGCCTGTGATTTGCAATAGCACCCCAAACGCAGTGCGATGTTGCCACGATTTCCGCCTGCCGAATCGCGGTAACATCGCGCAAAATAATCGCGGGACGAATTACGCTCCAAGGAAGTACAAGATCTTCTTTGGAGCGTAATGCGTCCCGCAATTTTTTTTTTTGTGCAATGTTACCGCGATTCGGCAGGCGGAAATCGTGGGAACATCGCACTGCGTTTGGGGTGCTATTGCAAATCACAGGCAACGCACATGCGTCTCGCGATTTGCAATGATTTACGGATCGCGGGCGGAATCGCGGGAATTCTGCCCGCGATCAATACGCTGACATGTGAATGCAGCCTAAGTGGATGCTGCTTCTGTCACTCGCCGGCTCGAAGTCTGAGAACTTACCAATCAAACACCGTTGATCACTCTGTGCTCTGCCCCCTTCTCGCTTACTGGAGCGCTGGGCTGTGGAGGGGGTGGGAGTGGCTGGCTCAGGCTCTCAGGATAATGCACCATGTCACAAAGCTCATATCCTCTCACCACTGGTTTCTTGAACCTAACAATGGGGTCACTGTACTCCAATGGCCTCCACAGTTACCACATCTCATCCAATAGAGCACCTTTGGGATGTGGTGGAATAGGATATTTGCATCATGGATGTGCAGCCGACAAATCTGCAGCAACTGCGTGATGCTATGTCAGTACGGAGCAAAAACTCTGAGGAATGTTTCCAACACCTTGTTGAATCTATGCCAGGAAGAATGAAGGCCGTTCTGAAGGCAACAGGGGGGCCTGACCGGTACTGGCAAGGTCTACCTAATAAAGTGGCCTGTGTGTGTATGTATGTATGTGTGTGTGTGTGTGTGTGTGTATGTATGTATGTATGTATGTATGTATATGTGTGTATATGTGTGTGTGTATATATATATATATATATATATATATATATATTAGTATCTCACAAAAGTGAGTACACCCCTCATATTTTTGTAAATATTTTATTCTATCTTTTCATGTGACAACACTGAAGAAATGACACTTTGCTACAATGTAAAGTAGTGAGTGTACAGCTTGTATAACAGTGTAAATATGCTGTCCCCTCCAAATAACTCAACACACAGCCATTAATGTCTAAACCGCTGGCATCAAAAGTGAGTACACCCCTAAGTGAAAATGTCAAAACTACGCCTAATTAGCAATTTTCCCTCCCCGGTGTCATGTGACTCGTTAGTGTTACAAGGTCTCAGGTGTGAATGGGGAGCAGGTGTGTTAAATTTGGTGTTATCGATCTCACTCATACTGGTCACTGGAAGTTCAACATGGCACCTCATGGCAATGAATTCTCTGAGGATCTGAAAAAAAGAATTGTTGCTCTACATAAAAATGGCCTAGGCTATAAGAAGATTGCCAAGACCCCGAAACTGACCTGCAGCACGGTGACCAAGACCATACAGCGGTTTGACAGGACAGGTTCCACTCAGAACAGGCCTCGCCATGGTCGACCAAAGAAGTTGAGTGCACGTGCTCAGCTTCATATTCAGAGGATGTCTTTGGGAAATAGACGTAGGAGTGCTGCCAGCATTGCTGCAGAGGTTGAAGGGGTGTGGGGTCAGCCTGTCAGTGCTCAGACCATGCGCTGCACACTGCATCAAATTGGTCTGCATGGCTGTCGTCCCATAAGGAAGCCTCTTCTAAAGATGATGCACAAGAAAGCCTGCAAACAGTTTGCTGAAGACAAGCAGACTAAGGACATGGATTACTGGAACCATGTCCTGTGGTCTGATGAGACCAAGATGAACTTATTTGGTTCAGATAGTGTCAAGCGTGTGTGGCGGCAACCAGGTGAGGAGTACAAAGACAGGGTTGTCTTGCCTACAGTCAAGCATGGTGGCGGGAGTTTCATCGTCTGGGGCTGCATGAGTGCTGCCGGCACTGGGGAGTTACAGTTCATTGAGGGAACCATGAATGCCAACATGTACTGTGACATACTGAAGCAGAGCATGATCCCCTCCCTACGGAGACTGCAGGGCAGGATTCCAACATAACGACCCCAAACACACCTCCAAGATGACCACTGCCTTGCTAAAGATGCTGAGGGTAAAGGTGATGGACTGGCCAAGCATGTCTCCAGACCTAAACCCTATTGAGCATCTGTGGGGCATCCTCAAACGGAAGGTGGAGGAGCGCAAGGTCTCTAACATCCACCAGCTCTGTGATGTCGTCATGGAGGAGGGGAAGAGGACTCCAGTGGCAACCTGTGAAGCTCTGGTGAACTCCATGCCCAAGAGGGTTAAGGCAGCGCTGGAAAATAATGGTGGCCACACAAAATATTGACACTTTGGGCCCAATTTGGACATTTTCACTTAGTGGTGTACTCACTTTTGTTGCCAATGGTTTAGACATTAATGGCTGTGTGTTGAGTTATTTTGAGGGGACAGCAAATTTACACTGTTATACAAGCTGTACACTCACTACTAGCGCTATCTCTATCTATCTATCTATCTATCTATCTATCTATCTATCTATCTATCTATCTATCTATCTATCTATCTATCTATCTATCTATCTATCTATCTATCTATCTATCTATCTATCTATCTATCTATCTATTATAATATAATTGTATTTATTTTTTTGTCCTTTGTGCCCACTCACTAGTGTATAAATATAGCATGTTGGGGATATGGAAGTCAGAACTTCCTCATGAACAGGTTGATAGCTCAATATCTGCCCACCAAACTTTTTTGTCTTTTTTTTGTTTTTTTTATAAATAGAATGGAGAAGTATTAGAACCTCCTTTTTATAGTTTTTTTATTGCTGTCTGTCCCCTGATTGGTGGGATTTCCCTTCTTTTTTTTTTTTTTTGTTGCTGAAAAAAGATTTTAAGTAGAAATAGCAGTAATAATAATAAAAAAAAAAATCCACAAAACTCTGACCTAATTTTATACTGCTTCTCATTTTCCAAAAAAGCGTGATTATAACTGTTTGCATGCATCCCCATTGAAAAGGGGAAAAGAGCAGAAGTGTCCCCAGTAGAGAATTTTTATTAGTACTTCTTGGTACAGTGATCATCTTCCTTTTTATTTTTCTTCATTGTAAAGCAACAGGCATCAGAAACCGGATTCGCCTTTCTCAAGGATCATAGTCAAAGAATACTCCCACTTCCTGCTATAGGACTTCAGTTCTTTTTCTGCCTAGTCAGGAGTAAGGACCTAGGTCCTTGCTGGGATCTCTGGTCCTAGCATTTTTTCCTTTTTAAACAAAATGTTTTCCTTTTTTTTTTTTTTTTTATTTTTTTTTTCTGAGCTGTATTTAAGCCTGTTCCAGTGAGAACTACAATCAACCTGTGGGCAACGCACTGGATATCCTAGATCCTGGCGTTCTTCCCATTTCCCGGCTGGACCCGGTTGGCCGGCGAGTTAAATGTCTCTCGAGGATGCATAGCCCTGGTCAAGACCCTGTTCACGACCTAAGTCACTGCGTACCTCTGGCCCGCAGCACCCCCATTCCAAGATGGTGCGGTGGTCTGCCTGGAGTGGTGCCCGCCCGGTTCCAAGGTGTGGTAAGTAGTGTTCCCCCCCTCTGGTGACTTCTCGGGGTGGTCGTGGGCCCCTCCCCGGGTTGGTAGGTCCCCATGTGTTGGGTGTCAACTGGTGATGGGGGGGGAGAGGGCGTGTCGCCAGCTGCTAAGTTCCCAAATTTCCGGAAGAATGGTCCTGGTTGGGGTCCCTGCCAGGGCCCCCCTTTGCTGGCTAAATGTACCTGGGGGTCCCGGGAGTCACGTGAGCACCGCCTTTTTGCCGTGGATGACTGCCCTCGGTATCGGTGGCCATGTTTGTGTAGCTCGGGGGCCTTGTTTTGGTAATTTCCCATTGTTTTTTAATGCGGCAGCCATTTTATTGTAGCATGTGGAGCGGTGAATAGGTGGTGGGCCTCTGTCAGTGCCTGTGTTTCCTCTTGCTGTCTGATCGCCCCATGGCATTCAACTTGCCACTCTGTGGCCCTCCTGAGTCAGTGGTGGAGAGTTCCCTGTGGGTGTACAAAGCTCTCTCTTTCTACTATAGCAGTGTGTTTGATGCGCTGGGATCTGTGGTGCCACTGGTGCAGCGGTGGGGGAATTGTCACAGCGCTTTATTTAAATTTTTTTTTTTTCTACATTACCTGGCAGTTCCCAGGTTAACCATGTAGTCCCTGGAGCACGTGTCACCACCTGGCCCACTCTCAGAAGCTGCGGGACCCTCTGAGTCTCAGTCCGCATTGGCGGCCATGACGGCGGTACTGCAGTCCCTGGTGTCCAAAGTTGATATGGCCCTTCAAAATAGGCCTAGCAAATAGCATCCCCTGCCTTCACCTGCATCCTCTGTCTCCTCAGATTCTGAGGACGATTTGGCTGCCGCGAACGCAAGTCGCCCTACTAGGTCTGCGTCCACGCACCCAGAGTGCTCTGATAGGGAGGATGATTCCTCTTCCACTACGGCTGTGCATGAAAAGGCGCTAGTGGATGCATTGGTTGTATCGGTGCTGGAAACTTTAAAATTGGAGGACACAGCCAATGCTGTGTCCTTGTCTATTGGAGTTTCTCCAAAGAGGTGTAGATCCGCATTTGGCCCTAGGCACCATCAAGGGCCAGATTTCCGCCTTGGCTATATTCTTCCAATGCTAGTTGGCCACAAATGCTTTGGTTCACACTTAGTTTCGGAGTGTATGCCACCTGGCTCCCGTGGGAAGATCTCTGTTGCCTCCGTGGGACCTTAATCTGGTACTGTTCTTTAAAAACTGCCTTTTGAAAATATTGTGAACTTCGCCTGTTTACTTTAACATAGAAGGTGGCCTTCTTGGTGGCTATTGCTTCTGCACGCAGGGTGTCGGCGTTGGCTGCGTTGTCCTGTCGGTCACCTTATCTGGTGGTTCACAGGGACAAAGTGGTGCTACTTCCCTGCCAGTCGTTCCTTCCTCAGGTCGTTTCTAATTTCCACTTGAGTGAACATTGTGTTGCCTTCCTTATGTCCTAAGCATCCTAAAGAGATTGCCTTCCATTCCTTGGATGTGGTTCGGGCAATCAGGGTGTACCTGGCTGCGACTGAGCTGTTTCATAAATCGGATTCCTTGTTTGTCCTTACCGATGGTTCTCGTAAGGGGCAGGCCGCATCTGCTGCGACCCTTTCCAGGTGGATCAGGCAGACGGTGGTGCAGGCCTATTCCATTAAGGCTCAGGTTCCTCCTTTCCCAGTTAAGGCTCATTCTACGAGCGCGCTTAGTACCTCCTGGGCCTTCCGTCATCAGGCGTCGGTGGTCCAGGTTTGCAAGTCGGCCACTTGGTCGTCTGTGCACACCTTCCCCAAATTTTACAAGGTGGATGTATTTGCATCTGTGGTTCTGCTTTTGGCCTCAAGGTTTTGCAGGCTGCTGTTGGAGAGGCTTGGGGTGTAATTTTTTTTGTCAGGAGAGCTCCATTTGTTCCTGGTTGTGCTCCTGTTGACTGGTTGGCTACGTTTTAGGCCTTTTGGGAAGTATGTTTATTGATGTCTTTTTTTTTTTTTTTTTCCCCACCCCTCATGTTGACTCTACTTTGGGATGTCCCAAGGGTCAAAGAAGATCAGGAACTGTGTCTGTCAATTAACAAAAGTTAAAATTGGATTTTTGTCTTACCGTAAAATCTTTTTTTTTTTTCTGATGTTTATTGACGGACATAGCACCCACCCCTCTGTTGAGTTGGGTTATGTATTCTTCTGACACTGCTTGTCACAAAACTGAAGTCCTACAGCAGGAAGTGGGCGTAAACCCCCTAGGACTGCCCTATAGGCGTAGTCAATTCTTTTACGCCTAGTGTCCTACTCCTGTAGGGGGCAGCATAACCCAAGGATCAAAGAAGATATGGAGCGGTGTCCGTCAATGAACATCAGAGAAAAGGATTTTACGGTAAGGCAAAAATCCCAGTTTTTACACATTGCTATTTGCTTTATTGAATAGAATGAGTACCACGAGTTGGAAAAATAAAAGACCATTTTATGTTTTTATGGTTCCAAAGCCACACAGCGTCTCCCAAAATGATCCAGAGTGTCAGTGACCTTGAGTGAGGTCAGATTTGAATTGTTGGATTCACGATGCAACATTTTCATGTATTTATTCAGATTGTGGCTGTTGTGGGCAGAGGATGTCATTGCAATTGTTTCAGGTCACCTTGCTGTGTAGGATACATTTTCCTTCAAGCTCTGATGCCACCGCTGGTACGTGAACCGTGAATGTGGTTGTCTCGGAATCTACATGTCACGATCTGCCAGCATCCACTTTTATTGTTCGTTTTCTCAAGGATAAGCCATGCGTGCCACTGCACCTGCACAAAGGGCACGTTACGATGTTACAATGCTCACATGTGGTTTAAAGCTGTTAATTCCTGTTTCGTTCTTTTATCTCTTACCAGAATACACTTGCAGATGATCTTTTTTTTTCAAAGACTTTCATTCCAGTAAAACGAGACACATTGCTGGTCTTTTTTTTTCTCATATTTTCTTGATCTCTGGGGGTGCATCATTCTAGGAGAAGGTGATGGGCAGTAAAGCAAGCAGAGCATTACGTGTCAGAGCTTTCATTTTGTGTCAGTAACGCTCGTACTTACCATCACAGGAGAAAGTTAGTTTGTTATTCACACTTTTTTTTTTTTTTTTGAGGTTTAAAGTGACTTTAACGTTTTGCAAAATAATGGGATTTGGCTCATTAAGTGTTTTTAGAGCTGCAAGCTTTAAGCAGAAAATTGCTCCGGGACCTAAAAAATGTCCAGTGTGCATGAGGCCAAAGTGTGTGCGTGCGTGCGTGCGTGCGTGCGCCCGTGTGTATGTGTATGTGTATATGTATGTATGTATGTGTGTATGTGTATATATATATATATATATACAGTGGGTACGGAAAGTATTCAGACCCCCTTAAATCTTTCACTCTTTGTTATATTGCAGCCATTTGCTAAAATCATTTAGGTTCATTCTTCTTCCTCATGAATGTACACATAGCACCCCATACTGACAGAAAAACACAGAATTGTTGACATTGTTGCAGATTTATTAAAAAAGAAAAACTGAAATATCACATGGTCCTAAGTATTCAGACCCTTTGCTCAGTATTTAGTAGAAGCCCCCTTTTGATCTAATACAGCCAGGAGTCTTTTTGGGAAAGATGCAACAAGTCTTTCACACCTGGATTTGGGGATCCTCTGCCATTCCTCCTTGCAGATCCTCTCCAGTTCTGTCAGGTTGGATGGTAAACGTTGGTGGACAGCCATTTTTAGGTCTCTCCAGAGATGCTCAATTGGGTTTAAGTCAGGGCTCTGGCTGGGCCATTCAAGAACAGTCACGGAGTTGTTGTGAAGCCACTCCTTCGTTATTTTAGCTGTGTGCTTAGGGTCATTGTCTTGTTGGAAGGTAAACCTTCGGCCCAGTCTCAGGTCCAGAGCACTCTGGAGAAGGTTTTTGTCCAGGATATCCCTGTACTTGGCCGCATTCATCTTTCCCTCGATTGCAACCAGTCGTCCTGTCCCTGCAGCTGAAAAACACCCCCACAGCATGATGCTGCCACCACCATGCTTCACCGTTGGGACTGTATTGGACAGGTGATGAGCAGTGCCTGGTTTTCTCCACACATACCGCTTAGAATTAAGGCCAAAAAGTTCTATTTTGGTCTCATCAGACCAGAGAATCTTATTTCTCACCATCTTGGAGTCCTTCAGGTGTTTTTTAGCAAACTCCATGCAGGCTTTCATGTGTCTTACACTGAGGAGAGGCTTCCGTCAGGCCACTCTACCATAAAGCCCCGACTGGTGGAGGGCTGCAGTGATGGTTGAATTTCTACAACTTTCTCCCATCTCCTGACTGCATCTCTGGAGCTCAGCCACAGTGATCTTTGGGTTCTTCTTTACCTCTCTCACCAAGGCTCTTCTCCCCCGATAGCTCAGTTTGGCCGGACGGCCAGCTCTAGGAAGGGTTCTGGTCGTCCCAAACGTCTTCCATTTGAGGATTATGGAGGCCACTGTGCTCTTAGGAACCTTAAGTGCAGCAGAAATCTTTTTGTAACCTTGGCCAGATCTGTGCCATGCCACAATTCTGTCTCTGAGCTCTTCAGGCAGTTCCTTTTGACCTCATGATTCTCATTTGCTCTGACATGCATTGTGATCTGGAAGCTCTTATATAGACAGGTGTGTGGCTTTCCTAATCAAGTCCAATCTGTATAATCAAACACAGCTGGACTCAAATGAAGGTGTAGAACCATCTCAAGGATGATCAGAAGAAATGGAAAGCACCTGAGTTAAATATATGAGTGTCACAGCAAAGGGTCTGAATACTTAGGACCATGTGATATTTCAATTTTTCTTTTTTAATAAATCTGCAACAATGTCAACAATTCTGTGTTTTTCTGTCAGTATGGGGTGCTATGTGTACATTCATGAGGAAGAAGAATGAACCTAAATGATTTTAGCAAATGGCTGCAATATAACAAAGAGTGAAAAATTTAAGGGGGTCTGAATACTTTCCGTACCCACTGTATATATATATATATATATATATATATATATATATATCTCTTTGTGGCATAGATTCAAGAAGAGGTTGGAAACATTCCTTAGAGATTTTTGGTCTATAGTGACATGATAGCATCACACAGTTGCTGCAGATTTGTCGACTGCACATCTATGATGCAAATTTCCCTCTCTATCACATCCCAAAGAAGCTCTACTGGATGAGATGTGGTGAGTGTGGAGACCATTGGAGTACAGTGACCTCATTGTCATTTCGAAGAAACCAGTGGTGAGATGATTGGATCTTTGTGACATGGTGCATTATCCTCCTAGAAGGAGCCATCAGAAGATGAGTAAACTGTAGTCATGAAGGGATGGACATGGTCAGCAACAATACTCAGGTAGGCCGTGGCATTTAAACGATGCTCAATTGGTACTAAGGGCCCCAAAGTGTGCCAAGAAAATATCCCCCACACCATTACACCACCACCAGCCTGAACCGTTGATAAATGGCAGGATAGATCCATGCTTTCATGTTGTTTACAGCAAATTAGTCTGTCAAAGTATTAAGCTAGGTATTAAATGAAAAATGGAGACATTTGTGGCCCTGCAAAAATATTCTTAGTTTTTAGCGTAAGTGATTTTAAGTTTTTATCCTCTGACACGGGAGTTCTTACGCCCCCAAATAGTCTTTAGCTATACTTAACCTTAACAGTCGTAACTTTCTGCCTTCCTACTGTGTCATTGTTACTCAAATCTTTTTAGAAACAAGGTTAACAAATACCAGACGCTGGAAACAGGACATGACCCCTTCTATCTCAGAAGTAATCAATTTAGTTCATTCACATCTGACTTTTAAAAAAAACGTTGGCCTACTACATCATTAAAAATGTTTGGTTTAATAAAATTTGTAAAACCTGCACCACTTGGTATAAGAATACACCATGTAAACTTCTGGCCTCCTAAACATGTCCCCATTGGCTACAGAGTCCCAGGGTTTGACAGCTCTCTCCTGGTGTTGGCTCCCCTGGGGCCCGTCTGGATTCCTGCACCGCATCCAGCAGTAGCCTTAACATACAGCGGCTTCAGCGTGTATTCAACTCCTCCTTTGTCCCACTTTGAGCTGGTACATGCCTTCCACTCTTCCTCAACCCACCCATTACAACCCAAAAAGCTGTAATTAGACAGTTGAAATGTAAAAAGAGTCATTGTTTTGGTTTAACCGAAGGAAGAACTTTGGACTTGAGGCATACATGTACATATGTATGAAGGCTTTATCAAAGGAAAAGCACAGAGGTTGCCCAGTTTGTAAATTTTACTTTGAAAAATAAACTAAAGCTGGAATCCAACTTGTTTTTTAGGCCTGCAGGAAACTCCAGCATTTTCACAAAGCCTACATTGTCACATACCTCATCGCTTCCCATTGACCGAAAATTCCCATGATTGGTAGACTAATGCTGGCCTTACACCCGTAGAATTTCATTCGAACTTTCAGACGAGAAAGTTTTTAAAAATCATTTAATGGTGTCTTCATGGACTCGACTAATTTTGAAAGAATTTTATTTTGAGTATCATGCCAATTTCAAAATTGGAAACAGGGTGGGGCATGTGTCGGGACTTTAAGGGTACCGTCTTGAGACCAATATTTATAGTATCACACTGGTACAAAAATTATCTTAAAAAATATTTCTTTAATATACACAAATGTCATAACAAAATAAATACAAGGACAAGGGGACACTTCATACAAAGATCATTGACTTAAGCATATCCTCATCTCTCAAAGATGGAGTCACCGGGAAGTACCGCTGGGCCAGATAAATCCGGTACCAATCTGGTAATTCACTAGGTGTACCACAACCCACTACCCTACATGTTTCGCGGACATGTAGGGTAGTGGGTTGTGGTACACCTAGTGAATAACTGAATTGGTACCGGATTTATCTGGCCCAGCGGTACTTCCCGGTGACTCCATCTTTGAGAGATGAGGATATGCTTAAGTCAATGATCTTTGTATGAAGTGTCCCCTTGTCCTTGTATTTATTTTGTTATGACATTTGTGTATATTAAAGAAATATTTTTTAAGATAATTTTTGTACCAGTGTGATACTATAAATATTGGTCTCAAGACGGTACCCTTAGGTCCCGTTCACACTGGGGCGATCCAACTTCCCGGGGCGACCTCCCAGGTTGCGGCACGCTGCTCGCACCGTGACCGCGGAGCGGCCGGCACGGACTTCATAACATTGAAGTCAATGCAGGTCGCTCCAGGTCGCCCCAAAGAAACTCCGGACCCTTTTTCTAAGTCGGAGCGACTTGTGTCGCTCCTATTAGAACGGGTCCACAGCTTCTCTATGCCAGGCGACCAGGTCGCCTGACAGGTCGCCCCAGTGTGAACGGGGTCTCAAAGTCCCGACACATGCCCCACCCTGTTTCTAATTTTGTTCTTGATAAAATTGGGATGTGGTACCTTCAATCACTAAATATTCAGTTTTGTGAGCTTCTTTGATTTGATATCAAGCCAATTTCATTGATTCGCATTGGCCAAGAACTACCATTCTTGGTAGACTAATGCTGGCCTTATACCTGTTGAATTTAATTTGCATATTCGCACGAGAAAGTATTAAAATTATCTGATGTCTTCATGGACTCAACTAATTTTGAAAGACTTTTATTTTGAGTACCATATGAATATCTCAATTTTGGTAGAATGAATGTTCTACTTCTGGATCAACTTTAACAACTGCATGCTCCTACTAGTTTGACTAGTTACAATCTTTCTTGGCCTGGAGTGAATCTAGTTGTTAGAAATTAGTTGGTTTCCATTAGACTCAACAAAAAGTTTCCATCCTTTTCCTTCAATTTTGTTGAAACCAATTCTTGAATCGTCCATTTTAACTCCTGCATTCTGAAGTTGTGAAAACCAATTTCTAACAAAATTCTTAATGTATAAGTCCAGCTTAAGTAAAGTTCAAAACTTGAAAATCTGGGACGCTCAGTCATCACAGAAGCAGTTTGCACAGCAGGGGACAGCGGCTGCATCAGTCATAACATTGTTACACACCAGACAAGTCTGTGTGTCTTCTTTGTTCTATCTCTTCAGGAGATGACGGCTCTATTGGAAGAAACTGAGGTTTCTTCTTTCTCTTTTATAGCATATACCTCACTTTAATATAGGAGAAACAGGTGATGAAGAATGTTGGCTTAAGGCCCGTACATACGTACCGATCGTCGGCATACAAACGTCGGTGGACGAAGGATCTGCCGATTGTACGCGTGTTAGTATGGTGCCTCCGACAGATGTCTGCGCACAATCCGCGGACAAAAGTCTTTCTTGCAAACATGAAAATTTTTGTATGCCGACACCAGAACGGACGATTGTTCGCCTGTCAGTACACAATTCGGCCGACAGACCGCAGATTTGCAAGACTGGGCATGCTCAGAAAATAGAAAACACAGGGAAAGTTAACCATTACATGACATCACTTCTGCAGTCGGCGGACAAAATTCTTGTGCTGTCCTTGTGCTGTCTTTGCACTTTTCAGCAGACACCGACATCCCGGGGAGAAAAGAGGAACATTTGTATGCCGACCATCGGTACGTGTGTACGGGGCTTTACTGAACCTCCTACCTCCTTGCCCTACATGGTGATTTGGGCACTTACACAATAATGATGGGCATGACTTATCTTCCAGTGTTTGTAAGCATGGCTCCGGTCATATTGGGATCATTAATCTTTTTTTTAGAAGGTTTGTGGGATCCCAGTGATTTCATTGTTTGAGACTGTGAAGGACGAAACCCATTTGGTATACATGAAATGTGAATATAACTATTCTCTAAAAAGTTTTGAATATCCCTGCGATGTGTGTTCTTTCCCATTTTTATGTATTTTTTTCTGTATTTGAACTGCATCATATTATCGTTCAGTAGTATGCTGACTGAAGGATTAGGGAGACTATAACTTTTTTACTATCTAATTTTGGTTTCTTCCTCTGTCTTCCCCCTCCGGTTTAGTGGGGTGGTTAAAATGTATTCATTGCTAACCCAACCAGCAGTGGAAATCTGGTGGGGGAAATAAGATTCTACTAGTAAAAACCTGCATCTGGGGGAGCGGATGGAGTGGAGGCAAGTCCATTTAATCGGTGAAGATCCACTTTGAAGCTGTTGGACCTGCCCAAGCTCTCCCCTGCTGTACTACAGAAAAATGCAATCTTATGTTATGGAAAGGGGGATGTGTGATCTAGCAGATAGGAATTGCCACCGCTGTTTAAGACTTTAAAGCTGCAGTTAGTAGAGGATGTTAGAAGCTCACTGGATTTTTGCCAGGATAATAAATTATTTTTCATTGCAGTGATGTGCTGAATGTTTAATTTTTTTTTTTGCCCAAACATATACTTTAAAATTGGACTGCTTCCAGTTCATGCATCCATTGCTTGCCACTCTGCATTACTGAATAGGTGTTCTTTTTGAAGCAAGTGTTAGCATGTCTAGCCGCCATTCATGTGTATTCTCTGCGGTAACATGGCTTATAAGTATAATATTCCGACGTAATGGTTGACTGGTCTTGGCAAGACTTGTATTGGCAGGGAGAGATGCATTTGCTTTTGTCATCAGCACTCCTCCTTATGCGTGTGTATAGAGGCAACTGTCAGGGCCAAATTATCTCCGTATACTTTGTGTTGTATGGCTGTACAATAAATATTGATGAAACGTCTACTGCTTACATGTGACCGCCATTTTTTAATGATTTTTTGTCAGAAGTGCAGGGATGGAGCACACAGTTGTGACATTGAACAGTGTAGATGAACATTTAGAATTTTGTCCTGACTTTTAAACTGCTGGTTTAGTCAGACAGGTAAATGTACAAGTTCAGCAAAATGTGGCAGCAGTTTTATAATAACCTTTGTAAATTATCGGACATTCGTTATGATTCACTAACAACGAATGTCCGATAACATGGTGATGGATGGTTTACATATATTTTGGACGATGGCCGCATATTTCAATGCTCTGTATTACAGGTGCTGTGCCACTGCCTCACCTTTTGCCTGTATTAATAAACCTCTTTAGGCCTGTTGTCCTGGTTCTACCAAGTAGTTTAGCTATCTGGAACAAGAGGGTCTGTATCAAGTTGGTAACTAACCTAGCCATTACGGAAGAATAAGAATGGGAGCTTCCACCTTTAAAAATAAGACGGTGATGACCACTTCTGCGCTTCCTCCCCTGGATCCTTGCGCTTCCTCCCCTGGATCCTTGCGCTTCCTCCCCTGGATCCTTGCGCTTCCTCCCCTGGATCCTTGCGCTTCCTCCCCTGGATCCTTGCGCTTCCTCCCCTGGATCCTTGCGCTTCCTCCCCTGGATCCTTGCGCTTCCTCCCCTGGATCCTTGCGCTTCCTCCCCTGGATCCTTGCGCTTCCTCCCCCGTCGTTGGTTTCGGTGGGAGGAATAGTTCCCCGTTCTTGGTGTTGGTGGGAGGAATAGTGCCCCCTCCTTGGTGTTGGTGGGAGGAATAGTGCCTTGTCCTTGGTGTCGGTGGGAGGAATAGTGCCCCGTCCTTGGTGTCGGTGGGAGGAATAGTGCCCCGTCCTTGGTGTCGGTGGGAGGAATAGTGCCCCGTCCTTGGTGTCGGTGGGAGGAATAGTGCCCCCTCCTTGGTGTCGGTGGGAGGAATAGTGCCCCCTCCTTGGTGTCGGTGGGAGGAATAGTGCCCCCTCCTTGGTGTCGGTGGGAGGAATAGTGCCCCCTCCTTGGTGTCGGTGGGAGGAATAGTGCCCCGTCCTTGGTGTCGGTGGGAGGAATAGTGCCCCGTCCTTGGTGTCGGTGGGAGGAATAGTGCCCCGTCCTTGGTGTCGGTGGGAGGAATAGTGCCCCCTCCTTGGTGTCGGTGGGAGGAATAGTGCCCCCTCCTTGATGTCGGTGAGAGGAATAGTGCCCCCTCCTTGGTGTCGGTGGGAGGAATAGTGCCCCTTCCTTGGTGTCGGTGGGAGGAATAGTGCCCCGTCTTTGGTGTCGGTGGGAGGAATAGTGCCCCGTCTTTGGTGTCGGTGGGAGGAATAGTGCCCCTTCCTTGGTGTCGGTGGGAGGAATTAGTGTCCCTTCCTTGGTGTCGGTGGGAGGAATTAGTGTCCCTTCCTTGGTGTCGGTGGGAGGAATAGTGCCCCGTCTTTGGTGTCGGTGGGAGGAATAGTGCCCCGTCCTTGGTGTCGGTGGGAGGAATAGTGCCCCGTCCTTGGTGTCGGTGGGAGGAATAGTGCCCCGTCCTTGGTGTCGGTGGGAGGAATAGTGCCCCGTCCTTGGTGTCGGTGGGAGGAATAGTGCCCCGTCCTTGGTGTCGGTGGGAGGAATAGTGCCCCGTCGTTTGTGTCGGTGGGAGAAACTGCTGGATAAAAGCAAGCAAAGGGGCACATCCTTCTCCTGGGCTATAGTTTGGAGACCACTGCCCTAAACCCTTTAACAGTATAGGTAAAATGAGGGTTGTTCAAGCACAAGGGAAAAGGAAATGAAGGGGTATGAGTAAGCACTCCCAATAGATCGTATGTATTAAATGCAGCCAAAGTTTGTACACCAAAATACTAATGAAATATTGTCTCTGGTCACATTCCTCGGTGAAGGCCTGTTGTCTGATGTAAGCGCTCTGGATTTAGTCTTGTGTGGTCAGTGGCATCTAGGAACAGTAAAGGGGGAACATTTGTCAAGACCTTGACACCTATGACAGCAAGAATTTGGAATTTGGACAGTTGCCGAAGCTCAACAGCTTGCTTCACATAAAATAATTACCATTTCTAACTACAAAGCAAGCCCTCGCGTTTGGCTCCACTTGTGCGATGTAAACAAAGATCATGATTTGGTTTATAAAATGAATGTTCTCCAACTGACATTAAAGTATTTAAGAGAAGGTGCCACTGATAGTCAAGTACCAGGCAACCTCAATCTGCTACAGGCCAATCATCTGAAAAGGGAACTTTCAGTAGTTCTAAAGCTTTGATAGAAAAGGACCTCTAAACAAAAGAACATTTTTGCTATATTGTATTTATTACAGGTACTTGTATAGCGCTTTTACATGTATATTGTACAATCACATCAATATCTGCCCTGTAGCAGCTTACAATCTAAAAGGACCCTAGCTTGCATTTATATACTATATTACCAAAAGGATTGGGACGCCTGCCTTTGCACACACATGAACTTTAATGCCATCCCAGTCTTAGTCCATAGGGTTAAATATTGAGTTGGCCCACCCTTTGCAGCTATAACAGCTTCATCTCTTCTGGGAAGGCTGTCCGCAAGGTTTAGGAGTGTGTCTACGCATTGTAGCTTTACCACTATAGTGCAGGCAGGTTGTGCAGAATTATGTGTGTGACTCTTTATTTCCGGGTAGGCGGCACGATGGCTGTGATTAGTCACAGGACAAGCCAATTAGCAGGTGCCGGCCAATGGATGACCGCCGGCACCCGCTGATCGGCAAGGAGGAAGACAGATCAGAGCTCTGCCTTTGTAAATAATACAGAGCTCTGTCCTGTCAGCAGGGATGTGTCCGTTTTTGTTTCCCTGCAAAGCAGGGTATAAAAACCAGCACATCCCTTAGTAAAAGCAGCACACACATACACTGTTTAGGCACACAGTTAGCCCTTTGATCACTTTGCAACACTGTACCCAAATAAAATTGATGTCCTTTTTTCCCCACAAATGGAGCTTTTCTTTTGGTGGTATTTGATCACCTCTGCAATTTTTTTTTTTTTTTTTTTTTTTGCGCTGTAAACAAAAAAGAGCAATTCTGAAAAAAAAAACCAATATTTTTCACTTTCTGCTATATAACATTCAAAAAAAAAAAAATTAAAAATATAACATTTTTCATCCTTTTAGGCCAATTTGTATTCTGCTACATATTTTTGGTAAAATAAAATGATATAAGCTAAAATTTAAAACATCTACAAACTAGGGGAAAGATTTATAATTTTATATTTATTTGTTATTTTTTTATTAGTAATGGCAGCGATCTGCGATTTTTAGCGGGACTGTGACATTGCGGCTGACAGATCGGACCCCTGACTGACATTTTTGACACTTTTGGGGGAACCAGTGACATTACTACAGTAATCAGTGCTAAAAATATGCACTTTTACTGTAATAATGACGCTGGCAGGGAAGGGGTTAACCCAGTGGGTGATCAAAGGGTTAAGTGTGAGCCTAGAGGAGTGTTTTCTAACTGTATGGGGGGAGGGGCATGTGAAAGGAACACAGAGACCTGTGATCCTACATAGAAGGATCACAGGCGCTCTGTGATCATTTCAGGGAGAACAAATGATCAGCTGTGTTTACAATAGCAAACAGTCCTTCTCTCTCAGCGGGGAGCGATCGCAGGTGCCTGCCAGCAATCGCGGCCACCGGCCATGTGGATCGGCATCCCCGCTGCCTAGTGAGGGCAGTCGTTTGCCCCTATGAGCTCTCCCACGAACTGACGTATCCATACTTCGGTTCGCGCAGCCGAGCCAGCCTGCTGCAGTATATCTGCGGCGGGCGGTCAGCAGGTGGTTAGTGTCACTGGTTCCCACAAAGTGTCAGTTATGCCTTTTTTCCACTGAGCGGTAGGGTTCGGAATGGTGCACCTTGATCAGGCTTTCGTTTACACCGCCAACCGTACCCTTACATGATAGGTGTGGTGTAGCCGGAAAGTAGTGAGTGACGTCACTTGATAGGCATGGTGAACCAACGGTCAACCAATCAACGTTCTGCAGAGTGTAGCTCCACCCTGTTGTTACGGTACGATTGTGCTTGGTACCCCAACGAAAGGGTCCCAAAAAAGTGGTACGGTTCGTAATTCGGGTACCATTCACAACTTTTGACAATGGAAATGGCAAAAATTGCGTACCGTACCGAACCTTACCGCTCAGTGGAAACGAGATAGTGTCAGATTGCCGCCATACTATCACAGCCCTGCTATAAGTCGCTAATCGCCGCCGTTACTAGTATAAAAAATAAATAAAAAATTTCCAGTGTGTGTGTAATATTATTATTATTATTATTATTATTATATAGGATTTATATAGCGCCGACAGTTTATGCAGCGCTTTACAACTTGAGGGTAGACAATACAAACCCAATTCACTTTAATACAGTAGGAATCAGAGGGCCTCGCTCGTTAGAGCTCACAATCTCTCTCTCTCTCTCTCTCTATATCTATATATATATATATATATATATGTTTGAAGGCACTATAACGTTTGCGTAAACCAATCAATTTACACTTATTGGGATTGAAATATGTTTCAGAATACATATTGGCCTAAATTTATAGAGAAATTTTTGATTTTTTTTTTTTTTCTTTTATTTTTATGTGCATTTTTTTTTTTTGTTTATTGTGCAAAAAATAAAAAATCCAGTGGTGATTTATTGCCACCAAAAGAAGGCTCTATTTGTGGGAATAAAAATGATAGACATTTCCTTTCGAGTACAGCGTTGCATGACTGCGCAATTGTCAGTTAAAATAACGCAGGGGCAAAAAGGATAAAAATGGCCTGGTCATGAAGGGGGGGGGGGGTAAATCTTCTGAAGGACAAGTGGTTAATAAATTGGTTGGATTGCTATCAAATAAACGCTGTCCATAATTGCCATTCCTGTGAAGGACTGGGACCCTATCTGAAGATGGGATATAAAATATTCAGTGTTGGTGTTCCTTGGAGAACAGAACTGAAATTCTCTGTCTAGAAGGTAAAATACCACAGATTTTAATAGCTGTAAAATATCACGGACAAGGCTGTGCTTTTTTTTCGTGGTGTAGTAGCGGTTTTCCCTTGTGAGACCCTGGTTATGAGAATTACCACTTTCTGAAAGAAGGAGCGACTTGTAAAACACTTCACATTATTATTCTGCAAGCCTGGCCATCTGCCAGTATCCTGGCCTGAGAATTAATATGGATTTGCCCGGCATTCTTTACCTAATGTATTACATTGCCAGAGGTGACCTGGTCATCGTCTGTGGAACAAGTGTTTGCAACTTGCCGCCTGGAGTAGGCATGTTCATGACTTCAATCTGGAGTGCGGTGCAACTTTTCTGCAGTATTCCGCTCCATGCGCACTGGACTTAAAAAACGCCCGTTCCCTGGGCAGAAAAAAACGCTCATATTGAGCTGCTCTCAAAAACGCAATCCAGAAGGTTTTTTTACCACCTCTAAACAGTGAGCTTAAGGCCTCATGAACATGGGGCGTTTAAAAAAACGAGCTGCAAAGCCAGTTCTGACGCCAGGAAAAAAGCCGCTATAAAAATGTGCTTTTAGAAGCATTTTGTATTGGCGTTTAATGCGCAATTTAGCCATGTTTAACAGCGTTAGCGTTTAGCAGCCTTTCTCTGCCCTCTTCTATTTTCCAATCTCAACCAACTACTGCAGCTTAAAAAACGTCTGACGTGGCCTAACGCTATATGTGGCGTTAAGCAGCCTTTAGCAGCATCAGCCATTTTTACAGCTTAAAGCGGAGTTCCACTTAAAAGTAGAACTTCGTTGCTATGCTTCCTGCCCCCCTCCGGTGCCCCATTTGGCCCCTTTCAGGGGGGAGGGGGGAACGGGTCCCTGTTTTTGATAGGTACCCTTCCCCACTTAAAGCAAAGAAACAAAAAAGGGCGCACCGACCTAGCGCATTATCCTCAATAGAAGGCTTTATTGAAGTAACATTAAAAAATGGCTACTCACAGACGTAGATAAAGTAAGTCATATCAAGCTCAATTGCTCAAACGTCCGGGTGTAGTCCATACAATCGTTCATAACTGATTAGATCGCCCTTTTTTGTTTCTTTGCTTTCAGTACCGGTGGACTACCCCAGTCCGTTATGGGCAGCAAGACCTAAGCCATCTAAGAAGCCAGTTGTGAGTCCCGTGAGTGTGGTCGAGGGGCTTGGATACCAAGCGCAGGAGGAGGGTGGTCACACCTTATTGTTTTTTGGACCCTTCCCCACTTCCTGGGAGACAGCGCCGCGGCGCTGTCCCTCAGAAGGTCAGCCCCCTCCGCCGCTGGGCCATTTCCAATGCGCAGCGCGCTTTGTGCATGCACAGTAGGGAACCAGTAGTGAAGCCAGAGAGGCTTCACTGCCGGGTTCCCTTACCCTGGATGGCGGCGGCAGCACCCAAGAGCCTATACGTAAATCGGCTTCGGGTGCCGACGTTGCGGGCTCCCTGGACAGGTAAGTTCTACTATGTAACAGTCAGCAGCTACAGTATTTGTAGCTGCTGACTTAATTTTTTTAAGGGTGGCAGAACTTCGCTTTAACGCTGCTGCTCCAGAACCTGCTGGCCCTGGGTTTTTTTTTTGTACAGCTTAAAAAGGCCTATGCCACTTGCAGCTCCTAAAAGCCTGAGTGTGCATGAGGCCAAAGAATAACCTGGAGGGGTGTTTTTAAGCTGCAAAAAAACCCCCAGAAACTCCCTGATGCTCCTAAAAGCAGCCATAAAAACGCCCTGTGTGCATGAGGCCTAAAGCAGAACTTTACCCATAAAAACTTAATAAAAAATTATCTTTAGCAATGAACATACATTACACATTAATAATTATGCTACCAAAATGAGTGCCTGCAGATTGCCTCCAGCATTGTTCCTGTTTCTTCTTGCTGGAGGCGGCCATTTTGCTGAAGCCCAGAGCCCCTGAACAGCAGTAAATCAGAAAAATTAAATAAAATTATCGATTTTAACAGTTTAAAAAAACGTTACATTCCTGGAATGCCGGTAATGCTAACTGTCATATTTGCTTGGTGTTACAACCAAGCTGTCAAACCATCAAATGGCTGGTCTGATAAGTGATCACATTTGCAGCACCATGGCAGTTGCAGATTAAATGGAAGCAGCTTCCTTGGTTGTAAAGGATAGGAGGGTTTAATTCCGCTTTCAGGCAGATCGGCCTTCTACTAATTCCGCTGTGCCTAAAAATGCAAAAAAATAGAGAGCAACTGAGCATGTGTAGAGCAGGGTGAGGCAGTGTAATATTGGATTTTACACAGTGTAGGCACACATTTTTAATGTTTTACATAGCTATACTTGCAAAGAGGGCAATACTGAAGTGATCTATCAGGACCTTATTTTCTGATTAAGGTTCCACTTTAAAATATTCTAAATAATATAAAATATCCTAAACTTCCTAATGTGCGTGGACGCATAGGATAACATTGAGCTGCTTCTCCAGACACAATACAAAGCTCCTGTAGAAGCAGCTTTTATTTAAGCCCAGTGTGCATGGACCCTTACTGTATCAATGAACAATGACTTTTACTAGCGCAGTATTGCAACCATTGATGCCTGTTTGCTACGAGCTAGTATATAAGAAGGCATGATAAATGTTGGAGCAAATAACAGATGGCCCAGAACAGTAGTTCTCAATCTGATGGAATGCAGGCCCAGTAAATTCGTCCAAAACCTTCCATGCATCCCCCCCCCCCAAAACAAACAAAGTTATATTTACACAATGAAAATATGGAAATTCAAAATATGTTTTGAAAGGCTGTGGGCATGGCTGGGTGTCAATGTGGGGGGGGGGGAATGGGGGGTCTGAGGGTGGGTAGGAGACTGTGCAGTACACTTGATAGCCTTGTAGGGGATGGGAGGGGATGAGATTTCGGGAGGTCATTGGGGGTCATCCAGGAGAACACTCTCTGGGACACTGGAGGGGCAGGGGACACTGGGAAGTTGGGGGCAGTATGAGACACTGTTGCTGGTTGGGGGCTCTATGGGGGACCTCGGGCTCTGCAATAGGCTTGGGGGCACTGGGGAAGTTTAGAGAGTGCTGTAGCAGTTTGGGAGGCACTTGCATTCATTTTAGAAGGTTGAAGGGCACTGTGGAAGGACAGCTGTTGGGAGGCCATAGGCCGGTAGTTGATAACCACTGGTCTAGTACAATGGTTTTCAACCTAAATCCTCAAGGTACCCACAGCAGGTTGCATCCTTCACCTTCACAGAATACGCTGGGGCTCTGCAATAGGCTCAGGGGGCAGTGTGGAAGTTTAGAAAGCACTGTAGCAGATTAGGAGACATTTCCATCTATTATGGAAGGTTGAAGGGCACTGTGGAAACATCGGGGATTTGCTACTGGTAGGAGGCCACAGCCTGGCATCTGACAAAGGCCCGGTAGTTGATAACCACTGGTGTAGTACAGTGGTTTCCATCCTCAGTCCTCAAGGCAACCGCAGCAGGTTGCATCCTTTACCTTCCGCTGGTGCTTTAAATCAATGGCTTGGTGTATGGTGGGTATTTTATCTAAGGGAAGTTCTGAAAACATGGCCAGTTCGGGGGTACTTGAGGTTGGTAAACACTGGTCTACAGTAAAGGTGAAGTAAGGCCCCTTTCAGACAGGCGTATTCCGCCAATGGATCCCCCTGCTCAGAGGAGAATCTGTCCGCTGATCAGGCACAGCCCACTTTCCTCTATGGGTGGTCACACCGCCTGTCCATTTTCATTAGACTGTCATCCATTCTGATCCACCAGATGTATAGGGAATGGATCCCCCCATCTGTCTGTTCTTAGCGGATAAGATCAGATATTGGCAGGTGTCAACGAACACATATCCCGTTTGACATCCGCCACTCCGTAGAGGACAATGGATGGTCTTATTGGGTCTGCCTAAAGAACTGACAGGCGGACCCGATCAGTCAGCCCATGTGAAAGGGGTCTAAGAATACGATGTGTGTCGCTTGTTCTATTTAAACAAAAAAGGGACAGCATGCATTTGTGTTTTTTTTGTTTTTCTCGATTTCTTGTAAAACCAGTATGTCTGAAATATTTGGGATATGCTCGTTCTCTGAATCCAGCAAGAAAACTTGTGTACTATGTTGTGTCTGGTCTGCAGCTGCCTGATCTGTGAAAAAGCTGGAAAACAAATGTCCCAAAAACAGGCTAGATAGGGATCTGCTGGGAGGAAGTTAAAACTATGCGGCAGCTTTCCCACATAACGAAGCGGATGCCACTTGAACACCTTCCTGTGTTTAGCCGTCACTTTTTAAGACGCTGTGGAACAACGGCTTCTATACTTTATCAGGAAGACGAACCTACGCAAAAAACTGGACATCGTTATGACATCAGGTAGACATGGCACTGGGGGTTTTTAATAGGGACAGAAGAGTGTGTGTCACCCAGAGCCAAGTGCAGTGGTGGGCTGAATATAAGTAATTATGCAGCCAGACGTTATGGAAACGGACAGCTGTGCTGAGCCTCGTAGTTCTCACATAGTCTTGGTCTCACTATAGCCTATTAATATGTTAGAAATGAGTGATGGCACCATGGCATGGGATTACATTAATTGCAAGAAAACTACTAGCCAAAACATCCGATCCACAAACAGACTGACTGGCTCCATTGTGTATAGGTTGTGCGTAATTTTTAAACCTATGAATGAGTGATCGTTTTTTTTTTTTCTTAAAGCCCAACTCCAGGCAAAAATAAAATTTCAGCTTGTCACTATATATATTTGTAGGACCTTACTCCAGTTACTTGCGAATCGCTGAGAGGCTGAACAGGTGGTGGTCCAAGCATCCGGGTGTATTCTGACCTATATGGTTGAGATCTTTCCGGAGCCTGGACCGGCTGAGTGAAGTCAGCCAGCAGCGGATTTTAGCCCATTGTCCGCTGAGTCGAGTCACAGGAGTGAAGAATGAACTGCACTCCTGTAACCTACAGGAGACTTGAAGCCAAAATGGCTTTGGCCATACTTCTCCCGTAAAGAAAAATGAGGAAAAATATTAATGGACAGAAAAGAAATGTAGACCGTGAAGGTTTTATTGTCTTCACTCATTTGTGGTACATGCGAAAGTGTTGCCCTACATGGTAGTGGGTAAAAAGCCTCCTTACATTGGCAGTCAGTAGAGAAGGGCACCTTTAAATTGATGGACAGTGGAAGAAGGTCCACCTTATGCCTCGTACACACGCAACGATTATCGGCCGACCGATCGGCCATCTTTTGTCCAGAGTGGTATTTTGTTGGTTGGAATGTGCCTAGACTGCACACGAATTTTCTTGGCTAACAAAAATCAACTTCAGAAGTGATGTCATGTGCTGGTTTACTTTCCGTGTGTTTTTTCTTCTCTGAGCATGCCCAGACTTGCTCATTGGATTTTTGTCTGCCGAAATCTGTACTGACTGATGGAAAATCGGCCGTTGTGTTGACGGCCAACAAAAATTTTATAGCCTGCACACCAGATTTTTTTCGGCCGAAAAGTGGGAGTCGGTTGTCAAAAGCATCATACTAACAAGCCGAAAATCGGCAGATCGGACGTTGGCCGAAAATTCCCAGCCAATAATCGATGCGTGTGTATGAGGCATTACATTGGTGATCATTGAGAGGTGGGCCCCAGTACATTGGTGGCTAGTGGGAACAATGTCTCCTGTGTTGGTACTCAGTAGGAAGTTCCCCCTTTAAGATTGCCAAAAAGATCATGGTTAGTGGTTACCTCTTTCTTGAAGAACCTATAGCAACCTATGGAGGAACCTTTGGGTTTCATAGAACCCTAGTTAAGTTCGGCTGATCTAGGTATTGATGGATTCTTGCACTGGTAAGCAGTGCAAGAGTCCATCAATTACTAACTACCACTGTTCATATTGAATTGTGAGGATGTTCCTCTTTCTCTTTTCTGCACCTATTCCCTGTTTCTGTACCTTTTCTGCTTAGTCCCCTATTTAAATGAAGGGCACTCTACAAACCGCACGTAAAAGGTTTACCCAAATTTGATTTGATGCACGGGGTTATCGGTCAATAACAGAGCAGATACTTAGACGGTCCCCTTGTTAGAATAGTAGAGATTTTTCAGCTGGTAGTTCTTTGTAACGAGTGGGCTCCTCCGAGCAGCATATCATCTTAGATCATATGACACATTGCTAAACATGTATATACAAAGTACTCGCTGTCATAGCAACTCCCTCCCATGATATCTCCAAATGGCTAAAATCTTGGAAGCTGGCAAGTTTATGCAACCTGCAGTATTTTGCATGTAGTTTGTTTTCACTAACAACATGCTTTCTGCACTGTTTTCGGTGAAACAATCTAAAGTCTGTATTTAATTAAGAAGGCTCTACGTAGTTCTAAAATATAAATCTGTCCAACTTGAATGCCTAAACAAACATTTTGGTTTCCTGTACATTGATACATTTAGTGCATTTTTGTTATTGCTGTTTAGCGTTTTCTTTTTGGCAACCTTGTCCTTTGCAAAAGGTGGACTAAAGCCTAGTACACATGAACCTAGAATGCGTGTCTGCCAGCATTCGGCCGCGTGTATGGCAGCCGTTCGGACGGAGGCCGGCCTCTGCCAAAGGCTTATGACCCAAAACAGTCTGCCGACCGGCTCCCTATCAGCCAGTGGCTGAGAGCACTGACCAGAGTGTTCTGGCAGCGGGGGTGCGCATCATCCCCCTGTCAAAACACAGCAGGGGAGATTGCCTGTACTAACATCGGATTATTAGTACAGCAACTCCGGCTTAAGATGACCACTGGGTTGAATAAAAAATCTAGTAGTGTGTAGGCTTAAAGAGGTGTAAACCTGTAAAACAAAGGCATAATGAGCACATTATGAAATACCTTTAGAATGAAGCTTTCTCAGCGGCGCCTGCACACCACTGAAACGGCATACATCTTCCCCGGTAATTCTTCCAGGTTCTGTGCGCTGTGAGTGGCTGGAGCTACGACAACTTTTACGGCACAGGCATTGAAGGTCCAGCACGGTAAGCCGGACCTTCAGAGCGCATGCGCCAATGATGTCATCGGCTACATGCACTCTGAAGGCCTGGCTTACTGTAAAGGTTTAGGAGATATTGACAGTACCTACAAGTAAGCCTTATTATAGGCTTACCTGTAGGTACAAGTAAAAAATAAGAGTTTACTTCCTCTTTAAGGCTTAAAAAAAAAAAAAAAAAAAATGCACCCTTAGTGATTCATTACAAAATGTGCATTTATTACTATTTTGCATTGGAGCCCGCAAAGCAGATGTAACGCTCTGGCTTCTGCAGACTATTCTTTGAGTTGTAGATATGTACCTTGGTACGGACCTTCAGTTATGGATCTGGCGGAAGTGTCAATAAAATACAAGTGCACTACACAAATTGGGTACTATGAGTCCATCTGTCGTTGTGGGTGATGGGATTTTGTAGTTTTTTCATTCACAGGTGTCTGGCTACGTACAGCCTCAAAATTAAATTCCACGAAATAGGGGGAAAAAACAATGACCCATCTTTGCTGTCATTGGGAAGATTTGTGCTCTATGGTTTGTGTCACTGGGAGGAATTGTGTCCCACCATTGGGCCCAATTGTTGGTGTCATTGGTAGGAATAGTGCCCCATCGTTGGTGTCAATGGGAGGAATTGTGCCCCATTGTTGGTGTCAATGGGAGGAATTGTGTCCCTGCGTTGGTGTCAATGGGAGGAATTGTGTCCCTGCGTTGGTGTCAATGGGAGGAATTGTGGTCTTTCATTGGGGCCAGTGGGGGAGGGGTTATCCCATTGTTGGTTTCAGTGTATGAAATAGTGCCCCAAGGGCCAGATAAAAGTAAGCAAAGGGCAGCATCTGGCCCCCGGGCCGCAGTTTGGAGACCGCTGGTCTACACAGATGAAGGGTGTTTTTTGTTTTAACTTGGCTACTTGATAGTTTTCCACTCGTCCCCCCAACCAAGTACCTAGTGACGACACTCCCGAAAGGCATAGACCATGCAGAGGCTTTTTTATCTGCACTAGAGAACCTACTAAAACAAAAAGTGATTTGTCCTATACTACCGGAAGAAGAAAAAACACAAGTTTATTTGCACAGCTCTACCTTTCGGCATATTTACATGTGCGAATAAAAAAAAAAAAAAAAAAAAAAAAAAGCCATCAAAAATACTTAAGATCTGCGGTCCAAGGCCCGGCTACCACTCTACATATGCAGTACGCAGCTCTAACTTTCGGTATCTCTTTGGCACCCAGGATTTCTCAAAAATTAATGGCAGAAGCCCTGAAAACCCTAAGACAGCAAGGCATAGGTGTGGTGCCATGCCTAGATCTACTGTTCGTCGCCGAATTAGCAGACAGCCTGGAAGCCAATCTGCACAAAAGCATCTCTTTCCTACAAAGCCTTGGATGGATTGTGAACGAAGAAAAATCACAATTGACTCCAAGATAGAGAATCCTTTACTTAGGCTACATACTGGATGCCAAAATAACAACAAAGATTTTTCTAATGGAGGAAAAAGTCGAGAAAATCAGAGGCGATAGTATCTCTGATAGGAGCCAAATTCATGACCATCAGACAAGGCATGGCAGTGTTGGAACTAATGACGTCCTCAATTCCGGCCATCACCTGGGCACAGCTCCATATGAGGCCTCTACAAAATCACATCCTAGCCCGACGCCAGCACTCTGGGATGGGGAGCGCATATGGTGGATCATTGCGTACAAGGAAAACGAAACCCAGATTGGTCCCAAGCATCCTCAAACATAAGGGAATTAAAAGCCGTAGAGGAGGCGCTAAGAGCATTCCAACCAGCCATTCAGGACAAAGATGTCCGGATTCAGTCAGACAACACCACAACGGTGGTATACCTGAACAGACAAGGGGGAACAAAATCGACTCGTCTAATGAGTCTGACAGAAACGACACGGTCTTGGGCTGAGAGAAACATCAGATCCATCTCCGCCTTACATCTGAAAGGAACCGGCAACACGCTGGCAGACTTCTTAAGTCGAAAAGCCGTAAAACGGGCAGAATGGTCCTTAAATCAAGCAACCTTCTCGTGGATCACTCAAACCTGGGGGGGAGGCTACCTGAGGTGGACCTGTTTGCGTCAAAAGAGAAATACGAAACTCCCAAAATTCTTTTCCCTGAACCCCACAGATGGAAATATTGGTGTAGACACGTTCAACCAAAGTTGGGCATACCAGCTGTGTTTTGCATCCCCTCCAACTGCCCTAGTACCAAAGGTAGTACATAAGATCAGGGAAGAAAGGGCAATAGTGACATTTATTGCACCCCAATAGCCCCAGAGACCATGGATTAGTCACTTGAAGAATCTCAGTTTTCAACCATATCTATTGCTTCCAGACATGGCAGAACTCCTAATGCAGGGGCCAGTCAACCACCCAAACCACAAGGTCATGAAGCTCTCTGCCTGGTTCCTGAAAGGGTGAGGCTACAGAGGAAGGGTCTGTCGAACAAGGTGATAGAAACCATTTTAGCCAGCAGAAAACCTGTAACCAGAGCCACCTACGAGAAAGTGAGAAAACAGTTTTTCTGGTACGGGAGCAATGGAGACCCCGACAAGGGGACTAATCCAGCAATCTCAGATTTCTTACAGGAAGGAGCGGACCAGAGCATGTCCCATAACACTTTGAAGGTCCAAGTGGTGGCCCTATCTTCCTGCCTAGATATCAGGCTGGCAGAAGACCCCCTCATAAAAAGATTCCTTCTGTCGTTAAAAAAAGCCAGACCCACGAAGTTCACCAAAACCCCAACGTGACCTCTCCACGGTACCTAAAGGATTCCTCTCTACACCCTATGAACCATGGGAAGAATGCTCCGATAAATACCTTACACTAAAAACAGTACTCCTAGTGGCACTTGTGTCAGCGAGGAGAGTCAGCGAAATGCAGGCTCTATCTATGATAGAATCCTATTGTCTGATTCAGACGGATAAAATAATCCTCACCCCAGATCAAGCTTTTCTACCTAAAGTCTCTTCCACGGAACACAGGATGTGGTTATCCCCTCCATTCTAGGTTGAATGGATAGCAAGAAAAGCAATACCTACAACAAGCTAGATGTAAGGAAAATTCGAATAGCTTACCTTGAGAGGACTAAGGATTGGTGAAAAAAAGACCCCACTATTCGTTCTCCACGCAGGAGTCAACATAGGGAAACCGTTCTCAAAGTGCGATAGCCAGATGGATAAAGCTTGCTATTCAGGCAGCCTACCAAGCACAAAACCTTGCCCCACCAAGCGGAGTCAAAGCCCACTCGACAAGAGCTTGGGCATCCTCAAGCGCAGAAAGTGCCGGGGCAACACCGGAGCAGATCTGCAGCGTAGCGACATGGTCGAGCTTCAATGCCTTTGCAAGGCATTGCCGCATCGACCAGCTGTCCAGTCAGGACCAGACATTCGGTCGCAAGGTGCTCCAGACTTTAGCCCTTCTCTAGTAAGTATTGCTTGATGCATCCTCTCAGGTGCTGCCCTGGAAGACGATTAGAGAAAACAGAGTTAGGCACCTAGTAACTCCTTTTATCTAAAAATTCTTCCAGGGCAGCATTCGTTCCTGCCCTAAACAACAATACAAAAGGGTTTTGCTGATTCATAAGTTTACTGAGGGTTCCTTCGGTGCTTTACTGATGCACACAGGTGTGACTGACCTTTTTTATAATGACTATTTATTTCAGGTTCTTATATAGCGCTGTCAATTTACACAGCGCTTTACATATACATTGCAAATTCCCATCAGTCCCTGCCCTCAAGGAGCTTACAATCTAAGGTCCCTAACTCGCATACATACACAGTAGGGCCAATTTTTTTTTTTTTTTTTTTTTTTTTTTTTTTTTTTTTTTTTTTTTTTATACAGGATCCAATTAACCTACCAGCATGTCTTTGGAGTTATTGGGTTTTCCTGTTTCAGGTGGGAGGAGCCTATCTCTCAGATGCTACCCTGGAAGACTTCTTCGAAAAAGAGTAACCAGGTACCTCTGTTGTGGGTTTTTTTTTTTTTTTTTTAAATATCAAACCTATACTTGCCTGCCCTGTGCAGTTGGTTTTGCACAGAGCAGTCCAGATCCTCCTCTTCTGTGGTCCCTTGCTGGTGTTCTACCTAAAACTCCAACTCCCCAAAATCTCCAACCACGTCCCTTACGGTGACTCTACAGCAAGACTAATTGGAGATCTTGACATCTTGCTGTTTTGACAGACTACCGGCAGCCTGTACACTACGTTACACAACCATTTGCCTCTTTTCACAGAACGCCGGGTAAAGAGCAACAAAGTTGTCACCGCCTTGGAGGCGGCCATGTTGTTGGTTAGTAGCTGGCGTTACTAACCATGTCCATTAATTAAAGTGCGTACCGTATCGTACAGACTGTGAAAACAGCAAATCGCCAATCTCCAATTATTGCTGCTGGAGAATCACCAGAAGTTACGTGGTTGGAAATTTTGGCGAGTTGGCTGTTTTGGCAGAACACTGGCGCTCCTTCCTCCTGCCGAGTGCCCCCACAGCAAGCAGCTTGCTCTGGGGCACCCAAACAGGCACGCTCCCAACCTGCAGCTCTGTGTGTCCATTCACACACATGAGCCAAGGTTCCCCCCCTCCCCCTCCGTCTCCTTGCTTTGATTGACAGCAGCAGGAGCCTTTGCTAAAAGCCAATGAGGAGTGAGTCCCTGTGAAACAAAGCTCTTGTGGACATTGCTGGATCAAGAGGGGGCTCAGGTAAGTATTAGGGGGTGCTTGGAGGGCTGCTGCACACAGGTTTTTTTTATTTTTACCTTCATGCATACAACTCTTGAAGGTAAAAAATCTTGTGCCTTTACAACCACTTTAAGTATACTGTACAACGCGAGGCAATGTTTTTTATTTTGCAGCCTTGCAGCCCATTCCGAAGCTTTGCAGACAAATGAGTAATCAGGCTCTTGTGTGGGCGGTGGGTTCTGAAAGACTTGTGCCGGACTCGAAGCAGCGGAAGTTCTGGTGTAGATTCTTTAGTCTAGGCACACCGAAACAGATTTCTGTTTTCAGTTCCTCTTATTTGACCACATAGATAAGTGTAATGAGAAGCCAAGAGGCAGGAGATGAGTTGTATGCTGCATCAATGTGTGCACAGCATTCCTGGACCCAACACTACACTGAGAACTGGATGTATGGGTTGTGGTGTAGGTGATATAATTCAGTTTAGCGGGCAGCGCCGTTTGCTTTAAAGTCTCTCTTGTTTTAGGTCGGTATTATACCCCAAACAGAAAATGTAACGTATTGCAGCTTACTAATCTTTAGATATGGTGGCTGCATTCGTTTTTCTTTTTTCCCCCCTCTGTTTTTACCTGGTGATCTGGCCAGTAACGCACCACCTGTATTTAAGTGCCTCCCCATTCTGGGGGAAGGAGAACAGGGGGCACAGCAGACAGCAGCATTGTCAGCCCCGGTTCACACTTGTGCGTGTGCGGGGTTCGCATGTAATGTCAGAGCGCACTGCTCCGACATGACATGCGATCAGCTGTGCGGTGCGAGTTTAGCCATACAGTTTGTATGGCTAAATTCGCACCGCAGCCGCACCAAACACGCACAGGGACCCTTTTTGGCAGCCGCATCAGGATCGGATCGCACAGCGGTTCACACTTGTGCGATCCGATCCTGTGTGAACTGCACGATCGCACTGCGATATGCGATCAAACTGGGGGTGTTGTTAACATTACATTGACACCCCCAGCGTATCGCAAATGGCAGTGTGAACTGCCGGGGGTGCGCTTGCGATGCGGGAAAAGGCGGATTCGCAGCCTTCCCGCATCGCATATATGTGAACCGAGCCTTAGTCTAGGCGGAGGGGGATGTTAGATGTACTAGCAGATTTAGATACACTAACTAATTGAAGCCAAACTCCAGCTCACACTATCCCAAAAGGAAAACATGTATTAACTGATTATAAAGGTTTTGCATGAATAAATAATAGCTAACCATTTTTTATCACCCCTGTCAGTGTTGAAGCGTTTCACGTCATATTTCTTATATGTGTCTGCTGAACCATGTACTTGTATGAGAAAGTCTCCTGTTCTTTGTATTGCTTCCTATATGTGAAATCCCTGGTGTTCCTACCAGTCCCTCTGCTTTACTATTAAAAACTGACCACACTAAGCAGAGAAGCACACCATGGTCAGTTCTCTAGCTGTGCTCTCCTCCAATGATCAGACTCGTCCTGACCCCCCCACTGCAAAGTCATTCACTGGGAAGCTCAGTGTGCTTCTTCTCCTTGTCCTCGGCCTCGTCTTCCTCCTCCTCCTCCTCCTCCTCCTCCTCCTCCTCCTCCCCCTCCTCCTCCTCCTCCCAGCTCCGAACAGAGGGAATGTGATCACTTATAAAAAAGGGGAAAAAAGTATTTGTGTTTTTATATCTATACACAAATGTTTGCCTTTTATTTCTATTTTAAACTGAATGGGTTGTTTTACAAGGTGATTGTTTACAATCACTCTAAGGCTCCGTTCACATGTAGGCGTTTTGGGGCGTTTTTGGGGAGTTTTTCTGCTCTAGGATCAGCTCTCAAAACGCCCAACAAGACAAATCCTATTCATTTCAATGGCCCCTGTTCACATCTGAGCATTTTGACGCTGTGAGCAAAACGCCCAACGCTCAAAGTACATGAGCTTCTTTTTGGGCAGATTACAGGCGTTTTCCATTGGTTTCTATTCAATCTAAAAACGCCTGCACAAAAAACGCCTGTAAATCGCGGTAAAAATCGCGGTAGAAAACGCTACGCTCAGGTGTGAATGTAGCCTAAGTGGTTTCTTATCCATATAAACTAGCGATCGACCGATATCGTTTTTTTTGTTGCCGACACCGATATTTTGGCCATTGAATATCGATATCGTCCGATATTTTTGTGCATTTAAAATGTTTTATTTTTTTATTTTTAGCACTTGACAGGTACTGTTGTGGAGGGATCTGAGGGTCCCCTCCTCTGCACTTAAAAGCATTCAAAACGCCAAGTTTGGCTGTTTTTGAATGCTGTCATTTTTTTTTAATCTGGCGCTGAGTACCCGGAATGGATGTCATGACATCACTTCCAGGTTTTTACATGGAGAGCTGAATGCGGCTTTAATCGGTTCTCCGGCGGCCTTGCAGGTTGGTTTCCCTGGTCTCCCAGTGAGACGGGAGACCCAGGCGAGCCGTGGGAGGGGGGGGGGGGTCTCCCCTCCCGCTCCTTGTAATGACAGCCTAGCGGCTTCTCAGCCGCATCGGTTGTCATTACAAGACAGCCGACCGCTATGGACGCCGGTACTGGAGTGATGCATCTAGCTGCAGACATCACTCCGGTACAAGCACTTTCCCGAAATATCGGCAATATCGGTAACCGTATATTGGGGAAAGTACATATCGGCCCCCAAAATATCGGCTTTGCCGATAATCGGTCGATCCCCAATATAAACTAATACATTCTGCTGGAGAGTTTGAGTTTGTGAAAATCTAAAGACATTCTGGCTGGATTAGCAGATAAAAATAGAAGAAAGCCTAAGTGCCGGTTCACACTATAGCGTGTGCGGCGATCGCATGTAATATCGGAGCGCACTGCTCCTTCATTACATGCGATCGGATGTGCAGTGCGAATTCAGCCATACACTTTGTATGGCTAAATTCGCACCGCACCCGCACAAAAGTCGCACATGACCCTTTTTTTCAGCCACATCAATGATCGGATAGCATAGTGGTTCACACTTGTGCGATCCGATCCTGTGCGAACTGTCAGATTGCACTGCGATATGCGATCAAACTGGGGGTGTCGTTAACATTTCATTGACACCCCCTGCGTATCGCATATGGCAGTGTGAACTGCCAGATGTGCGTTTGCGATGCGGGAACAGGCTGCGAATTCGCAGCCTTCCCGCATCGCACAAGTGTGACCCGGCACTTAAAAAGAAAACCACAAATGCAGCAATCACATCTTGAATTGGTGAGCTGCAATATGATAAATGTTTGCCTTTGAAATTAATAAGACTTTAAATGATGTGCAGGCTTTCAGGCTCAGCAGGAGTTTCATTTGTCACTTTCTGGTCAAAATGATTCTGTAATCATACATTTCCCCATAAAAAAATAATGAAAACTCGGATAATTCGTTCCACAATCATTTATTCATAAGATAAATATAATCTAAAATATTCAAATAAAATATAAAATAAAAAAAATATAATATAAAAAGATTATAGCAATGTGATTGGTTGTGTGACCATAAAATGTCCATCCACAAATGGCGCCTCCACAAGGGGATTAGAAGCAAAATCCAGCAGGAACTACAGAGTATAAAAGAGAAGAGAGGCGCCTCTAAGTGTAGTGGATATGGTTACATTTAATGAAGGTTCAACATTTAGCAACTCACATGGTTGATGAATAAAACAGGCACATCTAAGTATGCAGCCATCCGGGGTACAGCTGCCCATATAGACCGTCTTCCACATTGCCGGCTCTCACCGCCATCAGTCTGCAGGTCGTGACCGGGAAGACTACCCTGCAGTAGAGCGATCTGAAAGGGAGGCTTGAAGCGCTCATGGAGCGCAGTGTGGAAGGGATGAGGTCGATGGCGGCGCGAAGGATGGTCTTTTTGGACAATAAATATAGCCAACATGTGGCACCGCGATACAATAAGGCTGCATTCACACTTGAGCATAGCGGTTTACCGCGATTTTCAGGCGTTTTTTTTCAGGCGTTTTTAGAGGCAGGCATTGACATCTATCAAAAACGCTGGTAATCAGCCCAAAAAGAAGCTCATGTACTTTTTTCACCTACAGGCATTTTGCAAAACGCTCAGATGTGAACAGGGGCCATTTAACCACTTACCGCATACTAACGTAGGTCTACGTCGGTAAACTTTGCGGTACTGTACCGGGATGATGCCTCTAGCTAGAGGCACCATCCCGGTACCGTGGTTTAGAGCCGACGGTTGGCTTTCCGTCGGTACCGACCGATGCGGCTCGGGAGCCGCTCAATCGGTACCCGGGGGGGGCGGGAGGGGACGAACCCCCCCCCCCCTCCCGCCGCCTCCCGTGGCTTTGCCCGGGGCTCCCGTTCCACCGGGAGCCCCGAGCACCCAGCCGGCACGTCCGTCGGCTGGATGGAGTCCCGATGAATGCCGGAAACGGCATCGATCGGGTCTCCGATGACGTAACCCGGAGGCGGCGTCCATGACGTCACTTCCGGGTTACTGTGCTGCAAAAGGCGGCAAATTTGAAAAACGGCTGTATGAAAAGATGCCGTTTTCGGCGTTTTGCATACATGGAAGTGTAGTGGAGGGGTTTGGGGTCTTTTAGACCCTCGATCCCTCCATAAAGTGTACCTGTCACTACATATTGGTGTCACAAGGGATGTTTACATTGCTTGTGACAGCAATAAAAGTGATCAGATTTTTTTTTTTTTTTTAAAACTTTAATAAAGTTAAAAAAATAAAATAAATGGGAAAAAAAAAAAAAAAATTTAGCCGCCCCGTCACCGTTAGCTCGCGCACAAAAAAAAACGTATACGGAAGTCGAGCCGCAAATGAAATCGCTGTTCAAACCACACATGTGAGGTATCGCCGCGATCGCCAGAGCGTGAGCAATAATTTAAAAAAAAGAGCTACACTCTAACTCAAAACTGGTAACTGTTAAATAAATTTAAAGCATCGCAGATTGAGATCTCTATTGACCGTAGTTTGTCGCGATCCCACGGGGGGGCGCAATTTTAAACCGTAACATGTTGGGTATCTATTTACTCGGCGTGACATGTTCTTTCACAATATACAAAAAAAATGGGCTAACTTTACTGTTTAGTATTTTTTAAAATTAGTGGAATTTGATTTTTCAAAAATTTTCCAAAAAAATGGCGCTTTAAAGACCGCTGCGCAAATAACGCGTGATAAAAAATATTACAATGACCGACATTTTATTCTCCAGAGTCTTTGCTAAAAAATATATATAATGTTTGGGGGTTCTAAGTAGTTTTCTAGGAAAAAATACTGATTTAAACTTGTAAACAAAAAGTGTCCGAAATAGGGCTGGGGCTTAAGTGGTTAAATGAATGGGCTTTTACTTGTTGGGCGTTTTGGAACGTTTTTTTTTTTTTTGAGCGTTTTTGGAGCTGAAAAACACTCAAAAACGCCCAGGTGTGAATGGAGCCTAAGAGAGAAATCAAGACAGTGCATGTTACAGAACCAGGAGAACATGAAGGTGAACAGTATGAAACAAAACAAAACTGAGCAGATTAGTGACATCATAGACCTCTTTCTCCCATCATGCAGCCACAGTAGGCCTTGACCATGGAGGCGGGACGTCCACCAACCTTCCCCCTTTCTTCTTTTTTATAGAAAAGGGAAGGAGAAAGACCAAGGACAGCTAGAAAGGGAAGAAAAAGAAAGGGGGGAAAAAAAGGGGGAGAGAGAAAAAAAAAAAGGGGGGGGGACCTGTTAGACAGACAGGTTAATTCAGTTGGTGAGTTGAACTGGGAATTTTTCTGGTTTTTTCTTGCCTGCTTTGCCCTCCCATGTGCTCCTTGCTGTGAAGGTCAGTTATAGGTGAGGGCAGAGGCCATTTTGTTTGGACACAGCGGGAGCCAATCGGCTGCAATGGCCACCGAGACCCGCCAGTCTCTCGGTGGAATGACAGAACGGCGGTCTACCTAATGTAAACAAGGCAGACCACTGTTCTGTCAGGGAGGAAAAGAGAGATCTTGTGTTTCAGCTAAGCTGAAACACAGATCTCTCTCTTCCTCTAGTGCATCCACCCCCCCCCCCCAGTTAGAAACTCCCTAGGAGCACACTTAACCCCTCGATTGCCCCTGATGTTAACCCCTTCCTTGCCGGTGTCCTTTATGGAGTAAGACCCGGTCCACACTAGCGCGACTTGTCAGGCGACAAGTCGCGGTCCATTGACCGCTACAGGACCCGTTCTAATAGGAGCGACACAAGTCCCTCTGACTTAGAAAAAGGGTCCTGTACTATTTCGGGGCGACCTCGGAGCGACTTGCATTGACTTCCATTATGTGAAGTCCCTGCAAGTCGCTTCGAAGTCATGGTGCATGGTAATGCAAAAGTCGTCCCCGAAGTAGTACAGAGTCGTGTCGCCTTAGTGTGAACCGACTCTTAACAGTGCATAATTTTTTTTTGTTTTTAAACATTGATCATGATTGGTGTCACTGGTCCCCAAAAAGTGCCACTAAGCCCCCGTTCACATTAGGTCGCTCCGACTTAGGGGGCGACCTGTGAAGTCGCGTGCAGCGTGACTTGCACGGACTTCACAGAATGGAAGTCAATGCAAGTCGCCCCGAAGTAGTACAGGACCCTTTTTCTAAGTCGGAGCGACTTGTGTCGCTCCTATTACAACGGCTCCTGTACTACACAGTGGGAGCGACGGTGCACGACTTGTCAGGCTGACCAAGTAGCCTGACAAGTCGTACTAGTGTAAATGGACTGTAAGACTCGATTCACACTGCCGCGACTTGTCAGCCTGACAAGTCGCGGTCCCTCGCAGTCCATTGACTGCTACAGGGCCCGTTCTAATAGGAGCGACACAAGTCGCTCCGACTTAGAAAATGGTTGCTGTACTTATTCGGGGCGACCTCGGAGCGACTTGCATAGACATTCATTATATGAATTCCATGCAAGTCGCGCCGAAGTCGTGGTGCACGGGACTTCACAAGTCGCCCCCGAAGTAGTACAGAGTCGGGTCGCCATAGTGTGAACCGACTCTTAGTCTAATTTGTCCGTTGCAATCCCACTAACCGCCATTTTATCGCCATTACCAGTTAAAACAATAAAAAATAAATAAACAGTCCATAAATGTATCCCATAGTTTGTAGACGTAATAACTTTTGCGCAAACCAATCAATATATTCTTACTGGAATTTTTTTTTACCAAAAATGTGGCAAAACACATATTGGCCTAAAATGATGAATAAAATATAATTAAAAAAAAAAAAAAAATGTATTGAGTATGTTTTATAGCAGAAAGTAAAAAATAAGACCGCTATCTACAAGCACACTGCTCTCTCTTCTCTCACTGAATGGCTGAAATATTTAAGAATTTACTTGTTTTTCATGCATTGTGGGCATTCGGGGGGAATCTCCTGAGGTTCTCTTTACCCATTTCAGCTCCAAAAGGTTTTAGCCCCCTTAATGACCAGGCCATTTTTTGCAATATGGTACTGCGTTGCTTTAACTGACAATTGCGCCGTCGTGCGACGCTGTACACAAATCCAATTGATGTATCCCCCCCCCCCCCACAAATAGAGCTTTCTTTTAGTGGTATTTGATCACCTCTGTGGCTTTTATTTTCTGCGCTATAAACAACAACAAAAAAACACAATTTAAAAAAAATAAAGAAAAAAAATTATATATTTTTTTGTGTTTTCACTATGGATCCAATCATGAGCGCATGTGAGGAAATGCTCCGGATGTTGCTGAGGCTCTGAAGACCTAGAAAATTGCATGAGAACACCCGAGTATATCGCTACCGGACTCATGGATTGATGCAGGCCACAGCATGTGGGGAACTTTGTGTTTTTTTTTTTTTTTTCAACATTTTTATATGTTCAAAAATTACCAGAAATGTTTTCCTAATTAAAAAATGCTTCTAAACGCAAACGCGCATAAACGTAGTTACAAGCATTCAACGTTTGAAATGTCTGGAAACTACAGTCCTAAACGCGATTTTTCTGCTTTCAAAAAATGCCTTTAGGCTACGTTCACATCTTGGCGTTGCTATTTACAGGCGTTTTTTCAGGCGTTTTTTTCAGGCGTTTTTTTCAGGCGTTTTACAGGCGTTTTACAGGCGTTTTACAGGCGTTTTTGTGCAGGCGTTTTTAGGTTGACTAGTAACCAATGGAAAAAAATAAACGCCTGTAATCTGCCCAAAAAGAAGCTCATGTACTTTTTTGAGCGTTGGGCGTATTGCTTAAAACGTCAAAATGCTCAGATGTGAACAGGGGCCATTGAAATGAATAGGATTTGTCTTGTTGGGCGTTTTTTCAGCTGATCCTAGAGCAGAAAAACTCCCCAAAACGCCTACATGTGAACTTAGCCTGAACCTCAACTGCCTCCAAACTACTATAAGGCTCCATTCACACCTGGGCGTTTTTTGTTTCAGGCGTTTTTTTAAGCGTTTTTTTCAGGCGTTTTTATGGGCGTTTTTATGGGTGTTTTTGCAGGTGTTTTACAGGCGTTTTTTGTGCAGGCGTTTTTAGATTGACTAGAGACCAATGGAAAACGCCTGTAATCTGCCTAAAAAGAAGCTCATGTACTTTTTTGAGCGTTGGGCGTTTTGCTTCAGGCGTTTAAACTCTCAGATGTGAACAGGGGCCATTTAAATGAATGGGGTTTTACTTGTTGGGCGTTTTGGAAACGTTTCTTTTGAGCGTTTTTGGAGCTGAAAACGCCCAGGTGTGAATGGAGCCTAAGGCTCCATTCACACCTGAGTGTATGCAGTTATGTCACACCACTGTGCAAATACTGTGTGACATAAACTGCAACGATCGCCGATTTATTCTCTAGGGCACAGGTGTCAAACACAAGGCCGAATGCGGCCCCCCAGGCCATTTCATATGGCCCTTGCACCTCTCTTACAGCTGCGACACCCCCCTTGTCTCTGCCCTCACCTTCTGTAGTTGGCAGTAGAGAGGACAGAACTCCTTTGCCAGATCCTGTACTCTTCTGTGCAGCTGCAGAAAGGCTCCTCTTTGCCCACAACCCCCTTCTCAGCAGTTTGCAGCAGAGAGGAGGGCAGAACTCCCCCTGCAGATCCTGCACCTCTCTGTGCAGCTGCAACACCACCTTGCCTTTGCCTCCCCTGGTCTCAGCATTCAGCAGACTCTGGAGGCTGACTCCAGCCCTCCTCTGGTTCTCCTCCAGACTCGGCACTTCTTCCCAAAACCACCCGCATCTTCTTCTTGGCAGCAGCACAAGGTAAGGGGGTGCATTGTGATGTAAGGAAGGGTGGGTGATTTTTGACTTCTGATGGTGTGGGGGTTCTTGAAATCCCATGTAAGGGGGCGTGGGGTGCTCTTGACATCTAATCTTACAGATATAACCGGCCCTTTGAGGGCAACCATAATTCTTATGTGGCCCGCGATTAAATTGAGTTTAACACCCCTGCTCTAGGGTCTCTGCTAAAAAAAAAAAAAAATATATAGTTTGGGGGTAATATATAATTTTCTTGCAAAAATTACTGATTTTCGGAACCAACTTACCCCTTCCTATGGACGTAAGTGGTTACAAATGGTGAATCAAGTGTTACCTTATGAAAAACTCCTTTTTGAACCAAGGGTTGCCCAAATATATTCTGGTATGGGATGCTTGGTGTTCTACCCTTAGTCTCCATTCACACTGCCGCGACTTGTCAGCCTGACAAGTCGCGGTCCATGCAGTGCTACAGGACCCGTTCTAATAGGAGTGACACAAGTCGCTCCGATTTAGAAAAGGGGTCCTGTACTACTTTGTTGCGACCTCCGAGCGACTTGCATAGACATTCATTATATGAAGTCCGTTCAAGTCGCGGTGCACGCGACTTCACAGGCCGCCTCCGAAGTCGGAGCGACCTAGTGTGAACCGAGACTTACCGTTACTGATAGTTGAGAGGTTTGCTAAATGCATTAGGTAATGTAGCTATGGGAATGTTCATGTTTTGAGGAATATTTGTATGAGTTATCAGATTCTTCTTATCCTTCATAATTCTGAGAAGGTATGATGCTGAGAACATGTATCAGGACTGGTATGTTGTGTATTTGTTATTGTGGAACTATCTTTATGTACTGTACTCATTCTTTTCTGTCCTCATGTTGAGCGGTTTGGTTACTGTACTAAGGTTTATATCTTTGTCAATAAAAAGAGTTAAACTGATGTTCAGACTTCATCTTGGCTAATGTGCTGGAAAAGTTTCACCAAGTATGTATTTGTGGATTTTTGGAGAGGAAACGCTCTATTGTTCTAATAAAGGATTTTGATGGAAAATGAGTTGAAGTTCCTTAACGTATCAAGAGAGTTTATAACATTGTCTAATTTTGGTGTTCTGCTATTTTCCTGAGTTTATGCTGCGAATGTGGATAAAGATACAATTATAACAGAAATCCGCCACGCTCACATTCTTCTAAGGCCAGCAAGGTCATAAATGTGTGAACCGCTTTTGGAGGTACCAAGGTCAAACTTTGATAGAACATATAGTATTCCCTAGATGCCAGTAGGCAGTTGTGTTCATTCAGATGAATGGGCCGTGTCACCCAACACTTGAGGGACACGTGAGACCCCTGTTCTAAGGTGACATTAGAAGTCCTTTGTCCTGTTGGAGAGATTATCCTTCACTTCCTTTCAGGATGGATTTGATTTAACCACTTAAGCCCCGGAAGATTTTACCCCCCTTCCTGACCAGGGGGTATTTTGCGATTCGGCACTGCGTGACTTTAACGGACAATTGCGCGATTGTGCGACGCTGTACCTAAACGAATTTGACTTCCTTTTTTCCCCACAAACAGAGCTTTCTTTTGGTGGTATTTGATCACCTGTGCGATTTTTTTTTTTTTTTTTTTTTTTTTTTTGATCATGCGCTATAAACAAAAAAAAGCGTCAATTTTGCAAAAATAACAATA